>NC_133662.1:258382651-258689275 GCF_037893015.1 Macrotis lagotis | reverse complement strand
AGATAACATAGACATTTAGATAGATGGATGGAAGGATGGATGGATGGATGGATGGAGAGATGTATGGCTAGCTGTATAGGTAGAGAGGGGTGGATAAATATGATGAAAATAGATAATATGGAGATAGGCGGACAGATTGACAGATATACAATGGAAAACTTTTGAGAAACTCAAAGCTTGGATCCTGTTACTGTCACTAACTGACAGTGGGACCTTCAGAAAGTCTGACTTGGCTGCAGTTTTATCCTCTGGGAATTGGGAAGGCCGGAGTGGATGACCTCTGAAGTTAATTCTGGCTCTAAATATCCTGACTAGCAAACCAACCCTTATAACAAAGAACAAAAAAGAAAGGGAAAAAGAAAAATAGTTCAGCAAAACTAACCAATATATCAATCAGATCTGAAAGCATATATAGTGTTCCCTACCCATTGTTTCTCCTGCTTCTATAAAGGAGTACATTTTCTCAGCTTTTCTCTGGGACCAATCCAGATCATTATAGTCATATAGCATTCAGCTTTCTTTGGTTTAGATCTTTCCATTTATATTATGATTATTGTTCTCACAAATAGAGTTTTTCTGCTTTTTGCTTATTTTGTTCTACATCCGCTCATATAAACCTTCTCTGGGGACTTTTTGCACACAACTGGACAGACAAATTTGCCCCTGCTTATGGGACCACTTGATAAATGAGGTCCCTTGAAGATGGAGCTATAGTAAGCTAACAAATAAATAATAATTGGAAAACCTCTGGGAATCAGTAGCTTTCCCTCCAAAGGAAATCTCTTTGCAGGAGTACACTCACCATTACTGGAGTTTATTTTTGAACTTTTCTCCATTGTGGAAATAGTTCAAGACAGAAGCTGCGTCCAGAGACCAACATTGTTGACCTGTTTTGCCCCATCCTTTCTCTCAGTTTGTATCTGATGGAGGGAATACTTTGTAGAGAAAGAAAGCAAATTGTTTAGAATATTGCCTTTTTCATATAAGATCTCAAAATTAAACAGGATCATTTGTGGAGGGCACAGATTAGGTGAATTGTCTTCCACACTATCCCTTATAATAGTGGTTATTGATTTTCAGTTTAGAAACCTGAAACCTCTACATTTTCCAAGAATAGGGAAAAAAAAGAGAACCCAGTCTACTTCCAAGCAGTCATACTTGTTAGGCATTTTTTTTTACATCAAGGTTAAATTTGCTTCTAAAAAATCGACATTCATTGCTCTCATTTAACCTTTTGGAGATAAGTTGGGAGATAAGGGAATCATGCTTAGTAATATCTTGGGAACTACAAGTTTTAGAAATCAGAATAGGAGGTAGTTGAACAGAATAGGAGACAGTTGAGACTAACCAATGAGGGCCTAGGACAACATTTCCTGCCTGGTTCCAATCCAAAATGACTTGATGACTTTCCTTCAAGTCATGAAGAATTGCAAAAAGTTTTCCAATAAGTGAAAGTACACAAAGCAAATTCAAATGGAAAATCTCTTATCTTCCCTATTGGCTTTTGAATGAGACAGATTGTCATGAGAGCCACTGGGTAGAAAAAAGAGGGGATGCCCAATCTCCTGCCCAGCTGCCATGTGTCTCTGAATACATGGCAAGTCTATTTCTTTCCTGATTGCTTTTTTCCCCTCAATTTAGATGATAGAATGGATAACGATGGGATAGACCAGGCAAGTACCAATCTCTTGAGCTTCAAAAGACTAGAAGAACCAATGATTGATGTGCTCTCAGCAATCAGAATGGGCAGTAGAGACAACCAAAGCTGGCGGCAGCAGTCTGGGTCTTCTAAGTGATCCAAGTGGCCTGGGACAGTTGTATCTAAACTTGTCAGCTGAGATGCCATATCCTTCAAGGAGACAGCCCAGTTGAACAAGGGAGCAACTGTTCCATGATGGATGCCACCCCCAGAACTGTATTTGGTGGGAACTCTCTAAGAGCAACAAGAGTCACAAGATCTCCATTAGTTCCATGGGAGTGTATGAAAGGGTGGAATGCACTCCTGGTTTAGGGGATGTTTTTATGCCCTCCACTTTCTCTATCTTCTCAGGAAATATTCCTTTTTAAAAGTGGATGGCGGCTGAGGGAAGGGAGTGAAGAGAAACTGCGAGCTCGGTCCTCTGCCCCTGGAACAGGACTCTGGGGCTCTTACCACATTCAGATCCTAATCACAGTCTAGGCCTCCCATAGAACAGCAATCCCCCACCCACCTCAGCCCCATGGCAGAGGGGGGTGCTTATGGTCATTCACAGACCAGGAGGGAGGACAGAGCCTCACACACTGAGACCCTTGTGGGAGTGTCCCAAAAGCTCAGGAAGCACCCCCAAACCAGGCCCAGGCTGGGAAAATGAGCAAGCAGAGAAACAAAAGGAAGACTATTGAGAAATATTTTGCAAATATGCCCAAGAAGGATCAAAATACTCAGTCTGAAGATGAGGAAGCACAAGCTCCTGCATCTAAAGACTCCAAGAAAAACAGAAACTGGGCTCAGGCTATGACAGAGCTCAAAAAAGACTTTGAAAATCAAATGAGGGAGTTGGAAGAAAAACTGGGAAAAGAAAGAAGAGAGATGCAGGAAAAACATGAAAATGAAGTCAGCAGCTTAGTCAAGGAAATCCAAAAAAATGCTGAAGAAAATAGCATGCTAAAAACCAGCTTAGGTCAAATGGATAAAACAGTTCAAAAAGTTATTGAGGAGAAGAATGCTTTAAAAAGCAAAGTTGGCCAGATGGAAAAAGAGATAAGAAAACTCTCTGAGGAGAACAAATCCTTCAGACAAAGAATAGAATTCAAGGAGATTGATGAATTTACCAGAAATCAGGAATCAATACTTCAAAACCAAAAAAATGAAAAATTAGAAGAAAATGTGAAATATCTCATTGAAAAAACAACTGATATGGAAAACAGACTTAGGAAAGATAATTTAAAAATTATTGGAATACCTGAAAGTCATGATCAGGAAAAGAGCCTTGACATCATTTTCAAAGAATTACTACAGGAAAATTGCCCCGATATTCTAGAAGCAGAGGACAAAATAGAAATGGAGAGAATCCACCGATCCCCCAGAGAAAGAGATCCCAAAAAACCAAGCCCTAGGAATATTATAGCCAAGTTCCAGAACTCCTAAGTCAAAGAGAAAATATTACAAGCAGCCAGAAGGACACAGTTCAAATATCATGGAGCTGCAGTCAGGATCACACAGGACTTAGCAGCAACTACATTGGAAGCTCGTAGGGCTTGGAATACAATATACCGGAAGGCAAAAGAGCTTAGAATGCAGCCAAGAATGAACTACCCAGCAAGGCTGAATGTCCTCTTCCAGGGAAAAAGATGGACTTTCAATGAACCAGGGGAATTTCAAATGTTCCTTTTGGAATGGCCAGAGCTGAACAGAAGGTCTGATCTTCAGATACAGGACTCAGGTGAAGCATGGAGATTGGAGGAGAGGGGGGAAATATGAGGGACTTAATGAGGATGAACTGCATATATTCCTGCATAGAAAAATGACACTGATAATACTTATATGAACCTTCTCAGTTAATAGAGCAGGTAGAGAGAGCTTTTATAGTTGAAGCACAGGAGAAAGCTGAATTCGAAGATAAAATATGGTGTAAAAATGGAGTCAATAGAAAAAAGGGAAATGGAATGGGAGGAAGACAAAAGGAGAGGGGGAATAGTCCAAGATATTTCACATAAGATTTTTTTTATTACAATGAGCTATTGCAATGATATGGAAGTGGGGAGGCAAGGGGGAATGAGGGAAACTTTGCTCTCATCAGAGATGGCTAGGAGAGGAAACAGCATATATACTCAATGGGGTATAGACATCTGGAGTAAGAAGGAGCGGGGAGCAGGGGGAAGGGGTGGGGATGTAAATAAAGGAGGAGAGGATGGACCATGGGGGGAGAGTGGCCGGATATAACACATTTTCTTTCTTACTTCTTGCAAGGGGATGGGATTGGAAGGCCTGCCCAGGACCACAGGGCCAGGTGGATTCTGGGCCTAAGGGATGGTATGGGGGCTCAGGGCTTCTTGGCCCCAGGACCCGGGATCTGTATGCTGTGCCACTCAGCTACCCTACAGCAGAGTCAGAGTGAAAGGAGAGAGAAAATATAGTACATGGTAGTGGAGAAATAAGAAAGGAGGGCGTTGCCATCAGCAATGGCAACATTGAAAAATATGGAAGTAACTTTTGTGATGGACTTATCATAAAGAATGAGATCCACCCGTGACAGAGTTGTTGGTGTTGGAACAAAGACTGAAGCACATTTTTTATTATTATTATTTGGGGGAGGGTGCAGGGCAAGTGGGGCTGGGTGGCCTGCCTGGGGCCACATAGCAGGGTGGTCTTTGGGTGTCTGGGGCCGGATTTGGACCCAGGTGCTCCTGGCTCAAGGGCCAATGCTCTGTCTGCCACCCAGCCACCCCTACTATTATTACTATTTTATTTTGGGTCTTTTTTTTCTTTTTTTTTTGTTTTTTGCAGGGCAGTGGGGTTGGGGTGGCTTGCATGTCACACGGCTGGGTGATTGTTGAGTTTACGGGGCTGGATGTGGGCTCGGGTGCTCGTGGCTCCAGGGCTGGTGCTTTGTCCAT
The DNA here is from genome assembly GCF_037893015.1 of Macrotis lagotis. NCBI lineage: Eukaryota > Metazoa > Chordata > Mammalia > Peramelemorphia > Peramelidae > Macrotis > Macrotis lagotis. The sequence continues at coordinate 258,684,679 of NC_133662.1, read as the reverse complement.
TGTGCCACCTGGCCATACCTACAATTACTACTATTATTTTTTTAATTTTAATTTTTTTTCTCTCCCCTTTACTTTTTTCGCCCAAGCAAGTCTACCTATATTCATGGGGGGAGGGGTATTTTGTTTACTTGTAAACAAGAATATTTTATTAATGTAAAAAAACATTTGTACAAAATGAGAATAAAATAAATTTTAAAAAAAAGACAAAAAACGTGGATGGCAGGGGGCCGCTAGGTGGCGCAGTGGATAGACCACCCACTCTGGAGTCAGGAATACTTGAGTTCAAATCCAGCCTCAGACACCTAATAATTACCTGGTTGTGTGGCCTTGGGCAAGCCACTTAACCCCATTGCCTTGCAAAAAGCAAACACTTCCCCCTCCCCTTTTAAAACAAAAACCTAGTGGAGTAGGTGTCCTAGATAGTGTTATCCCATCTTAGAGATAAATAAACTGAACCCCCAAGAAGTTAAATGACAAAATCACAGATTTGGGGAATTGAAAGGGGCCTCAAAGCAATCCCTTCTAGACTCCATCTGAGAAATGGTTGTCCAGCAATAATGAGGGGTTTGTTATGTGCAAAATACTGTGCGAAGAACTGAGGATGCAAACAAAAAGCAGACAGCACTTATCCTCAGGTAGCTGATGTTTCATAGGAGGCAATGCACAAAGAGGAGCAGTGACAAGAGGGGGTATATCCACTCAGAATAGGACAGAAATGGAGAATGAGGCAATAGGGGAGCAATGGCACAATGGCGATGATTAGGAGATGGGAGATGATTGGGATTATATCAAGGCAAGGCAAGTGGCATGAAGATGTCACTGGAATTAAATTTCATTTCTCTCATCCACATCCAGGAAAGTCCAACTACTGATTTGAAACAAGCCTTCCCCAACCTGCAAGCGCAGGCTCTTCCACTACCCTATCTTTGTCCTTCAGATGTGAGTGAGGTTCACTGTGTGTTTCGATCTTTTCAAGTGACTAAAGATGCAAAAATGTTTGGTGACTGGTTTTAGATGAATGATATTTTAAGGGAGATCAAGCAAGAGAAATTCTCCTCTTTCCAACAATTAGACTATCTATTTCCATTCTACTGAACTTAGAACCAGAAACAGATGGGTTTAGTCCCTCCTTGGACCCTTCAAAGCTATGCAGTCTTGGGGATTTCTTCCCTGAACCTGTTTCCTCATCTAGAAAAGGAGCGGGGTGGGCTACATGGTCTCTAAAATTCACCTCCAACTCTAGAGAGGCTTATTAGGGAAAGAAGGATTTGAAATGGCAGAGGGGAGTCTGTGGAATAATTTAAATTAAAAAAGTATTAAAATGAGCAATGAAAATGCTTGACTTTCTGTATGGCTGCATCTCTATTGGGAACAATACATAAAATTTTATATATACACATTTTCTTTCCTCCCTTTTTCTACTGGTAGGAATGACAATACCACCACAAGGGCAGGGTCAATAACGATAATCAAAGCCTCAAAAAGGCAGTCACGACTTCTGAGCTCAGACGTGGGTCATTGGCGTCTGGGTGGTGAAAAGGGATATGACAAACAATGGGAGTGAATGATTCTCCTCCTTTCCCTCTGAAATCATGGCAGAATCCAGTGGTACCTGCAGCAGGGGTTGTTGGCGAGATGAAAAGCAATCTTCCCCCTCCACCCCCATCTTCAGCATCTGAGCCTCGGTTCCTGTGAGACACATGGTAGCACTTACAGGGCTCTATTCTTCCATCCACCAGAGGTGGCTTCAGTAGATGTGAGGGAGGTTCCCCTCCCCTCTCCTGGGTCCCAGAGAGGACTTGGAGTTCACTGCTTGTGACTCCTGATGGACAGGTCAGGCACCCCGAATTTGGAGATAAGCCAAGATATACTATTTTCTATTTCACCCATATCACACTCGTAGAATAATGGGATTTCAGAGCTCGAAGAGATCTGAAGCTGAATCAGTCCAAACTCTCTCATTTTTCAGGGAAAGAGAATGACTTGCCAAAAGCCACGCTATCAATCACTAAGAATTACTGACTTCTTAAGAGAAAAACATTATTAAACCAACCAGCCTAAGTTGCCTCCCAGAAGCAGACAAATAGCCCTTGGGAGGAGACATTTCTCCTTCCTGATATGCTAGTGTTTGAGAGTTGGAGACCTTGTGTACTGGGCCATCCCACAAGGTCAACCGAGGCACCCCTAGACTTTTGTGATAGAAGGGGAAGAGGGGAAATAATAGCTCTCTTCAAGTGTGTGAAGGGCTGTCAAATGAAAGAGGGATTAGACTTGCTCTGTTTGTGCCAGAGGACAAGACCAGAAGTCATGAGTGGAACTGGGAGAGAAGCTGGTGCCTAGAAACCATTTATAATTTGTTTGAAGAATGACTTCCATCCTAGCCCATAAACAATCATGATGGCTCAGCCTTCCTCTTTGGTAAACTATATATCCCCAGAGACATCAGCAGTCCTCCAGGCTTCTAGAACAATTCTTCAGAAATGGAAAATGCTCAGGCTTGCCAGATGGCAGACCTCCTTTCTTGGACCTTCACAGTCCACAGCCTCACAGAACCCAAGAACCAGGTATGCTTCTCTTCACTGTGACTATCACTTGTTGCTCCCCTGCTCTGGCTCCCAGATATGATCCAGGAAGTCCCTGCTTGGTCCAGGGATACCTCCACTTGGTTCAGGAACTGTGCTGGCTTCCAGACCCCTTTATGGTTCCATCACCTCTATTCCAATGCTGTTGGGTGAAGTCCCTGTAGCTTCAACTTGGTTTAGATTGAGCAATGACCATCTTCCTGTGTTGGCCGTCCTGGAACCTTGGGTATTCTAGAAAGTCTCTGTAAATATTTGGACCTCCTTCAAAAATTGGAGTCTGTATGTAACACTCCCTTTTCTATGTGTTTCTTTCATAGGAAGATCAAAGATCTTTTTAGCCAGCAGAAGAGACTAGTCATCCACATTTATAGTTCTTTATTCACAACAATTCTGTTTGGAAGGGATCTGCTTACTTTTGTGCCCCATACCATCTCTCACACCACAGAAGATATATATATATATATATATATATAGTATATATATATGTATATGTATATACATAGATATATATAGAGAGGTATATACACATATAAATATATATATATAAGGATATACATATGCATATATAAAATATAAATATAAATATCTATATTATATCTTCTGTAGTTCACAGATTACAATAGAATATAAACTTCTTAAGATCAGGAACTGCCATTTTTGCCTTTCCCTCAGCATCTAGCTAACACAGTGCTTAGCAAATCTCTTGAATTGATTTAAAGTTTTTCACTAAGGGAAGAAATAAACACAAAGGTGGGTGAAGAGTATGCCAAGGTCCCTATGGGATTCCCTAACTTTCCCTAAAGGGAAAGGGAAGACCATCAGTAAGGTATATCATATATCCAGTAAAATGCTTTGTGGAGTTTATGACTAATTATATAGTCACCAGTCACCAATAAGCATTGGCAATATAACCTATATAACACTAAAGAATGGTTCCCAAGAACACTGGAAGGCAGAACTAATATTGGCTGTGGAAGAAGACATAGAGTCATATTCCACTACTTTGTGACCTTGGGTGAATTTGCCAGGTTTCTTTCCTTCTTTCTAATTGCAGGCATTGGTCCCAAGATTCCTGTCCTGGCTTCTTTCTCTTTCATCTCTAAACTCTCCCTCAATAATTTCAATCTCTCCTATGGCTCCTTGACTCCATCTCTAATCCTTTCCTTACCTCCAGATCTGACTCAACCATCTAGAACCAGAGTTACAGTTTAAGGTCCTGTCTGCATTGCAAAAAGCAGCCCAAACAACTCTGATCTGAGCTTTCCTCCAGAATCTGTCCTTCTCCTTAACTTTTCTACTGCTGTTAACATTTAGTGACCAAATCTTATTTGTCTGTGTCTAACCCTTGTATGTCTTTCCTTTCCACTGGCACTGGCACCATCCAGTTCAAGGCCTATTTCTATCTAGCCTCATGTTTTCCCCGTCTCTCATCTTTTTCTATTCAAATTCAGCCAGAACATTCCTATTTGAGCAATGTTTCAAAATTCACAGCTCAAATCACTCAAATCAAATCAAGAATCTTCAGTGATTGACCATGATCAGGTTCAATCTGTCTTTCAGGTCTTATATCCCTCCCATGGATGCTCATGTTTTTCCTTCCTGAAAGGTGGAGATTGAAACATGAATACATTCCAGTCAAAGACCAAAGATATACAAGGGCATGGAGGGTGAAAGGGAGAGGACCAGTTGGGGGCAAGGGCAACCAAATTCTTTTCCTCGTTTCTAATCTTTCATCTAGAATGTTGTGACAGCACATTTGGTCAGTCAGTCTGGAACACTCATCTGCCAAGTCCATAATACATTTTGTAATGCCTATGCCTGGGCCCTTGCTCATCTTGTACTTGTGCTCCATCCTCATCTGGAAAAATCTATTTTAAGTCTTCATCTGCTCCTTCCTGAAGGAGCCTCCATATCAGAATCAGAATGGACTTCAAATGGACCCTCCCCTACTAGTCTTGCTGACCTTGATGTCCAGGAGCAGAGTTCTCCAACTGAATATCAAATTATGTTATATTATATTATAATATGCTATATAACATAATAAAACAGAACAAATTCAAAGTAGTTTGGAAAGGGAAGGCACTTGGTGAATTTCTCAGTCTCAGTTTCCTCATATGTATAATGGAGATACTGATGGCACTCACCTCCCAGGGTCATTGTGAGGACCAAATAAGAGATTGAATGTGATCAGTGAAGGTTTGCTATAACTGTGGCTATTATGATGTTCCTCAAGAGTAGCAGAATCTGTCGGTGTTCACCCCAAAGGGTAGGAGGGTGGAAGGAAAGGCAATATAAAATATTGGAAATCTGAAGCTGAGTACCTATCTCATCTTTGCCCCTGCCCAGAAGTAGGAAGATGCTTCCCATCCATGGGCCTAATTTTTTTCATTTGTAAATATAGAGCATTGGAATGGAGAGTTTCCTTTGCACCTCAAAATCCTGAATTTTATGGTCCTAAAACCTTAGGCAAGTCACTTTCCTTTTCTAAGCCTCAGTTTCCTTCTCTGAAAAATGAGAGCCTTGGAGTAGATGACCTTTAAGATCCCCTTCCTCAGACTCTCAGTAAAAGACGTGGACCAGCTCACCAGAAGAAGGGAAGCTGTGTCTCTGCTTACTTACAGACTACTACACAGCTCCTAAGACATAAGGAACATGTCAACCAATAGCCCTCCATGTGTTCTCTTGGAAATTTCTTAGACTGCCTCAGCTTTATTTTTTAAGGCAGTGGCGCCATCATGCGTTCCTTTTGGCTATTTGGCTGTTCTTTGTCCATTTCATGTTTTTATCACTGTCCAGTACTTTCCACTCTTCTAACCCTGTTCAAAGTCAATCTAGAGCCATCTGACTCTCCAATGGAAGCTTAGGGGGGTCAAGGGTCACATGGCTAAGGGGCAAAGAGAAGGGAGTCTTTGTCTTCTGACTGTCTCTAGTGCAGGAGTGGTCTCCAGATTATAGCTTCATATGTTTTAGGGAAGCCAGAAACCCTTAAGTTCATCTAGTCCAGAGCCATCATTTTTGAGATGAAGAGCCTGAAGTCCAGAGTGGCTGTGACTTTCTCAAGATGCCCAACCTATCCCCAATCACAGAGTCAGAGAACTGGAGAACTGGGAGTGATTGCTTCTAGTCCAACGGATACACAAAAGGCATCACACCTGTTAATGTGATCATATTGGACAGAGAACTCATACTCAGGCTTCCTCGTATTTGTATTTGCTGAGTACAATGTGATACATATCGGAGATACTTGATAAATGGTTTTTGAAATTGAAATACAAGAAAGTAGGGAGACTCTTCGCTGACCCAGGATCACCGTGAGTGGATATGCCCCATTGGAGGAAGCCACCGGAAGCCTGGAGAATGGTGTCTCCAATCTGAAATCTACATTTTTCCCATAGTTTATGGAACTAAATGGGAGGGGGGTGAAAAAAGAGAATTCCCTTCAAGAATGAAAACTGGCACAAGATGGAGCCACATCCAAGCTAATATTTTGCCCTAACAGCTCCCATAGAGAAATTCTGTAGACCACTTTCTATTGCTCATCTCCATCTCTTCTGCAGAACAATGGGTCTGCTGGCATGTCATAGCATGTGCATACACAAAGGCCAGGAATGTGAATTTCCTCTCTAGCATAGGCACTGGTCTATTCTGGAGCAGGAAATAGTCCTGTTCTCTTGGATTTCTAGATCTCTCTTTCTTGTAGTTTCTTCAAATTTATCATGTCGAACCTGATGTTGGATCCATGCTTTCTTCCCTCATGTCCATCATTGACATCAGGTTGGGATGCGATTTCATTTCATTCACATACTCTGTTTGCAAATGATATTGGAGAATGGCATCAAGGGATCCTTCCTATCCTGACCATTTTGTTGTAATCATGAGGGGAAAATCCAGCATAGGCTCAGATTTGCCCATGTTTTCAGGAAGGATGGGTTCCTTTTAGGTACCAAGGCAATTAAAATCTTCTAAATAAATGCAAGAGGACTAGGTCTTGATTCTTAGTTCCCAATGACTTACAAGCACCTTTTCTAAGATACCTTCCCTTCCCTCTCTTGCCAAAATGCAGATGTGTTCTTTCCTGCCCTTGTGAACAAAGTTCCAAGTCTCGAACTTGGAGAAAATCCTTGATTTCACTTCTCTTCCAAATACTCACTCATCAGTCTCAGGGCAATTTTTTTTTAGGTTTTTGAAAGGCAAATGGGGTTAAGTGGCTTGCCCAAGGCCACACAGCTAGGTCATTATTAAGTGTCTGAGACCAGATTTGAACCCAGGTACTCCTGACTCCAGGGCCAGTGCTTTATCCACTGCACCACCTAACCGCCCCCCTCAGGGCAATTATTTTGGGTTCTTCCCAGGGTCACTCTGGAATAGCAGAAAGGGTATTGGTCTTGGAATCAGACAAGACTGAATCTGATTTAGCTTTCATGAGGTAGGTGGATCCAATGATGGACTAAACAATCTCTCAATTTTTCCCTTGTTGAAGAAAGATAGTCTAGTCATCAAACCTTGGGAGCTGGGTGCTGAGAAGAATTTGGTGACTCCATGGCCAAGGGAGAAATCTGATGAAGAAAATGCAATCGTATCTAGCAAAGACTTGATACCAAGTCCAGAAATGATATCTACAGGATTTGAGGCAGAGATCTCATCATTAAAGACTTGCCTTATTCTAACAACAGTTTTGCCAATATCCCTTCTCCTAAAAGGCTATTCCTTTCTTGTTTTCTCCTCTTGTATCCTCTCCTTTCTCCTCCATTCCTTCCCTTTTCTTCCCCCTCCCTTATGTTCTCCTTCCTGTTCTCCTTTCCTGTCTTTTCTTCTTTCTTCCCCTCCTTTCCCTTTCCCTTTCTTCCTTTCTCCTCTTGCCTCATTCCTTTTCTTTCCTTTCCTCTCTTTTCTCTTCTTCCTTCATCTCCCTATCTCCCTATCTTCCTATCCATCCAGACTTTTGCTCCATCTTTGCGCCTATACATTTTGTGAGGGAACTCAGAAAAGGTGCTTGTAAGTCATTGGGAACTAAGAATCAAGACCTAGTCCTCTTGCATTTATTTAGAAGATTTTAAGTGCCTTGGTACCTAAAAAGGACCCATCCTTCCTGACAACATGGGCAAATCTGAGCCTATGTTGGATTTTTGTCTCATGATTACAATAAGATGGTCAGGATAGGAAGGATCCCTTGATGCCATTCTTCCAATGTCATTTGCAAACAGAGCATGTGAATGACGGCCACTAATACCATCTCCACTAATACCCTCCAAAATGTCTGTACCTTGCTATTTCTGTTGATAAAAAGGGAGATTTATATAGGTTATTAAAGAGAGAGGAGACAAAAATGTATTTTTCATCAGTGAGTCTATAGGCACACAAATGCACATACACTTTTCATATATGTATATGGATATATGGATATGCCTATAGACGAGTTTGCCTATGTAAACATACACACACATATGTGAGTGTATTTGACAGGCAATTCATATGAATATAATTAGCTGGGCCCAAAATGGAACATGAGGAGAGATGATGCTCGATCCTTATAAAGTTCTTTTAATGACCCCAAACTTTCCATGAAATTAAGGTGAATATATTGAAAGTTAGTGTTCATATGGTTTGTACTGTGCTATTTAAAATGTTCAAGAGTAGGGGTGGCTAGGTGGTGCAGTGGATAGAGCACCAACTCTGTAGTCAGGAGTACCTGAGTTCACATCCAGCCTCAGACACTTAATAATATCCTAGCTGTGTGGCCTTGGGCAAGTCACTTAACCCCATTGCCTTGCAAAAAAACCTAAAAAAAAAACGATGTTCAAGAGTGTTATTTCTGGGTATTTTATTAACTGTATCCATAATGCTAGCATGTTATTAATAAAAGAGGCCAAGTGATGCTCTAGAATGCCAAAGTTCCCTCATGGCAGTGGGTTCTCAGTTTATATGCCTTTGGTAAAATAGGTGTTCCTGTGGGTGGCAAGCAATTCTGATTTGGTAACAATAAATAAGAATATGAATAATATAATGTGATGGGGGCTCATTCTAATGAAGGTCTTGAAACTATGGTGACTATTACCTAGCTATGTGGCCTTAGGCAAGCCACTTAACCCCATTTGCCTTACCAAAAAAAAAAAACAAACCTAAAAAAAAAAAGAAATTATGGTGACGAGTCTTGTTCAAAGAGACTAGGCAGTTTCCATATCTCCTATCTAACAAAAGGGATAATCCACTTTTCTACCAGACCTGTAAACACAATGAGCAAGATCCATCTATTCCTCTAAACTTTGAATTTCTTTTACTGTCTTTGATTAGATCTTAGCCTGGTTAAGTCTTTGCCCAAGGATTCCCATAAAGGTTGTTTTCTGGCTAAGGAAGAAGAATCATGGGAAAATCTTGACCCTAATTCAATTAATTATTCAATAAAAGAGAGAAATACTCATTTCTCTCAGAACCATTGAAGATTAGTTTCTTAAGAATTAAAGTTGAGTCACCAAAAGGCAATGAAGAGATAAGTCAGAGGTGTGATTAGCTTCTAGCAGATTACAAAACAGTCACTATGCAGGAAAAACACAGGCAAAAGATGCTATCACAAAAATGAATGGGAAAAAATGGGCAGACATGCTTTCAGGATAAATGATGATCAGTTGACCCTCTTCATGGGTTCATAGGGTCAAATGAACATATATTATGCCACAAGTTTTATAGAAATTGGGTTCAAGAGTGGTAGACTGGTTTAAGGTTATGCAGGAAACGAGACATGATCTCTGCATTCTGAGTGATTCCAATGCCTACTACTCCTGACTTTAGTCCTGTCAACCATATTCTACTGGGTATCCAGATCATAAGAAGCACTGTTTCTTCCATCCCCCACCCACTTCTAGGCAGGGAATTACAGGTATAAAGGAATATTGAAAGTGGAAACACATTTTGTAACCTTTTTCTATACTTGTTTTGACTTTGATCCTGGCCATGCACTCATGACTGGGTAGTTAGATGCCATATTACACACCCTCAATAGTATGTCACATTAAACCAAGGACGAGCTCATCCTACAGTCATACCTCTTAGAGCAATCTCTCCAAAACAAGACTACTCCCAAAACACCACCCCAACCATGACTCCTGAGGGCTAGGGGGTATTTAAGGAGGAACCTGAGCATTTCTTGATCTCTCTCTCTCTGACCTCCCTGACTTAATTAGCCATTGGCCTGCCTGGTTAAGTTACTGTGCCCCAAAGTTTAAAGTTTAAAGAACTTTAACTCTCTCTTAATCTTATATACTTTAACTCTCTCTCTTTTTTTTTTTGAAAAATCATGGGGTTCAGTGACTTGCTGAAGTTCACACAGCTAGGCAATTACTAAGTGTTTGAGTCCGGATTTGAACTCAGGTATTCCTGACTCTAGGGTCAGTGCTCAATCCACTGCACCACCTAGCCACCCCAAAAAGAGCCACTTTTAATAAAAGACTAAATCAGTGCTCTGAGTCAATGACATTTTTTAAAAATTTAATTCAATTTTATTTCATTTTTTCCAGTTACATGCAAAGATAGTTTTCAGCACTCCATCTCCTGCAAGCTTTGGAGTTCTATAGTTTCTCTATGACCCACTTTCCCTCCTCCCTCCCATGGCAGCAAGCTATTTGATCTAGGTTATACATGTAAAATCATATTTAATATATTTACATATTAGTCATGTTTTGAAAGAGAAATTAGCAAATAAGGGAGGAAAAACCATGAAAAAAAGAAAAAATATAAAAGAAATTTCAAAAAGTGAACATAATACACTTTGCTCTGCATTCAGACTCCATAGTCTTTTCTCTGGATGTTGATGGCATTTTCCATAAAAAGGGTCTCAAGATCTTGGTCACTGAACTACTGAAAGGAGTAGAGTCCAACAGAGTTGATCGTCTCACAATGTTGCTGCTAATGTAAACAATGTTCTGCTGGTTCTGCTCATTTCACTCAGCATCAGTTCATACCGAGTCTTTCCAGGCTTTTCTAATGTCAGGTCACTGGTGATTTCTTACAGAACAATAATATTCCATTACATTTATAGGTTCAGCCATCCCCAAATTGATGGGCATTCCCTCAATTTTCAATTCTTTGCCACTACAAAAAGAGCTACTATGAATATTTTTGCATGTGAATCTTTCCCCCTTTTATATGATCCTTTTTAGGATATTGACCTAGTAGGGGTTTGCACAATCTTTTTTGCCTTTTGGACAAAGTACCAAATTGTTCTCTAGAATGATAGGATCAGGGGCAACTAGGTGGCAAGTCGATAGAACACTGGCCCTGGAGTCAGTTGGACCTGAGTTCAGATGTAGCCTCATACATTGGATACTAGCTGTGTGACCTTCAGCAAGTCATTTGACTCCACTGCCTTGCAAAAACAAGCCAAAAAAATCCAAAAACAGAATGGTAGGATTAGTTCATAACTCCACCAATTAGTGTCCCAGTTTTCCCACATCCTCTCCAACTTTATGGCACTTTCTTAAAGGGTACAAGATCTGCTATAATGAAATAGACCTTAGATTTTCTTCCCAATCTGAAATGCCCTCTCCTTCCAGGGTTCTATTGTTATAGGGCATAGTATTTCGATATTCAAGCAACTTTACCTCAAATACAGAATAATCCCATTGATTGTAGGATGAAATATAGGCTAAAGTAGGTAAAAACAAAGTTCAGCAGGGTCACAAGTTAGGGGCAGTAAAGAATACCCCCATTGACTAAGTAGCTGGTCCCAAGAAGAATTATCTTCTCATTAGGTTGGGCAGGAGGAGATGATGATGTTTGTCCTTCATTCTTGAAGAAGACCATGACATCAGAAAGGTGATACCATAACAAACACGAGAATTGGATTTGAGTGAGGGTCTGCTGTGCTAAGTCAACAACCTCGGTTTCTCCTCCAGAGCCATCTGTGACTGGTGTTGGGACGACTGGAGATGATCCTGGATGTGAATAAAGAAAATGGACTATTTTTCTGTGTTAATAGGCCTGAGTTGAGTAGGGTAAAGGGAAACGGAAATTGGCAGGATAGGTGACTAAAAAACAGAAGAGAATGAACATCTAAACTGGTATAACTGAAAAAGAAATTGTGCTTTGCATTAAAAGAAATTGAGGAAAGGAGGTGAAAGTAGGAAGACAAAAAAAAGGGGGGAAACTTAGATATAGTATTAAAAATACAAGCATGGAAGAATAAGCTAAAAATCTGAAACATAAACCCAGATGACCTCAAGGTAAAAGAGAAGGCATGTTAAGGAGACCAAGTGCACTTTAAGCCAAGTCAAGTTGAGTAAAGAGGGGCCTATAAATTGTTACCAAGGAATCAAGAGACTCATCAGAGAGGGCAACAATGAAACAGTGCCGCCAACACAAATCCTTGTCTTCTTTCTCAACAAAATACATACATATAGGGGAATTCCATGGTATGTCTGTGGGCAATATCTACTGTCCTCTAACTTCTATTCTTAAAATAAGCTTTATTTGCTATGATTAAGTCCAAGAAAGTCACTGATATGTTGCTTAAGCTACTTATGGAAATCCCACTTGAAAGAAGTCATTTATCTTCTCCTAAACATATATTCTTCCTAGGGTTCAGTTCATCAATTGGTCATGATCTCTAAGATATGACAATTCAAAAATTTTTTTATTATATAAATATTTTCTTTGTTTTTCAATTATATACAATAATAGCTTCTACCTATCATTTTTGGTAAGGTTTTGATTTTTCAATTTCTACTCCTCCCTTCCCCCCTCCCCCTCATAGAAGGCAGTCTGATAATCTTTACATTGTTTCCATGCTATGCATTGATCAAAATTTAATGTATTGAGAGGAAAAACTATATCCTTGAGGAAGAAATAAAATATTAGAGATAGAAAAATTATGTATTACATAAGACAATTTTTTAAAAAAAAATTGAAGGCAATAATCTTTGGTCTTTCTTTAAACTCCACAATTCCTTCTCTGGACAGATAATATTCTCCATCATAGATCCCCTAAAATTGTCCCTGATTATTGCACTGATAGAATAATCAAGTCCATTAAGAATGATCATCACGGGGCAGCTAGGTGGCACAGTGGATAGAACACCAGCCCTGGAGTCAGGAGTACCTGAGTTCAATCCGGCCTCAGACACTTCATAATAACCTAATTGTGTGGCCTTGGGAAAGCTGCTTAACCCCATTGCCTTGCAAAAACCTAAAAAAATAAAACTGATCATTATCCTCATGATGCTGTTCTGTTGTACAATGTTCTTCTGGTTCTGCTCATTTCATTCAGCATCAATTAAGATATGACAAAATGATTTGGAGTAAGAAAATCTCCTCTAAATTACCAACTGAAGGCCTGGTCTCAAGTATTCACCGTAGGCTCAGGCACTGACATTATTATAATGCTGCCTCATACTTATAGGCAATCATTGGTCACTGGGATATTCACCCAAAGATATGGTTTCAGTTCTCTGCACCAAACTTCAATGAGAAGACAAGAGGTTAGCTGGACATCTATCTAGTCATATGACTAGGTGGTCATAAGATGGGTGGGCTACTTCATAGGTAAAGCAGAAGGAGATGGTATGGATATACAAAAATAAATTGGAACTTTCTATATATTTGAGTCACCTCTGCCACACTGACATTAGGCACAAGGATAAAGAAAAACAAAGGTCAAGGGTCTCTAACTAGCTTCCTGTGATTATACAAGTGATCTTATAATCTACGCTTCACAGTTCTGGGGCCTAATACAGAGAGCTTATAATCACTATCTTCATGGATTGATTGAGACTGATTAGAATGGAGTGGGGTCCCGGTCAACTCTGTTCTATAGGACCACCTGCTATTCTCTCAAGTAAGGTGGGTACAACCTACCTTCATCTTACTCAAAAAGAGTGAGTTGAAATTTTCTGCAAGAGCCTTTTGGCATCATCAGTCACGATAGAAAGGAAGTTACTGTGTATGTGGTAGGACTTTCCAAAATGGAAACCAGCACTCAGGGGAGTTCCTATTGTCGAGCAGAAGCCCTCAAATAATTTTAGTACTTTTTCCATATTGCTCGCCCCTTTAATGAGTTCCAACAAATCGAGTGACTTGATGATTGCCCTAATCTCTTCCACTAGTCTTTCCAACTTTTCTGCCACCTGGAAAAGAGATTCATCATCCAACCCAAAAACATTTTGATATTGTTTCATGCATTTATCCAAAGCATCTAAATCATTAATAATGTGGCCTGCACATGGAATCATGCCCCAAGAGCCAGTCTTCAAGGCCTCCAGCCAGATCCTTTCTCATAGGGCAGCCACCTTCCTGTCAATTGCAGCCTCAGAAGTATGGGGCAGGGTTAGCAAAAAAGCGTGGCGCTTGTGAGCTGGGAGGTCCCTTAACAGTGTTTCCTCCAGTTTTGGGAAGTCATAATCAGATAAATCAAAGTTGGAGACTAAGAAGACTGGGGCCTCACTCATACCTAGATTGTAGAGGTTTTGCAGGCAATAATCTCTTATTTTCTGCAAAATTCTTTCCTTAGAGAAGGACTTGGGTTTGGACCTCCTTTCATTATCCAGATCTGCATCTACCATAGTCCTAATAAAGCAATTTTTTTTCCTTTCTCTTATCTCCTGGACCAGCTTCACATCATTGTTTCTGAATCTTGAAAATGAAAGGATAATGAAGAAATCATAGCGGTCAAACTGCACTTGATTCAAATAAGTCTGAGGTTGGAAATCAGGGGTCCTAATGCCTGGCAAGTCCCAAAACTTCACATTAGGATATTTAGGGTGCTCATAGGGAGTAGCCTTCATGGTGGTCTCTACTACCCCAGTGCTTGCAGAGTCCTTTTCTTCATGCCCAATTCCTCAAAGGGCATTGATGAGAGAGTAGACTTCCCAGACCCAGACTCCCCTGTCACAGCAATATTTAATGAGGCATTTTTTGATGCTTCCAGGATGTATTGAATCCTGGAAGCCACCTCTGCTATCTTCCCTGACTTCAAGGCTGACTGGATCCAGGTAGTAGTATCTTCAGTCAAGAGACCACCATATTCATTGGTTATCATTTTATAGTATGGTGCAAATGTGGAGGCTAAGCTCTGAAGATTCTCATATTTGAGGGCAGTAGTAAAGAACTCCATTATGCCAACTCATAAAAGGATCTGAAAGGTTAAGAAAAAAGGGCAAAATAAGTCAATGATATCATTGTCAAAGGATTTTTAATATTCAGTGTCAGAAAAATCATTGGATTAGAATCCATCATGCCTCCAGGAAAACTTGTCATTAGAAATCTCAACATCAAGGATTTTCCTCATCTTTCTTATCCATATCTCTTTAGTACCCTTAGGACCTTCTGTCCTTCTGATTGGAGGGCTGAAGGGTAAAGGACTCCTCCCAAAGCTTCCATGTAAAGAGAGTTCCCCAGACAGCCATATCTTCTTTCCCCCACAGTTTATAAGGTTATAAGTCCTTGAAGTGGACTCCATTCTGCTCCTGTGCTGCATAGTCTCTCCATGTTCAAACATTTTCAGCTTATGAGTGTGTGTGTGTGTGTGTGTGTGTGTGTGTGTGTATGTGTGAGTTTCATTGTGTGTGTGTGTTGTTGCTGTTGTTGTCTTCCATTAAACTGTAAGCTCCTTGAGGGCAGAGACTGTCTTTTTCATATTTCTATCCCCAAAGCTTAGCCAATATTGGCTCATAGTAAGCACTTAAATGTTTGTTGATGAATGACTGTCAGGATGTCTGAGTTTTACTAATGATTCTGGGTCTTTGGGCAGGATCTTGACCCTTCTAGTTTTTAGATTCCTCTTCTGTAAAATAATATGGTCATATTAGATACTCTTTAAAGTCACATTCAGGGGGTGGCTAGGTGGTGCAGTGGATAGAGTACCAGCCCTCAGGCGTACCTGAGTTCAAATCCGGCTTCAGACACTTAATCATGACCTAGCTGTGTGGCCTTGGGCAAGCCACTTGACCCACTTGCCCTGCAAAAATCTAAAAAAGAAAAAAAAACACAAATAAGGTCACATTCAGTTCAAAAACAATGTTGCAAACTACACGTAATTGTGTTTTCACTCAGGACCCAAGACTTTAGGGTCTTCACCACCAGAGAACCAAGTGGGAATGTTTCCCTTATTGAGATTAGTTATATGACTCCATTTTATCTATTGAATTTCTCACTTGGAATGGACTCTTCATCTTTTATATTGACCTTGTTTCTCAAGATAACATCAAGGCATCGATCATTAGTGTTTCTTCATAGTCAGAAATACAAATTTAGAATACCAGAGAATAGCTGAACAAGAATTCCCTTATTTACAATCAACCTAACAAATCTTTAGCCAAACTTCCTTTCTCTTCCCTTCAGTTTGTAGATGCTTACCTTTGGAAGGACAGAATTAACTTAACCCATTGTCATTCAGAATTTCTGAGCTCAAGAGATCCTCCAGCTACAATCACCATTTTTGTGAAGATTACAAGTGGGCAAGAGCATGTGTGACCTCAGGCAAGTCACTTTAGCTGTGGTGGGCTCAGATTCCTTACATATAAAATAGGGATAATAACTCTTAACTCCCAGCAGGTGGGGATCAAATGAAAGTTTAAAATGAGACCTGGCACATAATGGATACTCTTTAAATGCTGACTATTATAATTATCCCCATTCTCCAACATAAACTCGGTGTGCTTTGTTGGAAGAATGGGACTCTAATTTATAGCTGAATTGTCACATTTTGGTCATTTTAATTTTTGGTTTCTATTGAATCAGTGTTATAATCACTCCTGCCTTTGCCTGGATGGAAATGAATTTCATGTTAAAGGGAAGCACACTGATAGGGGCTCAAGAGCTAGAATGGTCAGAATGGGAGTGAATCTTCCTCTATTCTCCATGATGCTTCTAGGTTGTCCTTGAGAATCTGAGAGAAAGAGAGCTATAACTGTACTCTTCTATTCCTAACAATGGTCAGCTTGCCCACTCTGGGAATATGAGGATAAATTGGTGTGAGTCAGTTAGCACAGACTGAAAGAAACAGAGAGATAGAGAGAAGAGAGAAGGAAGGAAGCAAAGAGAAAGAG
Organism: Macrotis lagotis; assembly: GCF_037893015.1. Classification (NCBI taxonomy): domain Eukaryota; kingdom Metazoa; phylum Chordata; class Mammalia; order Peramelemorphia; family Peramelidae; genus Macrotis; species Macrotis lagotis. Next base: position 258,668,064 of record NC_133662.1, on the reverse strand, counting down.
GGAGACAGGCAGACAGAGATGCAAACAGATTGACAGAGAGAGAGAGAGAGAGGAGAGAGAGAGAGAGAGAGAGAGAGAGAGAGAGAGAGAGAGAGAGAGAGAGAGAGAGAGACGGATGGAGACAGAGAGACAGAGACAGACAGACAGACAGATACAGACAGACATATAGAACAACAAAGAGAAAAAGAGGTAGGGTGGAAGAGAAAGACATGGAGATAGAGATGGAGACAGAGACATAGAGATAGAAAAGGATAGAGATCGCTACTTCTGGGATATGAGATCACTCTCAGGAAACATTTGTATGAAGGCATAGCTGCCATATTTATTACATTCCTATCTGACAGGCATGTTTGTCCTTCATTATCAAAGAAGACCACATCAGGGATGCGAAGCCATCACAAGCATGTGAATTGGATCTGAGTGGGGGGGCTGAGTTAAGTCCGCAGTCTCACTTTCTCCTCTTAGAGCCATCTGGGTCCAGTAGCCAGATATGAGTCAGGATGACTTGAGATGGCCTTGGATGTGAGGCAGTCAGGATGAAGTGACTTGTCCAAGGTCACACAGCTAGTAGTGTCAAGTGTCTGAGGCCACTGATTCCAAGGTCAGTGATCTATCCACTGTATCACCTAGCTACCCTAGAGATATGGGCTGAACATTTCCATGGTGTTCATCATCAATCAATGCAGAAACCATTTACCATTTACCTCAAGTTGAAGTCAATCAGTCCCTGGCTGAAGTTCCAACTGAAGAAGAGATTTTGAATGTCTTTAGGCTCCTTTCAAGTTGGTGCTGATTCTAATCCAGCTGAGATCTACAAGGTATGGGGGAGAGTCCATTGCTCATCTAAAACCTGACAGACATTTTCCAGAAGTGATCCTGGGACATCCTGAAGGTCTCATGGAAGAATTTTAGAATTGACTGTACAGCATGGGAGACCCTGGCACAGGACCGCCCAGAAGGGCGTGCCCTCATCAGTGAGGGGGCTGCACTCTATGAGGAAGGCGGCATGGAAGCAGCTCAAAGGAAATGTGACATCTATAAGTTTAGAGTACCCATTCAGGAGTTCACATACACTATTTGTGCCCAACCTGTGGTAGAGCATTCCAAGCTCGTATTGGGCTGATCAGCCACAGTCAGACGCACTATCATTTATCTAAGACATAGTGATGCCATTTTGGGACAAGGACAAGAACCAACCAAACCAATCTGACAGGAAACAAAGAAGGTATGACCAAGATGTTGGCTGATTAAACTGAGGCCAAAAATGTTCACAGCAGATTGCAATAGTGGATCAATACACACAGGTTGAAATTTAACCAAAAAAAGAAGTAAAATCATGTATGAGTTCAGAAAGGTCAACTGCTTAAAAGAACCTGAGATGGTATATAGCAAGACCACAAGCTATCAAAGAAGAAGAAGGAGGCAATGAACTGTAGCCATTAGCACATTCTTACTGGTACATTGCATTGTAGTGGGAGAAAGAAAATGATTAGATAAAGCAGAGTTCCTAAACCTTCTGTTCTTCTTGGTTTAGCAGCAATGCAAAACATTGAGCTGATAACCATAAAATAAAATCAAGTAATATGAGTATTGGAGTGTTGCAATATAAAATGTCCTATGAACTCTTGCAATCTTAGGGTAAATTCATGGTTACTAGTGTCCCCAGTGAGAGAGATGATATTCCTATCCTGCTGAGGTCTCATTCAGAATCTTGTGCACACTGAAGGTTGCCACATTTCAGCAAGGATATTTTCAAGATGCCAACCATCAGGAGGAAGGATTACAAAGCATCTGGAAATGATGTCATTGAGGTATCAATTGAAGGAAGAGGGTTTTTTTAGCTTGAAAAAAGACTTCTAGATGGCAAAAAAAAATGGTGACTTCAGGAATGACCACATGGAAAATGGATTATGGGAGTAACAATTAGGTATATAAGAAAAACCTCACCAGTTGACATGGTCCAAAAGATAAATGGACTGCCCAAGAAGTGATGAGTTCCCCTTTCCTTCAGATGTGGAAATAGACTGGGATTGGGGATGTTGCAGAGGGGATATGACCTCTAAAGTTCTCCTCAACACCACAATTCCATGATCCAATGATTCAGAAATGCAAAAGTATAATGAATAGTGAGAAGATCTCTTTTCCTCTCCTCTTTACTTCCATCTCTTCTTCTCCTTACTTTATCTTTGCTTCTCACTTTTCTGTTTCCTTTTCCCTCTGCCCTACTTCTTTTTCTTTTCCTGTCCCCACTTCCCCTTCTTTACCCTTCCTCTCCCCCCCCCCGCCATTTCTTGCCTTTGAACTCCATTTCAAATACAGTGATCAATTGAATCACATCAGTTCATGGGAGGAAAAAACAAAACAATAGAAGTTGATAAGATATGTCATTTTTGTGAGCCATTGGTTAACTTTTTATATTGTTTCTTATCTCTATGTCCACTTGCTTTTCTTTTCTCTTTCTTTCTAATCACCAGCTACAAGTACTGGATAAATTGCTTCAGTCACTAACTAGCTTTATCATCCAGAGCAAGATATATAATTGCTTTGAACCTCAAATTCATTGGTAAAATGGGATTAATAATTGCTTTGTCTTAAAAGCTTGGTGTAAGGCTCAAATATGTGAAAGCATTTTACAAACTTCAAAATTCTATTTTGTAATAAAAGTTGTAGGAGGAGGAGTTGAAGTGGTGATAGTAGTAGTAGTAGTAATAGTAGTAGTAGCCATGTCTCCACATCTGTGGCTTTAATACAATTTTCCATCTCACTATTTTCTGTCAATTTGATAAGCATTGAAATTAGTCAAGTGTTTATGAGCTACTGTCCTCTTCTTCCTTTGAATATGTTGGGATTTGTGAATGTGGAACACTATACATAATATATGTCACAATTAAACACTATACATAATATACCTCACAATTAAACACTATACATAATATACTTCACAATTAAACACTATACATAATATACTTCACAATTAAACACTATACATAATATACCTTACAATTAAAAAACATGTAAGATAGTTTGACATAACTTAGTTTCCCTCTCTGTTAATCTCCATTTCCAAGTAAGACACTCTGGGAAGGGAGTGAAAAAGGATATATCTGGAGATGTGGATCATGTTTTGACACAGAAGTTTTTAATAAAAGTTATTAGTTAAAAAAATTAAATGCCTTTGAAGGAACAGATTAAGAACAATATCAAGTCAATGAAGCAAATAGTCAAAAACAAATTTTACTTATTTTATATATTTAACATTTGAAAAATTGCTTTTCAAATATTGCTATTTCCTCAGTAATTGAGAAGGCAAACAATGAGATCAATTATACATATCAAATCATGTAAAATGCATTTCTATATAACCACAATGTCAGAAAAGATTAGAAAAAAGAAACTAAAAAACATTTTAGTTTGCATTCAGAATTTATCTGTTGTCTCTGGAGATGGATAGCGTTTTTGTCACCATGAGTCCTTTGGATTTGCATTGGATAAATACTATTGAACAGAGTAGCTAAGGCTTTCACAGTAGATCATATTTACAATATTGCTTCTATTTTCTACAATATTTTGTCCATGGAAATGGTTGTTCCAGATATCAAAGTACAGATTTTTACCAAAAGTAAAGCTATAATAAGAGATAAGAAATGAAGAGAATCAGAGACGGGGCAGAGCAGAGACAGGATAGAGAAACATTAGGATAAAGGACAAAGACCCTCTTGGACTTTGAGTAATCCTGCCCTTTCTAGCTTACCCCTTGGTCCCATCTTTTCCCTTTGTCTCTCTTCTTTTTCTTTCATTCATTAATTGATATACCAAAGAGAAGGAAACCATCTATCAGATGGTCCCTTTCACCTGTTCCAAAGTGTATTATTTAGACAACGACAAAGCAAAATGGTCTGGTGCTTCCAGAGAAGAAGATTGCTAGAACTAAACGGGATGGGTTGTTCTAGACTTTAAGGAATGAATGGGAAATCTGATCACAAATTGGGGTGCAGGGAGGGCAGGCCTGGAAAACTGTAAGGAAGAAAGAGGGATGAGAAGCAGCCTCAGGGGAGGAGAAGGGTGAGAGAATGACTAGACTGCCACCCATGTCCATACCAGACCTAGAGAAGTGGAAAAGTTACTGCATAAGTTGAAAGGGAGGTTGGAGGAAGCAGTTGTTGCAGTTCTTATCCATAAAGTCCTGCCTCTCTGAAGCCCAACACTTAGGGTCTTGGGCTCCTGGGTCTGATCTTATAGCCTAACATTCCCTCAAAGTGCCAACCAAACAAGATCACATTTTTATCTATGTGCATGACTAGACTCTGTCTCCATTTCCACAGAGACTAGAAAATGAGGTGAAAACCTGCTCTCTCCCTGCCAACTCTGGTACTCTCTTGACAGGACTAGCACAAATACTTCCAGATAAAGGTCACCTGGCTGCCAGGGAAGGCTGGGCAAGGATGTCCAATATTCCACTTTGCTGATCATTAGAGCCTGGTAAATCACTGGCATCTCAGTGTGTAATTCCATCCTAGAAATTTGCCCAGAACTGTTCCACCCCCTTGGGGTGGAACATAAGGTTTTCAATCCCCTTCATATTAGAATTTTTGACACAGGGCATGGGGCTCCAAGGGGTGTCAGGTACTTGATGTGGATTCTATCTCCCCTTGAATCCCTTGCTCCCAAGGAAAAATCAAAAGCTTCAGTGAGAAGCCAGTTCCAGACTTAGCTCTGGGGTTAGTGGGCAAGTCCCTTGGCCTCTCTTGGACTCTCAGACACCTGTCTCTTTTCTGATACCCAGAGCTTGTGCTGCTCAAGTTATAGCTGGGGCGTGTGACTCATTTTTCTCTATCAGGTCCCACATTGACCCTAGATGGCTTGTTTGCCATATGGTTCTCAGAGATGAAGCTTTCAGTTTCTTTTTCCCAGAAAAGAGAACATTCCTAAGAAGGGAGATTATGAAGGTGGACTGAGTGAGGAAAGAGTTTCCCTGACCGATGATTCATCTACAGGTCTGTGTTCTGTAGCTCCTTCCTCATTCAAAGTGCTTTGCATAGCTTTATGAAGTCCCTGTCCTTTGTTAGAACAAGGGTAGGGGGCAGCTAGGTGGGGCAGTGGATAGAACACTGGCCTTGGAGTCAGGAGTACCTGAGTTCAAATCCGGGCTCAGACACTTAATGATTACCTAGATATGTGGCCTTGGGCAAGCCAGTTAACCCCATTTGCCTTGCAAAAACCTTAAAAAAAAGAACAAGGATCCCTCCTGTCAGTGGACTTTGAGGCAGGCAGAAGAGAAAAGGAAGAGACACAGGGACTTCTCATGAGCCCCAGAATTTCAGATATGAGCTGGAAGATATGGGGTGTCACTTCTAGCTGGAAGGATCAGGGGAGACTGCAAGGAAGAAGCCCCTTAGCTAGGCCATGGTGGACAACAAAGATTTCACTGAAAGGTCAGAGACTAGAGTAAGGGAGAGAGGTGGCAAAGGGAACGCCCATCAGGGGAGATGGTAAGCATTCCTTTGGCAGGGTCATGGAATAATGTTGATAGAGCGATGCCATGGAATGCCTCTATGAAACTTCAACAACTGAGGGACAAGAACAGGAAGAATGAGACTAGCCAACATTCCAAATAGTATCTCATTTGATTCTCACAACCACCCTAAGAGTCAGGTCCTATCATTGTCCTCTTTGGATAGATGGGAAAGGGAGGCTGGGGGCCAGAGTGGAGAGAAAACTGGCCTTGGAATTAGGAGGACTCATCCTTATGTACTCAATTCTCCATTCTGAGACTTCACAATTGTGTGACTCTACTTGCCTCCACTTCATCATTTGCTGAAAAGGATTTAGAAAGACAATGGCAGACCATTCTAGGATTTTTGCAAAGAAAATCCCCAAATGGGATTATCCAGAACCAAACAAGACTGACAAACAATGATAGAGGAGGAAACTGAGACTTGCAGGGGTTCAATGACTTGCCCAAGATCACACAGCAATTGTCTGAAATAGGATTTGAATTCAGGGCTTCCTATGTCCAGATCTAGCATAATGTCCATTGTACTTTCTCCTAACCATTTATTAATCTGAGATGGTAAGGGGAGGCCTCTTCTGTTGAGATTAAATCTTTCTATAGTTTACACAGGATCCAGGGGTTGGAATGGTTCATTAGCATATGAATTCTCCCCCAGAACATGAATTTTTCCTTGTTTGTTCCTCCCTTTTCATCTGTCTAGAGAGCAGGAAAATGCTGGCATTTGAAAAGAAAGAACCAAACTTTAGAACCCAGAATCCTTGACCTGCTTGGTGATGACTGGACCAAAGAACACTGCATGACTGTCATCTAAATGGCACCGGGATTGGTGGTCTTTGGAGACTGGGGTGAGGTCACTGGTAGAGGAATCTCATCTCTGGGCCTAGAAGAGTTATCAAGACAAAGTCACTTTTTTCCCATCCCTGATCTGGGAGATGGAAATCCTTAGAGCCCCTGAGGGAGCAAAACTAAAGAGACTACAGCTAGTTCATAAATCCTGGGTTCAAACCCCAGGCTTCACATGTAAGTGAATGTTGCATTGAATTAAAGGGAACCTCATTATGTACTCCTCAATGAGTTTATTCCTAAGGCGGTAGCTCATGAGTCCCCACTGGTCTGCTTCCCATGAATAATCAATCAGCAGAATTGCTAAGTCACGAGAAAAGGCATTTAGTTCACATGGAATAGGAAAAATAAAAGTTACAAAAATAGTATTCCCACAAACCTGGAGCGGACTCTTCCACAAATTCGTATCTGTGGAGAGAGGGAGTCAAACCTAAAGGGAAATGGTGGTGAGGCTCATATGTAAAGAGCATATGTACAAAGCACCCTACAAGTCCTGGCAAGTCCATGGCCTTGACATCCTTTCCCTCTCCATAAATTCAGGGCCATGATGTACTGTCTGTCTGCCTTTGGAGAGTCTTCAGGAAGTTCTCATCTCAGCATGCCATTGGTGCTGGAAACGTCACTGATGCTACCCAAGCTCACTCGTCACTGGGCTCAGCATCTCCACCAGACTAGTCACTCATCTGGGCTTGCTCCTCACAAAGCTCGGGGGCAACGCTGGATAGACCAATCAACTGAACTCCCAGGGCTTGCTCCTCCATTGCTAGCTATCATCTTTCTTCTTACAACTTCAAGCAATAATGCTGTCTTATTTTATTCTGTGAGGAAATGGTCTAGGATTTGTTATTTGACCCACCTAATCTTTGGTTCTGCATTATTTACTGTCTATATAAATCATATGATGAATATATAAAAGGAGCATGGAAGGAGACATTTTTCATAGCAATGGATTGAAAAAGAATCTTTGGCCATAGAGGATCACAGAAAATTATAATGGGAAATTTTGATTACATAAAATTTTAAAGTTTCTGCCAATAAATTTGATAATCTAAGTGAAATGAAAAAATATTTACAAAAAGTATAAACTTTCCATAAAACTGCACATATCCTTTGATTCAGCAAATTTGTTGTGAATTTTAATATTGGAAATCAATGTTAATGATTCTGGTGTGTTCTTTCCTTTCTAAGGAATTATGAAGCAGTGTTCTGTCACTAGCAGGGGACAGGAGAATGATGGTACATTAAAGAATCTTAGCAAATTGGAAATTAAGTGAATGTCCTTCAAATGGGGAATGGCTTAGCAAATTGTGGTCTAGGTATGTCATGGAACACTATTGTTCTGTTAGAAACCAGGAGGGATGGGAATTCTGGGAAGCCTGGAGGGATTTGTATGAACTGATGCTGAGCAAGAGGAGCAGAACCAGAACAACATTGTATACCCTAACAGCAACAGATAGACTTACTCATTCCATGGGTGTAAACCAGGGACAATTTGGGACTATTTGCGATAGAGAATACCATCTGTATTCAGAGGAAGAACTGTGGAGTTTGAACAAGGACCAAAGACTATTACCTTCAATTTAGGGGGGGGAAAAAACATTATCTTATTATGTAATTTTTCTATCTCCTATATTTTATAAGGACACAAGTCATTCCCCAAATGATAAATGATCAAAAGATATGAAAAGACAATTTTTTCAAGGTTTTTACAATGAAATGGGGTTAAGTGGCTTGCCCAAGGCCACCCAGCTGGGTTATTAGTAAGTGTCTGAGGTCAGATTTGAACTCAGGTTCTCCTGACTCCGGGGCCGGTGCTCTGTCCACTATGCCAGCTAGCTGTCCCTCAAAGAACTGGATATTGAAGGGATGCCCCAAAATTGGGGAATGACTGAACAAATTGTGGTATAAGAATTTGATGGAACACTATTGTTCTGAAAGAATCATGGAAAATGGGACTTTAGAAAAGCCTGGAAAGACTTGCATGAACTGTTCCTGAGTGAAGTGAGCAGAACCAGAAGAACATTATTCACACTAACAGCACTATTAGGTGATGATCAATTATGATGGACTTGTTCACTTGAGCATTACAATAAGCAAACACCATCCATATCCAGGGAAGGATCCCGTGTAAATGCAGACCAAAACTTACTATCTTCAATTTTAAACGTTGTCTTATGTATTATGCTCTTTTCTCTCTATTGTTTTTTCTCTGTTTTGATTTGATTCTTCTCTGGGGCGGCTAGGTGGCGCAGTGGATAGAGCACCAGCCCTGGAGTCAGAAGTACCTGGGTTCAAATCCAGCCTCAGACACTTAATAATTACCTAGCTGTGTGGCTTTGGGCAAGCCACTTAACCCCATTTGCCTTGCAAAACCCTAAAAAAAAATAAATTCTAATGATTTGATTCTTCTCTCACAAGATAATTAATGAATCTATTTTAGCATAATTTTACATATGGTGCCTATGTTGGATTGCTTTCTGTCAGGGGTAAGGGGGAGGGAATGGAGGGAGGGAGAAAATGTAAAACTCAAAACCTTACAGAAAAACGACAGATGGAAAACTGATACAAATGATAGAAATGATAGATAGAAAGTTGGCAAAATAAATAAATAAATGGATTTTTTCTTTTAAATTTCAATCAGTAAATTGGGAAAAATTTTTGCAGCAATTTTCTCTGATAAAGGTCAGAAATTCTAGATCAGGGATGGGGAATCCTTTTTCTGCCAAGGGCCATTTGGATATTTATAACATTCTCCTGTTATATTTGGTCAAACATTCAATTAATTCATCCCTAAAAAAGCTACATGTATTGAATTTAGATTTCCACCTGCATTTGCCATGGCAGCACCAGACCATGTGTCTCATAAGACCTGCAGCTAGTCATTTCCTGCCCCTGCTTCCAGATAAAAAGAACCAATTAATAACTAAAGCTAAAAAAAATAAAATAATCTAAAATAATCTAAATCTAAAATTAAAAAATAATATAAATCTAAATCCAAAATTTAAAAATTCCCAAATGAATAAATGATCCCAAATGATACTCTATAACGAGTATCAAAAGGTAATTTTCTCTTTTTAGAAAGATTTTATTTAGAGTTTTACAATTTTCTCCCATTTTTGCTTCCCTCCCCCCAACCCCCCGCAGGAGGCATTCTGTTAGTCTTTACATTGTTTTCACGTTATACATTGATCTCAGTTGAATGTGATGAGAGAGAAATCATATCCTTAAGGAAGAAAAATAAAGTATGAGATAGCAAAGTTACATAATAAGATAAATTTTTTTTTGTTTTTCTAATTTCAAGGTAATAGTTTTTGATCTTTGTTCAAAGTCCATAATCCTTTCTCTGGATACAGATGATATTCTCCATTGCAGATAGCTCAAAATTGTCCCTGGTTGTTGCACTGGTGGAATGAGCAAGTCCATCTTTGCTGTTAGGGTGTACAATGTTCTTCTGGTTCTGCTCATCTCACTCAGCATCAGTTCATGCAAATCCCTCCGGGCTTCCCTGAATTCCCATCCCTCCTGGTTTCTAATAGAACAATAGTGTTCCATGACATATACAGACCACAGTTTGCTAAACCATTCCCCAATTGAAGGACATTTACTTGATTTCCAATTCTGTGCGACCACAAACAGCGCTGCTATGAATATTTTTGCACAAGTAATGTTTTTACCCTTTTTCACCATCTCTTCAGGGTATAGACCCATAAATGTATTGCTGGATCAAAAGGGTATGCACATTTTTGTTGCCCTTTGGGTATAATTCCAAATTGCTCTCTAGAAAGGTTGGATGAATTCACAGCTCCACCAACAATGTATTAGTGTCCCAGATTTCCCACATGCCTTCCAACATTGATCATTGCCCTTTCTGGTCATATTGGCCAGTCTGAGAGTTGTGAGGTGGTATCTCAGAGATGCTTTAATTTGCATTTCTCTAATTGTAATGATTTAGAGTATTTTTTCATATGACTATGGATTGCTTTGATTTCCTCAACTATAAATTGCCTTTCCATATCCCAAAAGGTAATTTTCAAGGGAAGAAATGCAAGATACCACAGACTCATGAAAAAATGCTACAAATCACTATTAAAAAATTCAAAATAAACATTGAATATTCTTATCACAAACCTGATGAATAAAAATGTCAAAAAAAGAAAACTTCAAATGTTGGAGAAGCTGGGAAGGGGGAGGCACACATACACTGATAAGCTATAAATCAGTATAATATATAAACATAGATAGCTATAAATGGAGTTATAATTAGTTCAATCATCACAGAAAGAAAATTTCAATTATACCCACAAATACATTAAAGAGGGTACATCATTCTTTGATGAAAAATGCTTCTTCTATACATTAACTCCAAAAGAGATCAAAGAAAGAGGGAAAGGACAAAAACATTTAGCAGCACTTTTTGTAGTGACAAAGAATTGTAACTTAGAGTGTCAACTTGGGAGTGGCTAAACAAATTATGGAGTTTTTAGAGTAATGACATGTTATCATGCTGCAAGAAATGTCAAATGGGAAACCTGGGAAGGTTTAGATGAACTGATGCAGAGTGAAGTGAACAGAGACAGGTAAACAATTTGTACAATTATTATTACATTTTAATGAAAAATAACTTCAAAAGACTTAAGATTGCTGATCAATTAAGTGACCAACCATGGTTCCAGAGAACCAAGGATGAAGGTTCCTTGATGGGTTGATGGGTTCTAGTAACAAAATGAGGGATAGACTTTCAGACGTGACCAAATGATGGATATGTTTTGCTTGATTATGTTTATTTGTTACAAGAGCAGATGTATTTTTTTTAAATATAGGAGATCAAGAAGAGAGCTTGTTGTGATTTTATTTAGTTCAGTCTTCATGATCACACTTGGGGCTTTCTTGGTAGAGATATTGAAGTGTTTTGCCATTTTCTTTTTTAGTTCATTTTCTTTTCTTTTCTTTTCTTTTCTTAGTTTTTCTTTTTTTTTTTTTTTGCAAGGCAATGGGGCTAATTATTAAGTGTCTGAGGCCAGATTTGAACTCAGGTACTCCTTACTCCAGGGCTGGTGCTCTATCTACTGTGCCACCTAGCCTCCCCATTCAGTTCATTTTAGATGAGGAAACTGAGGCAAACAGGGTAAAGTGACTTGCCCAGAATCACACAAATAATAAATGTCTCTAAGTCAGATCTGAACTGAGGAAGATGAGTCATCCTGACTCCAATTCCAGTACTCTATCTACTTTATCATCTAGCTTTGTGGGGGGAGGGGCTGCTATAGTGCTGAAAAATAAAGGAAACAAGGTAAGTGAAGAAAAAGAGGAAATTCAGAGGGAGACAGAAAAATAGATCAGCTTTCTGAATGTATTATAAACTATTTTTAAAAAACAAGCTGAAGGTAATAGAGTTGTAGTTTCATATAATCTTTTTCTTTTCTTTTTTGTATATGGATATGATCATGTTTGTTGGTAAATGCCAAGTTTAGAATAACAAAAAATAAAACTTATTTTTACAAACACTAGCCAGACTGAGTCATGCTAGACAAATATTACTTCTTTTTGGCAGGGCTATCAAAGTAGAAGATCAGGGAAATGCTTTGGGTCCAATTTAATAAGACTTTTGCAAATAATTTCCTAAGGCATTTCAGATAATTCTGGAGAAAATGGACTCAGAGCTGGTTGGATGGTCAGACAGACTCAAAGAGTAATGTCAATGGCTCACTGTCAATATGGCAGGCAATCCCCTGTACAATACCCTCAGGGACCTGGACAATTCCCATTCTCCACTAATGGACCAATCGACCTTCAGAAAAATGGTGACTTTTTCCTTCAGCATCCTTTTTTCCTTCTCTAGATTTTGCCCATTGCCCCAAGTCTCTGACTCACAATGAGCCATGTGGTCTTCCATATTAATCTCATCAAAGACTGCTGCAACTATTCTTCCCTCCCTGGATTGTCCTTAACAGGATCAAAGGAATTACCACCTCTAGAAGATTCTTGTCTCCCATAGGACTCAGAGGTGCCCCTATTATCTGCTAAAGTGAGTAAGACAAGGTCCTAGGAATTCTTATATCTCACAGAGCATCCACTCAAATATGCCACCAGATAGGGCTTTGCTGGAGCCAACTCAAACCTTAAGAGACAATGGGGGGGGGGGGCGGCTAGGTGGCGTAGTGGATAAAGCACCGGCCTTGGAGTCAGGAGTACCTGGGTTCAAATCCAGTCTCAGACACTTAATAATTACCTAGCTGTGTGGCCTTGGGCAAGCCACTTAACCCCATTTGCCTTGCAAAAAAAAAACCTAAAAAAAAAAAAGAGACAATGGGAAACATTTTTACTGAGAGTATTTACACCTCAGAAAAGCTTCAGTGAGAGGTCTTGATTTATTGTTTTGTTGACTATCTAGACTTAACAAAATGTTAAAGATGCAGAATGAACTTCAAAGTGTGTGTGTGTGTGTGTGTGTGTGTGTGTGTGTGTGTGTGTGTGTGTACCTACAATATTCTCCTGAGAGATTGTCATTAAACACTGACCAGCTCCTCATGGTCCTGTCCAACTTCAAACTGCTATAAATGCTTGAGGTCTCAGCCAGATCTAATGACAGAAATGGGGTGGGGTAGGGAAGGGGAGGGGAGACAGATAGATAGAAACAGAGAGAGAGAGAGAGTAAGATTGCCCAACCCCAGCTTCTTGCTCCATTTCTAGCATCACCAACACTGCAGCTATGAGGGTGAAGGTTTGACCTCATGAAGGTTTCTCACATTGCCAAAGACTTAAAACAGCTTTCCCTACAGAAAATACATTTTCCTGCTAACTGGGGGGGTCCTTTTTTGAGCTCCCCCCCCACCTCCAAAGACTATTTATTCTGGTAGTAAGATGTTACTTTAAAAATTTTCCCTCTTAGTTTTCATACTCTATGATATGAATTGAGGCTCTTCTAAGGAGAGGAAATCCAAAGTCTGCCAGCATGCAAGCTTCTCCTATCTGTTAAAAGATGCCCAGTAAATCATACAGATTTCTACTGGTGTCCAACAATGGCATCTCCCTCTCCAAACTTTTACTGATTGGTTGGGTATACTGCCAATCATATAAGAGCAAAGTATTCACTTGAAAAATGCAAAACCAAACATTTGAGGACTCAGTCATATTTAAGCAGCAAGAATGGAAAATAGAGCAAACTACACTTGTTGCAAGTCAACAGACATTGGGCTTATTTTCTAAGACCACTCCTACAGATGATCTGATTTCAGACTGAATAGTGGATGGCAGCCAATATGGCAGCCCCCAAGCCAACAACTGGCTTTTTTCTGTCTTCCCATTTGATCCCTTCTTGCCAACGTCTTAAATCTCTTAAGTGTCTGTCAGCCCTGTCCTTTCCCATTGGATTTTCCTTTCTGGCCTGCCTGGTCAGCTGCCCATGCCCCAGTGTGACCCAATACTATTTCATTGTCTACTCCCCCTCAAAACAATTTATGAAAATATTCACCTAATCATTTCTCATCTTTCTTCCTTCTCTCTAAGTCAGTTTATTTAATAATCTCTTAATATTTAAATATTCCTTTGTCCTCAGTTTCAACTTAAAAAAAGTTTTATTTATGCTATTTTTAAAAATCACAATGTTTCTGAGTTCCCAAGATTCAGATTCATTCTGACTTTCACTAAGAAGCCTTCCTGATAACAAAGAAATAAGGTTACGGAAAACAAACCAAGATATTGGCCCCATCTGACAACATATGCCAGATTCTATGCCCCTAGTTCCCCACCTCTCCACCAAGAATGTACTGTGATTCATTTTGAATTCTCTAAAGTAAGTCTAGTGATCTCATAGGTCTTGGCTTTCAAGGTCATTCTCCTTTATGTTTTGATTGATTGTACAAATTGTTCTCCCGGCTTGATTTATTCCACTCTGAACCATTTTATACAAGCCTTCTCACATCTCTCTTGTACCATATTGTCCTTTCTGATAGGGCAGCTATATTCCTTTATACCATTCATTCAGGTGTTCCCTATTTAATAGTTAATCACTGTGTTTCCTTTTATTTGCTACCACAAAAAAGGATTTTCAATGGATATTTCTCTAGGTATGTCAACTCCTTTCCTGTTTTTGACCTTCTTCAGGCATATCCCCTATAGATTGGGGGGGGGGGGGGGTTGCTGTCTCCTGTCTCACTTTCTCCTCCAGAGCCATCTGGGTCTAGTGGTCAGATATGAATCAGGATGACTGGAGATGGCCCTGGATGTCAGGTGAAGTCACTTGTCCAAGGTCACCCAACTAGTAAGTGTTAAATATCTTAGGCTGGATTTGAGCTCAGATCCTCCTGACTCCAGAGCTGATGCTCTATCCACTGCATCACCTAGCTGACCCTATAAACATATCCAATATCTATGTGTGTGTGTGTGTGTGTGTGTGTGTGTGTGTGTGTGTGTGTATAGGTGAGTAAATGAGTGTGCATGTTTATGTGTGCATGGGTAGTTAAGATGATGAATGTAGGCCACAGAGGTTAAGAGACTTGCTCAAAGTCCTACAGTTAATAAGCAGAAGAGCTAATACCTGGACCCAGGTCCTCTGACTGGACAACCAGTGTTTTCCACTGAGTCACACTGTCTCATCATATTTGGGAGACCACATGGTTCAAAGGTTAAAGACCAGCTTTACAATCACCAATAACTTATCTACATCATCTTCTGCCATGTACTGATTGTGATCTTGTTTAAATCACTTTTCCTTTCAGAGTCATAGGAACTGCTCTAGAATTCTATCTTGTAGAGGAAAGGCAGTTTTGCATGGGTCCAGGAATTGTCACATTGACTGTTTGACATGCCAATAAAACCAAAGGGCTAAATGAAAAGAAAATCCCTATTTAGTATTGGAGAGAAAACTATCACTAACAACCACTTTTTATTTGCAGGATTCCTATTGATATGAGGTGAGATACCAGGGTTCTGTAGAGGTGATGATGAACCTGGAGAAAGGAGTGGTTAATATTCTTATGCCAACCTCACTATTGGTGCCAAGGAGCATTTTAAGAAACTCACTGTAGAGTCATCAAAGTGGTCTTATCAACTGCTTTATTTACAGGTATGCTTTGCCCACAGACCATTGGTGTTTAGCCTCAAGTCCAAACCTACATGTACCCTCCATCACTCTGATTTAGCAGAATGATTGAACAACTAAGCACAGGAGACTTGCAATGCTCCAAGGAATTCTGTCTGCCATGATAGTTGGGTTGCTCATAGAAGACCAAGACCCCATCCAGGACTTTACAGGACTGGATCTCACCAGTATGGAACTGTTCCATGATGGAAAGGCAGTCCTCAGTGGTCTCATATCTGGCCATTGAAGTCTCCCCTGTCAAAGATCTGAAGCTTATATTGGCCTTCACCTGACTGGAGGAAAAAGACAACAATGAGCATAGACCACTGAGGAAACCCTGATGCCCCAAATTCAAAAGGATCAACAGGCATTGGCACCTAGCTAAGTAGACCACTAAATCCTGATTCTCAAGCTTTGCTGATAGAGGACTGACTAGACAAGAAGTGACTTAGCCTCTCAGAGGAAACAGACCTAATAATAAAAATCAATTGCCCTTATAAAGGTCAAGTTTGGGCCGGAAGAGATATGAAAATGTTCCTCCTTCCCTGTTTTGCAAAGGGAGGATGCTAGAAATGTAAAACACTGGAATTGGTTGATGGATTGGTTAATTTGATCTAACTTCCTTATTTTTCTCTTTCTTTTGAATTTTTGGTGTTGGACTTGGAGTCGAGAAACCTGAATTTGAACCCTGTCTCAGAAATGTACTAGTTGTGTGACTCTGAGTAAACCACTTGATTTATTTCAGGCTCAATTTCCTCATCTGTAAAATGGGAATAATAATAGTATCTACTTCCCTTCCCAGGGTTGTTGTGAAGATCAGTGAAATAACATATTTACAAAAATGGAAGTATGGTTAAAAAATTAAATATCAATAAAAATTAGAAAAAAACTTAAAATGGCCCTCAGAATTTATCCAATTGAAGGCATCAAATATTTAGTAGGTTTCCACTCTGGGTAATATACTGTGCCAGGAGTTAAGAATAACAAAGACAAACTAAAAAAGATTCCCTGCCCTAAGGGAGCTTATGGTCTATGGAAGAGGTAACTGTGTTTACAAGAAAATAAAGAAGGTACAAGATAATCCAAAATCATTTCAAACTAACGAGAAATCCAGAAAGGTTTTGTATAGGAGTTAGTACTTGAGCTATGCATTGAAAAGACCTAAAGATTCCTTCTGAGTGAATTCCAGAAAAACTGGACCACTTGAACCAAGGAATGGAATGTGATCGTGTGTCTGTAACTAAGAAAAGATCCCTACCCATCGTAATCTGGAGAGTCCAAAAGAAGGCTTAGAGAATTAGGAATTCTGATCAACACAAAGACCAACCACAACTTTATTCCCTTTCTAGTTTTTTCCTTATTCTTTTGTTTTCTTCCTGGACATGGCTAATGTGGAAATTTGTTATGTATGACTTCCTATTTGTAATGGGTTTTTAATTCTTTGTCCTCTCAGTGGTTGGGGATGAAAGAAGGAGAAACTCTGGAATTGAGAATAAAATAAAATGGAATTAAAATGAAGAAGGAGGAGGAGGAGGAGGAGAAGAAGAGGGAGAAGAAAGAGGAGGAGAAGAGGGAGAAGGAGGAGGAGGAGGAGGAGGAGGAGGAGGAGAACAACAACTTATTATCAAGCCTTTTTTCCAGAAACAGGGAAATCTCCAGACTCACCATTATGAATGACCTTGCAGGAGCTAAGTCTGTCTTCAGCCCCCTCCAGTGGTGGTAATCGGGATATTTGCCCTGCATTAAGATAACCATGCTCCTGGTAAAGTTAGGCCTCTCATAAACCACCCCAGGCCCCACCATCCACTCGGATGGAATTGCAGCCACTCAGACAGGTGTGGAAATCGGCACAGTCACTGTCACACTCCTAGTGGTGACCTTGGAAATTCTTGTGATCAGAAGCACAAGGCTGGCCAGGCCAAGCAGTGAGGGATAGGGCTTCACTCAACTATAACACAAAAGAGCGATAAGTATTCTCCTTAATCACACATTTCTCCCTCTCTCTTTTGCAAATTCTTTTCCCTAAAAGGCAGCCAATATCAATAAAAACAAACTGATATTGTTTGAATACATACTGAAACAGGCTATTTTTCACTTTGTTTCATTTTTTCTTTTACTTGAGACTTCTTGTATAAAATGACTAATGGAAACATTTTACATAATGGCACATATATCATCTGTATGTGATTGCTTGCTGTCTCAGGAAGGAAGGAAGGACAGAATTTAGAACTCAAAATTTAAATAAAAATGTAAAAATAATGGGAAAAAATAAAATACAAGTTCTATCTAAATTTAAAAATAAATGAGACACTAATTAATAAAAATTCTTCTGAAGGTTGAACCAGAATGGCCCTAGAAAGTAAGGAAGAATATGTGGGTGAAACTGAGATTTTTCAATAGGATTTAGAACAGGATCCCAAATCTGAGGTCCATGGATGAGTTTCTTTTTTTAAATTTTATCTATTAAAGGCAATGGGGTTAAGTGACTTGCCGAAGGTCACACAGCTAGGCAATTATTAAGTGTCTCCTGACTCCAGGGCCGGTGCTCTATCCACTGTGCCACCTAGCTGGTCTAAATGGTCCATGGATGAGTTTCAAGGGGAAATAGGATTGGGAAAAAAAAGACATCTTTATTTTCATTAGCCTCTAATTGAAATTTATCATTTCCATCAATGATTTAAAACCATGATTCTAAGAAGATATCTCCCAGGCTTCACTGGACACTGCTTGAGGGGTCTTAAATACCAAAAGAAAGTTATGGGCCCCCAGACCATAGGGCATTGATGGTAGGTCTAGAGATGAAACAATTTTGTGATGCCTCTGAGAGAGAGAAGCAGAGAAAAGCAGAATGACCAGAAACCCTGACTTCGGTCAGGAAGACCAGGGTTTAAATCCTCTTCCTCCTGACCCTACTGGTTGTATGACCCTGGGCAAGTCACTTAACTTCTGAGTTCCCCAGGCAGTTTCCTAAATTCTCTTAGAGGGTAGCATATATAATCATGGTCAGTCAGACAATAAGCATTTATTAATCACCAATTAATCAGGGCTTGGGATACAAAGGAAGAAAAGAAAAAAGAAAAACAATTCTTGCTCTCCAGGAACTTACAGTCCAGTTGGGAAAGGGGAATTGAATGACAGGGAACAACATGCAAAAGATTATATACAAATAAGATAAATTGGGTTTATCAGAAAGGAAGCACTTGGATTAAAGAGGCCTGCAAAAGCATCTTCCAGACAGATAAGGGTGGCACAGGTCTGGCAACAACAAAAATTGACTCTGGCCTGCAGCATAAAGAGACGGGAACTGCCCTCAAGGAGTCAACCAAAATGGTGATTCCACCAGGGCAAGGAGCTAGCAAGGAACTTCCTTGGATAACACAGTTGGACATCTCTGCAACTTGTAGGTTTAGGGTGGCCTGGGGACATGTGAAGTGACTCGCCCAGGGTCACACAGCCATGATGGGTGTAAGGTAGGACTTCAACCTGGGTCTGAGTCTGAGGTCAGTTTGCTAATCATAATGCCAGGCTGTCTCTGCAGAAGGGATGCTGCTGTACACAAATAAGTAGATACCTGATGGTTGGGGAGGAGGAAGGAAGGATTCACTAAAGGAATGAGGAAAGGCTTCTTGTAGGAATTGCCAGACCTCCTAGGCTTAAGGAGCTAGAGCCGGAAGGGATGGGAGGCCATCCAGCCCAACTTCCTCATTTTACAAAAGAGGAAACTGAGACCGCGAGAAGTCTAGGGCACAAGGTGCTGGACACAGCTTTGAACTGGAATGGACCTTAGTTAGACATCATTTAATCCAACCTCATTTTAGAGATGAGGAAACTGGTGAAGACAAAGTGACTTGTCCAATGATTCACAGGTGGAAGCCAAGTCTTTTCCAAGGTACAAGTAAGGAGGGAGGATATCTGGTTCTCCAGTTCTCAACCTTCTCTTCTTCTCCTTGGCATGTTCTACCTCAAATTGCCCATTGGGTATCGGTGGGGGGCACCATCTTTTTAATTTCCCTATGCTTTGGATGCATCACAGGTACTGGTATCCATTCAACCTCAAATATTTATGGTCTCATCTACCTGGATAGCCAGCTTGCCTCCCTTTCTGCTTAGATTCATCCTTGATTATGACTTCTGAATTGCTTCTGCTATCATCATTTACACATCACAGTCCTTCTAGGTCCTCCATGGCTCGTCTCATTGCCCTGGGATTGACTGTTTAGACTGTGGTGATACATAAATGAATCAGAGATCTAGGATTTCAGAGGTCCTCCCTGTCAAACTCCTAACACTGGATGAATTGAGGTCCTCTGACCCCTGAGGCAATATTTTTGACCTTATACCAAACTCAGAGGATCTATGAAAGGGAAAGGAAAAAACTTTTATTAAGTACTTGCTTAAATAGTATCTTATTTGAACCCCACAACAGCCCTGTGAGATGGATGGTTTCATTATCCCTATTTTACAGGTAAGAAATCAGAAGCAGAGGCTAATTGACTTGCCCAAGGTCACAGGCTTGAGTAGGGATAGGATCTCAGGTATTCCTGACTCCAGGGCTTCCTAACTTCCCCACCCAGCAAGTATCTATTAAGTGTGTTAGATATAGGGGATAGAGGAGAGGAAGAAAGACCCCAACATTCTAATGGGAGAGACAACGGTGGCCATCAGCTACAGATATAAACAGGATACATTGGAGGTTTTTTCAGAGGGTAGATGCAGAAGATCTGAGCCAAGACCTAGAGGAAACCCAGAATCCCAGAGGCAGTGATGAGGAGGGGGAGCTTTCTGGACATAGGATACAATTGGGGAAATGTAGAGAGTGGGGGTGGGAGTACTTGCAGAGGGTTCAGCAAAGAGGCCTGTGTCACTGGATTTTTGAGTAAAGAAGATGAAGTGTGACAGGCTTTTAATTTTAAGCAGAGAGTTTATATTTGATCCTGCAGAATAGGGAGCCATCTGCTGGTTAGACCTGAATATGAGAAACCTGGTTTTGAGGAAGGTTAGGTGGTGCAGTGGATGGAGCTCTACTTGCTGGAAGGGGTGGAACCCATTTTACAGATAACTTGCCTAGGGTCAGACAGCTAACAGCTATCTGGGGCTGCATTTGAACTGAGGCCTTTCTGCCTTCAGGGGCTCTGAACCCCTATGGAAAAACAAGAGCACCTCCATGACTGGAAGCTGCACTTAGACTTTTGGGACACCCCTCCTGGTGAGGTAGGCCAGAATCATTGGCTCTTTCAACAGCTCAGAAGTTCTGTCAATGGGAGACAGCTCACAATTCTTAGATAACAGAGAATCAATAGATTTTCAGAATTAAAGTCTCCATTTTTTTTATCAGAACTTGGGAAGAGCAGCTAAATTGAAGGATTTGGGATAACTAAGTCTGAGGAGAAAAGAATGGTCCGGAGGAAAAAGGTAACCCTAGAGCGAAAGGCCCCCAAAAATGGGGCAGAAAGAAACTGGGGAATTTATCTTTTAAGTTTCAGCTCACTGATGCCCAAGAGTTCTTTAAAGTATGGCTAGTCTATATGAAAGAGAAGAATGATCCTCCATTGCCATCTCTCAAAAGCTACTAATAAAAGGAAAGACAAATTAAAATGACTGAGTCTGGTCCCAGGAAGAGATGAGAAAATTGTCTGCCTTTCCTTTCTTAACAAAGGAGGGGGACTATGCATAGCCTGTCAGATCCAGCACCTGGGTTGACCATTTTTTGCTAAATCTTTTACCTTTTGTTTTGCTTTGTTTTTACAGTAACTTTCTGTAGGAAGGGGCATACATTTGAAAATAAGGATGATGTTAAAACGAAAGACACCAAAAAAATGAAAATTTAAATTAAAAAAAAAACTTTCCAACCATCTGGGATGGTTTCAGAGAAGACAAGGGAAGATCTTTTGTGACCATATATGTCTGGGACTAGGATTTCTTCCCACAGAATCTTTTTTTTTTTTTTGCTAGGCAATGGAGTTAAGTGGCTTGCCCAAGGCCACACAGGTAATTATTAAGTGTCTGAGGTCAGATTTGAACTCAGGTACTCCTGACTTCAGGGCCAGTGCTCTATCCACTGTGCCACCTAGCCTCCCCCTTCCCACAGAATCTTATAGAAATTAAGTATCATTTTAAAAACACTTATTTCTCCTCCCCACTGTCCCTATAAGCTAAGTTACACCTCGGATGATTATTCTCACACTACAGATGGCAACAACCAAGTACTCAACTTGGCTTTGCCTGCCCCTCCCCAGCCCACTCCAGCTCACTAGGAGCACATGGCCAACCAGCCAAGTAGCCACATGAGGAGTGGGAAGATCCTGAGCTTTAGAGCCAGAGGCCTCCACTCAACCCAGAGTCCAGTCTCAAAGCCACTTAATCTCCCTTGGACTCAGTTTTGCATTTGAGAAAATGACAGGGTTGGCAGACAAGATGATCATTCTCTAGTTCAAAATCTGTTCCTAGGAGCCCCTTTTACCTCCCTACTCCTCAGTTTCCTTTTCTGTAAAATAAGGGTGTTCTATCACATAGTTTTGAAGGTTCCTGTCAACTCTAAATCTTAGGATGCCATGAAATAACATTTCTTAAGTGACATTGTACATAGGGGGGTGAGGGTAGGGCCAGGGAAGAGCTCAGGTGTCTGACCAATCTCTCTTTGCCCAACTAACCAACAAGACAACTAGTCATTCAAAAGGCAATATTCTAAATTGACCAGTCCATACAAATTTTAACTCGCTTATCTTCTCTCCTTGGGAAATAAGTCAACACTAATTAGAATATGCAAGCCGAGCCTAGAATAAGCTAGAGTAACAGGTGTGTTTTGTGTCTGTAAGGTGCCACCGTGAAGAAGCAGGTGAGTTGGGGGCAGGTCTGCCTGCTCACTTACCTTGATTATACTTTTAGACATACTCGTAGCCCAGATTGATTTTTCCCAGTGCGGACAGAAACTCAG
Organism: Macrotis lagotis; assembly: GCF_037893015.1. NCBI lineage: Eukaryota > Metazoa > Chordata > Mammalia > Peramelemorphia > Peramelidae > Macrotis > Macrotis lagotis. The sequence goes on along the minus strand of NC_133662.1, from coordinate 258,645,696 downwards.
ATACAGCTAAAGTCAGTCAAGGCCATGGAAATGTTTTATACTGGGCTGGTTTCAAACCAAACATTTGCTTGGTCATGAGAATGTAATGCAAATATTGAGTGAGGTGTTTGGAGACTGCCGATGCTTTCTAGAAAAATGCCTGGGATTATGAAATAAAGCAAGGCTTCCAAACTAGCTTCATTGCTTACTAAGGGGCAGCTGCATTTGGACTATGCTGAGTCAAGACACCTGAAGCCATCTCCTCTCAAAAGGAAAAGTGAAAAAAACCCAAGATCCTTCTCTTGGGATTAGAGGGGATCAAAGGGAAATCAATCAACCCCTAACTTTAGAGATGAGGAACTGAGGTCCAGTGAGATGGGGCACCAGAGTTGGTGCTCCTTCCACTGTGCCACACTACCTCTCTCCTAAGGAAGATCTCTTGTACAGCTAGAGCAGTAAATTCCACAAAGCTCTCCCCAACACCCCAGTGCACCGTGCCTGGGTGGACCCTGGACTCTCAGACAATAAACAAGACCAGATCTAGCAGGTCCTTCCAAATCACAAAGAGTTCTTGCAAGGCTCCAGAACTGCAATGATGTTTGTCATTTAAGAACCAAGTTCAAGTAATTGCAAAAATGCTCATTACCAGGTTGGATGCCAGGTGTTTTGGGGAAGGAGAGACACAACAAGCCTCAAAGACCTTTGGCTAAGAGGGGAAGGAATAGGGATCTGCATCAGTGGAGGGTGATGACAAAATCGAGGATGTGGGATGACAAGGGATGTCTGTGGTCACTAAGTCCAAGCCACCCACAAGAGGATTGGAGTCAAGGATGGCAAAGGACTTTTTTCTGGTATCCTTAGGTTTTACCTTCTTAAACTCCACAGAATTACCTGTCTTTGGGTGGCAGACATGAAAAAAATGCAGGAAAATGTCCCTCCATATGCATATCAAACCCTCAGTTTCCTGATGACCTGTTTTGATTTGAACATAGACCAGGCTTCCTGTCTCCCCACCTGCCCAATCCCCAGTCTCTCTCTCATACACATATACACATTCATTCACATGTATATCCATATAGAGTTACACACACACACACACACACACACACCCAACCATAACCGAGATCTAATCTATATAAAATTTGAGTAAAGCTTTTAATTTGCTTCATTTTCAATGAACAATTTCTTATCCATACTTTTCCTTTCAAAGAGATTGCATTTGTAGAGTGATCTCTCTGGGACCTGGCCTTTCTTTGGGCTGTTTGGGTCACATGCAGAATGTTGCTGATGTGTAGGACCCAGAAGAACAGGAAGGAGATGGGATCTATTTTTGCGCTCTTTCTTTGGTTGGAGAGGAATGTAAGACTGTAAGACTCTTCTGACCTCCTCCCCTTCACACAGGCATTGTGGCTGCCTGGTTATTCTCACAGATATGTCCTTGATGTTGGCAAATTGAAAAGTCCTGGTAGAAATCAGCTATAGAAAAAGCTATATAACACACTCACTCTCCCTCTCCCTCCCTGTCCCCCTCCTTCTCCCAAAGAACCCACCTTGAAACCCAGCCTAGCAACCACTCAAGGTGAGGATGAGGACCATGTTATTGTCCAAGGGCTTGGGATCACAGATTATGAGATGGAAGGGGCCTTTGTGGTCATCTAGTTCAACCCCCTATTTTACAGCTGAGGGTGAGAGGTGATGAGACTTGCCAGTCACAAAGATAGTGAGAGGCACTATGAGAATTTGTTCCTAGGCTCTCTGACCTGTTGTACTTGGTCTCATTAAAACAAAAGTTCAAAGGAAATGCAAAATTTCTATTGTTCATCAAGTATTTACTACATGTCTCAATGTGATGGATGAGCTACTTTCTACGCACAAACAAAGGAGGGACCAGACCTTCCATTCTGTGGAAGGAGCTCTGAGGCAGAAAGAACCCCTGGGAAAGCAGAGCAGCTCTGACCCTGCTGGGGCCTTAGAGTCGCCTCAAGCCACTGATCCTTAAGTAACTTGTTCACAAGTGCCAACACCAGTTCTAACTTAAAAAAAAAATACTTTCCGTTTGTACAAAGAAAATAAACAGAATACTAGGCCCCTCATGCCATGGCTTTTACCAGCCTTGGAGGCTTCTTTGAAGAGAGAAGCAACCAAACACGCATCTGAGCTGATCTCTGATCTCATTCAAATATACGTCAGTCAGTTACTTAACGACTGCCCAGACTGTTCCCACCTGGGTAATCCTCTCCATCCGTTCTTGCCTTAACCAAAACAAAACTCCTACCTTCTCTCCTAGGGAGGGCCCAGCTCAGATCATCTGATCTGAAGGTCCCAATCTGGCTCCTTCCATAACATACTCTCCATTCCTTCCCTGGACATTGCCATTTTCATTGCCATATGTAGGGAATTGAGCCTAAAGTGGTAAAAACAAAAAACTACTCTTCACTTGATAAAAGGTCAAAGGATATAAATGGAAAAGCTATCAATAAGCAAACAGTAAAAATGCTCTTAAATCATTATTGATTAGAGAAATGTAAATTAAAACATATCTAAGGTACCACTGCACAACCATCAGATTTGCTAAGATGTCAGAAAAGGAAAATATCAATGCTGGAAGAGATGTGAAAAAATGTATGCTGAAATGGTGAACTAATCCACCCAATTCTAGAGAACAATATGGAACTATGCCCAAAGACTATATAGCTGTGCAGACCCTTTTACCCAGTAATACTACTACTACTAGGTCTGTATCTCAAAGAAATAATGAGCTGGATGCTTTCATAAAACCTGAAAAGACTTACATTAACTGAAGAAGCAAAGTGAAATGAGCAGAACCAGACCACAGTAACAGCAATACTGCAACAATTTACCAATATAGTGAGACACTTAGCTACTCGATCAATACAATGATCCGGGACAATTTAGAAGGACTCATGATAAAAAAAAAAATGGTATCCACCGCCAGAGAGAGAACTTACAAGTTCAGAGTGAAGTACATTTTTCTCTTTACTTTCTTGCTTTTAATTTCACAACATGGCTAATGTGGAAATAAGTTAGGCCTGACTTCATATGTATTTCTTGTCTTCTCTTGGGTGAGGGAGGGATGGAAGGATAGAGAAAATTTGGGACTAAAAGTAAAAGTAATTTGTTTTGTTTTGTTTTTTTAGTTTTTACAAGGCAGTGGGGTAAGTGACTTGCCCAAGGCCACACAGCTAGGCAATTATTATGTGTCTGAGACTGGATTTGAACTCAGGTCCTCCTGATTCCAGGGCCAGTGCTCTATCCACTGTGCCACCTAGCTGCCCCATAAAAATAATTTTTTAAAAAAATGTCACTACTGTAAACATTTCCCCCCTTCCTTAAATAAAGGAAAGAAACTTCTCTAAGAAAATGTAAACTTTATTTGACATCACAGAATAGCTCTACTTGAAAATCTCAAGCATGAAGGTAGAAGCTCTATATTCTCACAGAAAAGCAAAAATACTTTTTACAATTAATAACGATTTTCAACAGAGAATAAGAAATAAACATTATTTTTAAAAAATTTCCTTGTTTCACAGATTAAAGACTAGAACAATCTCTCTATAAAAATATTTGTTCTGACTTTTATACACCAAGAAAGAACAACATATACATATATATATATATATATATATATATATATGCATATTTCCATCAAAAAATTTTTAAAGGCATACCAAACTGCAGTAGACAAAAAATATCTTTCATTAGCTCTCCAAGGGGCACAACCCTTTGCCTCCAATAAAGGCTATTCATTTGTAATTCTACAACACTTCAGTATAAAAATAATAACATGGGACTGTCGTCACCAATTTTGCCATCTTCCAAATGATAAAAACCAGCATTCTTTGGTTTGCAAGACCCCTTGTTTATATAGCCGATTTGTTTCCAAATCTGCTTTGTTTCTTTATACTGTAAGAAAAGAGTAAGGACTAAATCAAACAAAATAAATAAATAAAACCCAATGGAGTCCAGTGCTAACAGTTGCCCTGATAGCTCCTTTTTTAACTTAGCCTTGGGATGCTAGGATTCTTTAATGTACCATCATGTCTCCTGTACCCTGCTAGGGACAGAACACTCCACTTCACATTTTCTTAGAAAGGAAAGAACACACCAAAATAGTTAACGTTGGTTTCCGGTGTTAAACTCACAGCAAATTTTGATCTATTTTGAGGTGTGTGGAGAAAGAGATGGGGCTCACATGCAGTTCCTTCTCCTTGGGTGTCTCCAGTCTCCCATACTCCCTTGCCTATTTTCATCAGATATTCCCCTCTTGATACCTGACAGAAGAAGACAAAATAGTATGATGAGTCAGCCCTATTACAAACCCCACTCCCGTGGGCATTTGCTTGAAAGGTTGGCCTGCCCTTCTGTCTCCACCAGTGTGGAGCTGCATTCATCAGGATTGAGTTTGCAAAGGCACTAGATATGTGTGAGTCCCTGATAAGCACCTGCCACCTCCCTGGAGAAGCTAAGGAGAAGAGGGTCAGAAAGGAGTCATCAAGGGAAGATGGAACCAAAGACTGGGTGAGAGACAAGGGGGGCTGAGAGAAGCCACAGCCAGAGGATGGGAGTTTAAAGAAAATGGTTCTGCCATGATAGCTGGCCCTAATTCTGCCAGTCCCACTTGAGTGTTTCTGGTTGGGTTATTCCTTGCTAAAACACAGAAAGTGTTTTAAAATGTCCATTATGAAACAAAGACCTACCATAGCTCTGTAGGATTTTATCCTGCGGCCTGTTTTGAACCCGCTGCAGGTGGCACCAGACTGTCAAGCTGTTGGCTTTGTCCTGTGTTAATCAACCATTCATAAAACTTGTTCTCAACAAGCACCTGGAATTGCTTCCTTTGATCCCTAAAATGGGAAATATGAGGATGTGGGAAATAACAATAGGGAAGGAAAAAAAAAGCAATCAAAGTCTTATTAACTCTTAGGACAACACAACGTTTTTTACTCTAGATCATCCCTAGTCACATGAACAGTTCCATTCCCAGTTTTCCACTTTCCTCTCCCACTAAAGAGCCCCCATGTTTAGGGCATCTAGACAAGCAAAAAAAAACAAAAAACAAAAAAACCACAATACAGCAAAAACAAAAGACTTCCATAAAATTCCAACATATTACAGCTCTTTCTTCTTTCTAATCCACAAAGGTCATTACTTTGCTACAAAAAGGAAACAGACTGGGCAGAGAGGATTCTCTTTTCAAAGAGAATTAGAAGTTATCGTAGTTCTTTGTTTTGTTATTTGTCTACAGGAAGATCATGTTCTAAGAGTATCTTCCAGACAAAGCAGATCTTTGTCTTCTCATTTCCAGTCTCATTTGGGACAATTCAAGACAGAAAATCTTGTCCAACAAAATGCAGCAAAGTAGCCCTTTTTGTCCTTCCTTTGGACTTTGCTCCCTCATCTCAGCAGCCTATTCCACCCATCCTTGTATTCCTCTTCTCCACTGGATGTCCAGGAAACACCTCAAACTCAACACGTCCAAAACGGAACTCATTCATTACCTTCTCCCCTAAACCCTCCCCACTCCTAGCTTTCCTATTACTCTAGTTTCCCACCTTTATCCAAGACCCTGGGTTTCCAACCCAGGCCTCATCCTGGATTCCTCACTGCCTCTCAATTCCAACATTCAGTATAGTGCCAAGGTCGACCAATTTCATCTCTGCAGAATCTCTAGAATATACTCCCGGCTCTCATGAACTACTGCAATAGCTGCTGGGGGTGCTGGGGAGGGGTCTGTTTGCCTCAAATCTTTTCACACTCCAGTTCAATCAGCCATTAAAGGGATTCTTCTAAAGTGTAGGGTAATTATGTTACCCCCTACTCAGTAATGTCTAGTGGCTCCCTATTGCCTCTAGAAGCAAATACAAAATCCTCTGTTTAGCATTTAAAGTCCTTCATGGCCTCACCCCCTCCTATCTTTCTAGGTTTCTTCTACCTTACTCTCCAATCAATAATCCTTGATTATCTCTCCATTCTGGGCATTCTCTCTTGCTCTTTCACAACTGGGATACTCACCTCTGCTTCAACTACTGAGCTCACTTTTCCTTTAAGTCCCAAAATTAAATGTTTCCTTTTATTAGTAAGGCTCCCCCCAATGCTTTACCTTCCAATGTCTTCCCTCTATTAATTAATTACAATTTATTTTTCATAGAGCTTATTATGTACCTATTTGTTTGCTTCTTGTCTCTGCCATTAGACTGGAAGCTCCTTGAGGGCAGGAACTGCCTCTGCCTCTTTTTGAAGCCACAGCACATACGGAATCAATGTTTATAGACTGACAGTCTTTTTTCTATTGATGGGTTCTCCCCAAACTCTATGGGATAGCCATCCTGCTTTCCTTAGTCTGAGCCACCAAGTCTCTGCACGGGTTCCTTTTCTTGGCCTTTCTCTGTCTTCTGTGTGTGTGTGTGTGGGGGGGTCCTCAGAGAGTCTGGCATGGGGCAAGCTTTCAATAAAAGCCTGCAGATTGATAACTGACCAAATTGCCAGACTCAGCAAAAAGAAGTTTTTTGAATGGTTGCCAACTGCTACCCACTGTTTCCAAGACAACCAAACACTAATCATGGAAATCAATACAAAGACCAGAGGCCCGGAATTGGGAAGGTGAGGTACCAAGGACCTACAGCTCGGCCTCTCAGAGCTCACCCAGGGCATCTCCCTCCCGGTTCTCTTCTCCAGCCTCTGACTTTCTCTGGCTTCCGCACTGCTGCTTGTGTGGACCCTCGGGCGCCTGCAACTCCATCTCCAGTACTCCACAGGGTACCTGCCATAAACACTTCTTCAGTCGGCCCCCAATCCCTGAACTCACTATCTAATTCAAGCCGTGCCTGTGCCATCAGCCATCTCTGGTGATTCAGCCTAATTTCTTTGGCTGAATTTCACTGACTGTGACTGACTGCACCATACAGCCAGAGCATCATTTTCTAGGGTCTTGTACAATACTTTGGTTGCTTCTTGTGCCTCAACCTTGTTTCCTACCACTTATCAACTGCCCATGGGTGGGACTTATGCCTAAAGCTGCCTTGGGATACTACAAAAGGCCACTGCACTGAAACCAGTGGAAACAAGGCAGTCTTTACTCCAAGCATTCAAGGAAAGACTTGGGTCCTCTTAACAAAGATTACAGTGTGGATGATTTGTAAAGAAGTTGGCTTTTGGCCTATTTTATGCAACAAATGTATTTCTGCTACAGGGAATGACTCACTCACTTTGTCAAGCCTGCCTCCTTCACTGTCTTCTGCCAGATCTGGATCTTCTGTTCTCGTTGGCCCAGGGCCTTCTGATAGGCTGGTGGGAGACCCCCTGGAATCTCTGTTGTGTCCCCTTCCATCTCAAATGGAATCACAAACACATAGAACTCAGAAGGGGACAAGAGGCGGAAGACCCTTGCATCATTATTCTCCCTGCACACGATCATTGGCTTGTCCCAGTAGTTGGGCACGGTAGCAAGTCCAGTCCTTGCCATGTGATCTTCAAGCATTGGATAATGAGTGTGAAAAGGTGCAAATGTCACCATCTGATTACCAGAGAGGAGAAGAGGGCGTGTGGGGGTAAGCGTGTGAAAGGTGCAGCCTGTGGTGGAGGAGATAGATAACCGATGGCAGGCAGCGATGACTTTCACGTTGTCACAGCTGTGGAGATGGAGGGCTGTCTGGACTGGCCCCAGGACCAGAGTGCTATTCCGGCACTTCTCCACCGTCACAGATCTAAGACACAGAAAGGCACTGAGTTATCGGGGAGGCTTTCCTGAAAGAGACAACCCATACTTTATGAAAAACAGAGCTCTGGGGTTGGTGAAAGCTGTCAAAAAGAGAGCACCCTTGGATCACAGGAAATGTGAGAGCCTCGGAGGAGCTTGCTTACCGTAAAGGGGACAGCAGGTATATAAAGGACTCATTGCAGCGGTGAATCTTCACATGGGCCCCAACTAATGTCTCCGAGCTCTTGGCCAGTGTCTGCTTGTACACTTGGGTCATCACAACAATGCGGTGTATCTTGGGGGCCACATGGGTGTTACAAGCAATCTTGGCTCTCTTGGTGGTTCCTTCAACTGCAAAGCCACACACACAAACACACACACACACACACACACACACACACACATTATATACTGTTCAACGAAATAGTCTAAAATGGAGCATTAGTACCAAGAGACATTTACATATATATGCAACAAGCTCACTTGACAATGAGGTGAAGTAAGGTCACAAAGAGAGTCCACCAGAAATCATATTCCATTTGGTCAATGACAACTTGGGTCAAACCCACTATCTGCGTTCCCAGGAACTGAGTTGCTTAGCATTGTTGGAAAAAGTTGCAAAATCACCTAGGTTTGGCTCCTAAACTGAAATGGGCCTTCACTGCTTCTGAGAAATGGGCCAAGGGGCAGAGCCAAGATAGCAATGCGGAGGCAGGAATTCCCAGAATCTCTCCCCCAGATCACTGAAAATGCCTTAAAATTATGATTAACCAAATTTTAGAGTGGTGGAACCCATAGAAAGATCAAGTAAAACAATTTTTTGGCCCAAGACAACTTGAAAGATCTGCAGGAAGGGTCTGGTCTGTTCCACCAGGATTGGAAAGGATCGCAGACTAGCTCTAGCCATCCAGGAACAGCCTGTGGAGCACTTGGGTCCCTGGGGGCACTTGGGTCTGTGGCAGCAGGGTGGTTTCCAGACCTCTCAGCCCAGTAGATCACCAAGAAAAACTGGAAGGTCAGCAGGAAAACTTTGCTGACTCAGCCAGATACCAGGAGCAGGCTGGTGGAGTCACCTACCAGGGAGCCACCCAGCAAATGCTTCCAGAGGCCCAGCGCACAGATGGTAAGGGAGTTGGGGGAGACTGCAGAGGTCTCTCTGCTATCCCTGCTGCTTTGTCTGTACTCAGATTCAGGGACCAGTCTAGGCCCCCATACTACCATAGTGGAGCAAGGACTCTCCTCCCAATTCCAGGGCAGAGGAGAGTGCTTGTGGACATCCACAGACCTGAGCACAGGCCAGGAGACCAGTCAGACATTGAAGAAACCGAGATCCCGGGGGGGGGGGGGGGGGGAGTCCTCAAAATATTCAAAAGTGCATTAAAATCAGGTCATAGGCTGGGGAAATGAGCAAAGAGAAGAAAAAAATTAAACCAAAGACAACTACTTTGGTCCCAAAGAAGATCAAAATATACACTTAGAAGATGTCAAAGCCAAAGCTTCTATATCCAAAGGCTCCAAGAAAAATAGGAATTGGTCTTAGGCTATGGAAGAGCTCAAAAAAGATTTTGAAATCAAGTAAGGGAGATAGAGGAAAAGTTAGGAAGAGAAATAAGAAAGATGCAGGAAAATCATGAAAACCAAGTCAGCAGCTTGGTGAAAGAGATAAAAAAAAAATACTGAGGAAAATTACATCTTAAAAACCAGTTTAGGTCAAATGGAAAAAGCAGAATTGGCTAGCTGGAAAAGGACTGAAGAAAAGAACTCCTTCAAATGTAGAATGGAACTAAAGGAATCTGATGACTGTGTTACAAATCAAGAAACAATAAAACAAAACATGAAATATCTCATTGGAAAAACAACTGACTTAGAAAACAGATTCAGGAGAGACAATTTAAAAATTATTGGGCTACTTGAAAGTCACAACAAAGAAACAAGCCTAGATTTCGTTTTTCAAGAAATAATCCAGCAAAACTGCCCTGATATCTTAGAAGCAGAGAGTAAAATAGAAATAGAGGGAATCCACAATCATCTCCTGAAAGAGATCCCAAAATATAAATTCCCAGGAGTATTATTGCCAAATTCTAGAACTCCCAAATCAAAGAGAAAAAAATATTACAAGCAGTCAGAAAGAACCAATTCAACTACCATGGCTCTAAGGTCAGGATTACACAGGATTTAGCAGCATCTTCATTAAAGGCTTGTAGAGCTTGGAATATGATCATCTAGAAGGCAAAAGAGCCTGGTTTACAACCAAGGATAAACTACCCAGCAAAACTGAACATCCTCTTTCAGGGGAAAAGATGGATTTTCAATGAATCAGGGGACTTTCAAACTTTCCTGTTGAACCAACCAGAGCTGAACAGAAAGTTTGATCTTCAAGTACAGGAATCAGGTGAAGTATAGAGAGGGTGGACAAGAAAGGTAAAATATGAGGAATTTAATGATGTTGAATTACATGTATTCCTGTATGGAAAGAAGATACTGATAACTCATATGAGCCTTCCCATCTATAAGAAGAGTTAGAAGGACCATATATATAGACAAGAGGGAGCTGAATATTAAAGTATGAAACATTATAAAGATGGAGTTAATGGGCGAAAAAGGAATGCACTGGGAGAAAGGGAAAGGATAGGTAGAATGGGCTAAGATATTTCATGTAAAAAAGGCAAGAAAAGTTCTTTCAATGGAATGGAAGGGGAGAAAGTGAAGGAAAATCAATGCATGCACCTTCATTCTCATTGGAAGTGGCTCAGAGAGGAAATAACGTACATATTCAATTGAGTACAGAAATCTTCCTTACCCTAAAGGAAAAAGGAAAGGGATGGGAGTAAGGGAACAGGAGAGGGGGTGTGTGGGTGATAAAGGAGAGGAAAGATTGTGGGAGAGGGTAGTCAGGTACAACACACTTTTGAAGAGGGACAGGATGAAAGGACAGAGAGAGAATAGAATAAATGGGAGTGGAGAAGAAAAAAATGGAGGGAAATACAGCTTGAAATAGCAACTGTGGGGAAAAAAATATTGAAGCAACTTCTCTGATGGACTTATGATAAAGAAGGCAAATCCATCCCAGAGACAGAGCTGACGGTAACTGAACACAGACTAAAGTACACATTTTTTTCTTTCAATTTATTTTTCCTCGAAGTTTTTCTGTCTTGTGAGGGGAGGGGATTATGTATACTTTTACAACAATAACTATATGGGGGGGGTAGAAATGGGCCAGCTGTTTTACCCTCTGTTGATACTCTTCCTATGACCTGTTCCAAACACCTTTTATCTTCCTAAAGTTCCCTAATCCTAACCTCACCTTCCTCTCACCTCTAACTTTACTGAGCTGCTGGGGCTCCAAACATGAGATTCTTGCCCAATAATAATCAAACAAACATATTATCATAGGAAATGAATTTGATCAAGATCAGAAGACAAAAGTGAGGTGTTAATTAAATGGCAGGATTGGTCAACAGGTTCTAATTTCAGAGGCAAATCAAAGAGCTGAAGTATCCAAGGGCAACAAGAAACAATTTCCTGGAATTTTTGGATTCCTCTGTATAGCAGTACTCTTTGTATATGTGGCAAAGAGATTCCCACAAAAACAACTATATAGATGACTGTCCTAGCTCTGGAGGGCTTGCTGCCCCAGGGACTCTCCCCACTCCAGCCCATCCTCCATTCAGCCACTAAAAGGATTTTCCTAATGCATTGAAGTCAATGAACCCCAGGGGCCCCCTGTGGTCTCCAGGAGCAAAGAGAACACCCTTCATTTGGCATTCAAAGTCCTTCATAACCTAGCTATCTCCTGCCTTTCAGTTCTGTTTACACAGCTCCCCAACTAGGACTCTTGGATGCAGTGCCTCTAGCATCCTGGTTGATCCATCCACAAGACTTCCAACTCTGGGTCTTTTCTGTCTGCTCCCCATGAGTGGAAAGTTCTCCTTTGGCTCTGACCACTAACCTCCCTAACTTCCTAAATCCATTAAAGCCTACCTTCCACAGAAAACCTCAACCCCACTGAATTTTAGTGCTTTCCTTATTTTACTTGTTTCCTAATTATCCAGGAGATACTTACTTTAGTCTCTATTTGTCTGCACATTCTCTCCCTCATAAGACTGTGAGCCTGGAAGGGGCAGGGACTGTTTTCTACCTCTTTGTTGCATCCCCAGGGTTCACCACAGGACAGACACTTAATAAATGTTTATTGATTGATTATATATGCACAAGTATACTCCTACAGCAGATGAAAGGACAGAAAATTCTGCAAAGAATCCAAGAACAATGTCCAAGTTAAATCAACTTATCTTGTGAAAACTGGTAAAATCAATACAAATAAAAGTAGATAAAAGTAAATATGGAGGGGTGGCTAGGTGGCGCAGTGGATAGAGCATTGGCCCTGGAGTTGGGAGGACCTGAGTTCAAATCTGACCTCAGACACTTAATACTTATTTGGTTGTGTGACCTAGGGCAAGTCACTTAACCCCATTGCCTTGAAAAAACAAACAAACAAAACCAAAAAAAGTAATTACTGAGAAACAGTGAGCTGAAAAATCCTATTTATGAGTAAGGGAAGTGAGGGAAAGCAGCCTAGACATTTGAATACTTTCTTTAAAAAAAAGCTTCAGAGGGTGCTATACCTGGCAAGCACCAGTGACACTACAAAAACAATATTGATTATTTGAGATGACTCATTACTCTGCTGAGAATGAATTTCAATTCAACTATCTGTATAAAGGTAGACTACTGACTCTACGGGGAAAAGATCAAAATTAATGAGAAAGAGGAAGCACAAAAAATGAGAAAAATATAGTGTAATAAAGGTAATTGCAGCCTGACCTATTTAAACAAGTCACTAGGAGCAGCTAGGTGGCACAGTGGATAGAGCACCATCCCTGGAGGCAGGAAGACCTGAGTTCTAATTCATCTTCAGACACTTAATACCTATCAGTTGTATGACCTTGGGCAAGTCACTTGTACCCTTTCACAAAAAAAACAAAAACAAACTAAACAAAACAAAAAACCCAGGTTACTGACACTAAAAAATGGGAAATGGATGAAAGAAAGAATACAGATACTAAGAATAAGTTTCAAACAAAAGTTTAACCAGTATAAATCAAAGACCTTAATAGGTAACCCCAAAGAGCCTAAAAAGGCCTCCATTAACAAAAAACACGAATTACTTGCCAAGTCAAGAAATACAGCATCCAATGACACCAGTTTAGAACAAAAACTTATTTGCAAAATCTCAGAGAAGAATGATAAAGGACTCTGAAAGTGATCACTAGGTGATGAGCAATATTGCTTCAGAAGAAAGAAGGGAGATAAGTGAAAATTGGTTGAAATAAAAGTTGCTAAAAGAACCAATTAGCAGAGTCACCCCAAGATAAAACTAGAAAAGATCAATTAAAATTTTTTTAACCAATTCAGTTCAATATCAAGAGCAAAGTAGAACATTTCACATTTGAACTCTAGCATCAGAGAACCAAAGAAGTTTCTCAAGGTAACAGAAATGAGTTTGAATGAATAAAAACAGAGAGCAGAATAATATACATTCATTGATTTAAATAAATATCTTCAACCATCTCTAAGGTTGGTGTTATTACAGGGACATTCTCCTTTTCTATGTTTCTCTTGGGGAATCTTTTTTTTTTTCCTGAGGTTGGACACAGAAGACACAGGGTCCATCAGACCCCAGAAACAAGTCATTCCACTGGAGATGCATGAGGACCTAGAACCTACCTTGCTGGGCCCAAGCCAACTTCTTTCCAGTCTTGAGGCAAGCTGTTGTGCCAAACGGGTTTGTGGTTAAACAACATCTGAGCCATGCTTCCAGCTTCGAGAAAGAGAAGGTCTTCGAAATCTTTGAGAAGCCGCTCTCTGAATGTAGGGGCTGCCACAAGGCAAGCTCGTGGAGTGGATAGACCTTCCTGGCTTTACTGACCGTGCCTTCAATGAGGAAACTGAGGGCCTGCACAGCTTCAGGGGAAACCAGGCTTTTATGGGTGGAGTGGGAAGAATCAGTGAGCTGTTCTGGGTCCAAAAGGAGCTCCAGGAGATCAGACAGGTGATTATAGACAAAGGCTTGATGGTTGCAATCATTCCAGGTCTAAGAGATCAAAAGAAAGCAGTCTTAGTGTGGAGAAGGGTTTTCATAATCCGAAGCAGCTAGGTGGTTCAGTGGATAGTGGAGTCAGGAAGACCTCAAATCCAGCCTTAGACACTTAACAGCTGTGTGACACTGGGCAACTCTGGTTGCCTCAGTTAACGCTGATTGCCTCAGCTTCCTCATCTATAAAATGAGCTGGAGAAGAAAATGGCAAAGATACATTAGTACTTTTGCCAAGAAAGTTCCATGGACACTATGGTCCATAGGGTCATGAAGATTTGGACTCAACAACAAAAAATGGATCAGATAAATTCTTCCTGAAGGAATTTGCAAGATAGGGAGGGAGTCAGAAAATGGATTTTCAAAAAAGAAATTCCTCAGCTATTCAAAAGCACCTTTAAAGTCTGAGGTCAAACACACTTCAAAGGCAAGCAATTAATCACAACAGTCATTTGACTAGTTTAGGAAAGCCCTTAATTGTCTAAGAACAGCTATTTCATCATCTTTTGGTTGAACCAGGCAGAATGTAGCTTAAAGAAGGACAAGTTATGCTTTTTAAGGGGAAGTCACAAGAGGCATCTGGGTAGTGGTCTGATTTCCAAAAACAACATCCCAGCTGGCACAATTCATGCATTTTTTTGTTCAGGGGATCTAGACCACTCATCTCATCCATGCTGATGAGGATCAGGACTTCAGGGAGAAGTCATATTCTGAGAGAACGGATTATAGCAGCAAGAGAGGAAGTTATTTATCTGGTTATACGACTAGGATATGTCAGAAGCAAGATCTGAAACCAGGTCTTCCAAAGCTGGCACCATGCTGCTTCTCATGTGTGACCATGAAATGAAGAATCAGACCCTTTTTTGGATGCTCATGATCTCTCAAACATCTACAAAATAGGAATTATGTACAAGAGATCATGCAATTTCATCTGCCTCCATGGTCTGACACTAAACTATGTCACGGCTCCCCCCACATCTTCCCATTCCATTCCCCACCAAGCACCCATGCTCTATCAAGGCTGCCCTACCCCACAAAAAAGGGACATTGCATAAGAAAGTAAAACCCCAGGTCATGCTGCTTATAATCAGCACACCTAAAAAAATAAAGCCATTCAGAGAATAAAACTGAGGGGGGGGAGGACAAAATTGTTCTATCAATCATGCTATCAGACAAAGCAAAACTAAACATTCCCAATAAAAAGAGATGAAAAGAGTCACAGATTACACTGCTTTTCCTATAGCACTGACAAATTTTTCCAAATCCTTTTGGAAACATAAATAAACCATCTTTTTAAATGTTATTTACCTTTGGACTTCAATGTCCCAGTCAATCACCTGAAGACCAACATCACCCAGTACTTAACAGGGACTTGCTGATAATAAATGTATTGAGTGTGTGGAGCTCAAAGCGTTTTGCAAATAGAACAATAATTTTATCAAATGTGCAAATGGCAAGGGTTCATACAAGTTTTAAAGAATGAGAAAGTTAACCACATGGAAATGTGATGGCTTCTCCACAAGTAAGTGTAGGAAAGCTGTGGTCTGACAACCTTCTTCCTCTCTGATTGGCAGGTTACTGACTCAAAAAGGAAGCCCGAGGTCAGTCTGATAGACACAGGGTCTGCTCACAGGGCAATCATGATAGAGAAACCACAATAAATACCTTATTATGACAGATAGATTTTCCAGTCAAGTCAGGGGATGGAGATCTGTTTCTGGGACTTGGCCATTCTTCCCCAATCAAAGACGTTCTTAAAGAAACCTTACTTAACTGCTGTATATACAAAAATAGCAGGAACTGAAGGGTGTCGACTGAAAGCTGTCCAAGAAGGAAATAAGAAACTGTCAACAAGTCTATCAACACAAAATCTGCAATCAGACTACTACATTGTACACAGCCAGATTTCATTTTATCAGAAGATAAAAAAAACTGAAGTGCAAGAATCATTTACCATGTGTCCTTTAGCAAAATGTTGTATTTAGTAATAATTTTTTTAAAGTTCTTTGTTTTAAAAGTTATAAACTCTGGGGTGGCTAGGTGGCACAGTGGATAGAGCACTGGCCCTGGAGTCAGGAGTACCTGAGTTCAAATACAGCTTCAGACACTTAATAATGACCTAGCTGTGTGGCCTTGGGCAAGCCACTTAACCCCATTGGCTTGCAAAAAAAAAAAAAACCAACCTAAAAAAAAAGTTATAAACTCAAAAATCACTCCAACAAAAAATTGATTGGCTTTTTAAAAATCATATGCTACATTATGCATAATTCACAGGCTCCATGAACGGTTACATTTAAACAGAATTGAAAAAATACAAGGAAGTCAACATTTTCTGAGAAGTCTTCCTTCCTAAGCATGTCACAATTTTGGTAAAATACAAACAAAAACAAAAAACCAAACTATTGAAAAAGATGGGTACATATGCACCAGTAAAAGAAAGTAAAAATGCCATATTTTTTATGATCCATTCAAATTTGTTAGTTAGATGGGCAAACCAAATTTGCTTTAGTATTGAATACTTGGACCATTATTTGGTTAATTAGGTGTTCAGGAAAGTGTAAGAACAATTTCATGTTCCCTAGTTTACTCTTCCAGAGCAGACCCTTTGCTTTGTTCTTCCAGAAATGGTGACAGATTCATACTAAGTCATTGATTCCTTTTAGAAACCAAACACTGATACCTATAGAGAACACAAAGTTTAAATGGAAGAAAGGGTTGATTCTAAAAAGAAGAGAATTGTGCATTCTTGAGAAGAAAGCAACCCAGTTATATTATACATGGGGAAATCCTGAAAAATCAAGAGATATTTGGGAAACAGGATTTTCAAAAACATGAATATCTAATTTCACATGATATGTGGAATAGCAAATAAATGGCATATCCCATATATCCCATCCACAACATCTGGATGCATCAGACCAGGTACTACTTGACCCTAGGGCACTCCCATTTCCCACTCAAGAGTGTTCTTCATTTCAGCTTCCCAGTCAAAATTCTAAGTTGGCATTCTGTTCTTTTTTGGTAACTCATCCTAGGGTACCAATGGATCTTTAGTCAAGTCTCCAATGTGAATTATTTCATATATGGCACACTGAAAAATAGGACATATTAACCCATAATATAATTTTTTGAAAGTTAGGAAACATGAATTCTAAGCCTCGCGTGGTCACTACCTAGCTGGACAGCCTTAGGTAGCTTTTTCTATCTTCCTGACCTTTATTAAAAATCACTTCAGTCTGGTCCACAGAATCTCAAAAGCCGCTTTAAACTGACATTTTAGGCAACTTGATCCCTCCATTACCAGAACTAAAATTCACGTTTTCTGCCTTTTGTTGTTTTCAGGTTTATCCAAGTGATTGTGAGATAACATCAACAGACTGAAAGGCTGGGTAGAAAAGTAGACAGAGCATGCCTCGAAGTCTGAAGATCTGGACCAACCTGGCCTGTGACTGAAGCTTCATTTCTGACCATACATGCACCTACAGGGCAACCAAACTCTGGAGGACAAAGAGCTGCATAAAAGTTTTCTAACATCAATGAAATCAGTCTGGGGCTGACCCAACTTCCAAGGTTTATGCATTTAAAGCCATTTGTTTGAAAAATGAACTAGTTCTTCCACCTACACAAAGAATAATTAATCTTCCCTTTCTGGGTTAAGAAGTGCCACCCCCAAACTGCTTCCCTTCTCCAGGGGATCACTGTGATTCCAATGATGCTAGACAGGCTAAGATCAATCCAGAGCCAGTCACAGATGGCCTCCCATGTATAGACCATTGTACAAACTGTAGCTTCTGTCCTGTTTGAACCACAAACCCCTACCTTACTCCTCTGCTTCTCCACATCCTCCTCACACGCGCAGCTTGAAACCAATTCAGCCCATTCCAGACGTTCCTCCGGGGTCCTTGGTACCAGACTATCGAAGATTTCAAAGTAAAGCCAGGCAATGTCCTTGGCCAACTGCAGCTTCCCACAGGCAATATGCCTCCACGTGGGCCAGAAGAGGCGTGGGTAACCTCCCTCCCTGGCTCGGGTTCGCACGTAAGTGGCTATCTTTCTGAGATAGTGAAGGCTAAACTTGGCTGGAGGAGGCAGAGGCAAAGTGCCCACTATAAACGGTTCTGTTCTCACCCACAGGTGGACAGCAGACTGCTCCATTTTAGCTCAAACACCATCTGTGTCCTAAGAGGCTCCTTTGAAAATCTAGGAAACAAAGTTTCTTTATAAATTAACTAGAAACAAAAACATGCATCCGTTTATCGGTGAGACACTGACAACATATTGAACTGTTTTTAAATGAACAACAGACTCGAGTAGCACAGAGCGGCCAGCAGTTTGGGCAATCTCAAATCCTAGGCAGCTGGTATTACTTAACCAAAACAATTCCTACCGGCATGGCTCATGCAAGCTGTTTAAGTGGAAGTAAGTATAAGAAGTATGAATTTGTGCCTATTTGATGATGCTCATTTTCGATCCCAAGGTACCCAGCCACAAGAAGCCTAATGTGTTTGGGTGAAATTAATGCAATGATTTTGTAAGATTAAAGAATTAAAACTGGAAGGGAACTCAGTGGTGGAGTGTACATCCTTCATCTTCCAGGTTGGAAACTGAGGTCAAAAGTTGAAATGATTTGTCAAAGATCACTTAGGTATTGCAAAATCCTCTAGAATTAAAGGAAAACATAAGATTATATAAATGGTTTAAAAGCAGTTCATCTGGAACAGACCTAAGAGCTTTCTATGATCCTAATCTTGTAAAACAATCTCCCAAAGAACAGTGGAAGATTATGAGCAGTTAAACCAGTCCAAACAGACTTGGGAGACCAGAGGAAGCAAGAGATATTCCCAGGATATTCAAGGGCGAAAACAAAAAGATAAAACCCACAAGAAAAACAGAAAAATGCTGCAGGGATTTTCACTATCAAGTTTTTTCTTCCATCTACAATACTAGAGTTGGTGTGCTTGGTGGCACCAGAGAGAAAAAAGATGGGAAAAGGTTAGATTTGGGTAAGAACCAGGCATGGAGGAGATATACACCAAAGCAAGAACTATTGGGAGGGTAAGGGGATTGATTCACAAGGTACCTCAAGGAGGGGGAATACTAACGGTGGGAAACAAAATCTGAGACAGTTCAATACCGAAACACAGATGAGCAAAAGAACAATGATGTCTGCTGCTGCTGCTGCTGCTGCTGTCCACCCAGCCACCTCTAGACGAGCTTTACAATTTCCCTAAGAATCAACTCCACAGACATTGTGGGTATCCTCAGAAATGAGAGAATGAGCAGAAAGTAAGCAGCAGAGTTTCTCACTGGACATCTTTACCTTTACACAAATGACTGGAACATATACACAATATGAGGTTCTACCACTGTGCATGTTTGCTAGCTTTTAAAAAATGTGATTTGGCAAAGAAAAAATGATACCTTGGAACAAGGCTCTGTCCTACAAGGTGAAGCCCACCCAAATAATCAATAAACACAAACGTACCAGACATTGTACTAAAGAGGCAAAAGATAGCTAAGTCCTTCAAGAGTCTTCAAAAGATATAAGAGGTCAATCATCATGTTCCAGGACCCTAGGATTAACAACATCAAGGGAGGCACCCAACAGGACGATGCACATTTGCCAGCAGTATTGGCCACTGTGAGGGAAGAGCTCTCTGACCTCAGAAGAACCTGAGCTGCCCATCCATTAGAAAAAACCAGACAGATGAAGACTATCTGATACTCTGATGATGACGTGCAGTTCAATGGACATATCATAATGCCTGTCCAGCAGTCTGTATCTGGGAGAAATAATACACATAAAGAAGTTGGGCCAATAAGTAAGGAGGAGGAGAGTGGGCTGAATCGCCTCTAGGAATCACAAATTCTCGAACTCTTCCCAAAACCAAATGCTCGTGCTGTTAACAACCGAAGTTGTTAATGTCAATTTTCATGGTTGTGAGACACAGCGGTAAATAATAATCCCTGAAGAATCAGAAGAGTGTGACTGGGGGCTGGTTGCAACATATGAATGACATTAAGCAATGAAGAACTCCGATGTATGGGAGTTAGGATATGATCAAGAAAATATGTAATAGAAAAGGAAGATGGTTTGGTTACAGGGTGAGGAATGACAGATAGAGCCTAAGGGCTCCAATGATAGCCTCAAATGTCAGGAGAAAGTAGAAAAGACCTCGAGCAAATTGAATGATCTACTGTAGTAAATTTATGAAGGACACAAACAAGAGTCACACGGCAAAGGGATGGATGGATGGCAATCTGCAATGCCAATGTGTTTACCTAGATCCACAAAATCATAAATTGGAGAGAAAATAAAGATGACACTAGATCATTATCATGATCTCAGTGTAATACAAGAGTATAAAAACTATCAGACAAAAAATATGCCAAGTCATTCAGCACTTTTTATAATCTATAAATTTTATAAAGTTTATAAGTAAATGCCAAGGATGTCACTAAAAAAGACAGTCCTTGTCGTCAGCAAGCTCATACTCAATTAAGAGATACACAGATTTAGTGGGAGATAATTAAAAAATAAGATAATTTAAAAAAGGGAGCACTAACAGTGGAGTGATCCAGAAAGGCTTCAGACATCAGTGATACTTGAGATGAACATGGAAGGAATAAGCCCTTAGCATGCTTTATCAAGTCCAGAGCACAGACGTCTACAGACCAGCTCTGCTCTGCCATGGTCAGTCTACCCATTACACTAAAAGGCTGCCATAAATTTAGAAAAAGGCAACAGAGACTTTTCTGGTTGTGATGCAGGCTCATCTGGCTCTTTTTTTTCAAATGGTGACAAATCACCAAAAATGACTTGCTAGGACTATGAAGGTACAGGGAAGTGATGTGGAAGGGGCACGGGAGATTTTCAATAGAAATCTTAACCAAGATTGACTCACTGAGGATGTCAAACGGCCGTGATACTAGGGAAAGCCATGTCACAGATGACAGAGATGAATCTATGAGACTGTCAGCATATGTACAAAATGGAAAATGATCTGAAAAATAAACTTCTTGATACTCAAAAATCGGTTGGTTCCATGACGGGTGTGCTGATGCCAACTGGGGCTAAGATGATCCAGAGTGAAACCACCTTCAGTTCCACAGGGTTCTTCTAAGAATTTAAAGGAGTGTCTCCTTTTTCCAGTCCTGTTTATCTCACCACTTCCTCCATCTCTATATATTCAGATAGATACATGTTAGTATTTATTCATCCACATCTCAGCTGTCTGTAAGTGTTTCTTCTTGCTACTGGGTTTCCTGAATGAATGGAAAATATCATTCTGAGGAAATGGAGGGGTAGAAATTTCAAAAACTATCGGTGGAAGGCTCTAGATCTTTTCTCCCTTCCCTGTGGGAAAAACTAAAGATTTTTTTTTAAGTCTCTAGTGTTGTTTTGGAGGAGATACCTCTTCGCTGAATCATTTCCCAAACTGTTAATAAAAATGAAATAAGGTGAAACACATAACAAACGCTGCCTCTGAGGCACACCTCAGTGGGCTATTGTGCCGAAATCTTCCCCCTCCGGAAACCCTTGGGGAAACGCGCCAACTTAACATTAAGGAGGTTAAACAAACTGGCCACCGGCTCTGTCGGGTGAGGATGTCCGGCTCCTAAGGGCAGGGTCCGGGCTCCCCGGGGCCCGGCTGCGGGCAGGCCTGAAGGAGAGGCCGGGTGCGCTGGGAGCCCGGGCCCCGCCTGGAGCCGTGCTCACCTTCCTCTCCTCGTGTTTGCAACCACCCTGGCTCCTGACACCCGGGGGACCCTCACCCCCAGGGCGGGGAGCTACCCCAGGCTCTCCCCACTCAGGGTCCTGCGACACCGCCCCCTCCCCACAGGCGGCTGACCCCCCCCAGGAGGCTGGGGGGGCCCTCCCGGCATCACGGCCATCGCCCCCCACTTTACACGGGGGTCCACAAGGCCGCGGCCCCCCAAGCCCCCGGCCCCGGCAGTCAGTTACCTGCAGTCAGCCTGCCCGGAGACCGCCCGCGCCTGCGCACAGGCCTCGGCTGCGGAGGCTGAGGGGAGCCAGGGCGCAGGCGCGTGGCCACGGCGGGAGCCACCGGAGTCCGCCCGGCGGGGGCCCCCGCCCCGGAGCCGCCCGCGAGATCACGTGGCTCTCCTCACGTCCCCGCCCCCCGGCTCGGAAGGGTGACCCTGGATTTTGCTCCCCGGTGCGGGATCAGTGCAGACCGCATCGCGGTCCAGCCCGGACTTGGGAAAACCCTCCCCTTTCCGTTCCCTCGGCTGGGACTGCCGTAAAGCTCCCGCGGATTGGCTCGGGCTTCGATAAGAGGCGTTACCGCTTTTAGGGATTGGCAAAGCGAGAGGGGAGGCGGGGCTCACAGAAAAAAAAAAGCGCTACCGCCCGCGATTGGCCGGCGGGCCGTCATCTTGCTCCAATCCGAGAGGCGCTTATCGCTATCGGGAAAAGGAGGGGGCGGTGCGACGCCGGTGACGCCGCCGCTTGTGATTGGTCCGCCCCGGGACGCCGCTCTCCGGTCCGTCCCTCACGGGAACGCGAGCGAGGCGTTGAAGTGTCCGTCGCTGATTGGCCGCGGCGCCGGCACGCGCCGAGGTCCCGGTCTCCGATTGGCCTGGAGCCTCGTCGGCCCCGCCTCCCGCGGGGAGCGGGGACTCCCGGGATAGGGGAAGAAGGTGCGGGCTGTCGCTGAGGAGAGCGACCATGGCCCCGCACCGGCTGGGCGGCCTGTGCCTCCTGCTGCTCTATGTGCTCGGAGCCGTGATGGCGGGGTGAGGCGGGCGGCGCCTGGCGGCGGCGGCGGGAGAGGGGCGGGGGCCGAGAGCCGGGGGGCACGGGGCCGCCCGTCATGGGGGGCTGCCGGTGGGGGGGGCAGGAGCGACTGGAGGGGCTGCCCCCCCCGGGAGCGGGCTGGGGGCGCAGCGAGGAGGCGCGCCCCGAGCTGTCAGCTGGAGGGGGGCGGCCCCCCACCTCCGGGGGGCCGCCCGAGGGCAGGGCCGCTTCCCCGCGGGGGTCCCAGGGCCCCGCGGCCCGGGGTGCGGGGAGGCCCGAGGACAGCCGTGGGGGCCGGGCTGGAGCCCCGGCTCGGGCCGCACGCCGTGGCCCCTGCACCGTGGGGCCTTTCCGAAGCCCCCAGCCTCAGCTGGTGGGCCCGCGAGGACCAGGGCACCCCTGAGCGAAGGCGGGGGTGAGCCGTGCCCAGGCTCCCGGGGAGGTCACAGGCCGGCCTTTGTTTCCCCTTCCGACCTCACTAGCGTTTAGGAAATGCTTCCACTTTGTCCAAAGCCCCCCCACGAGTCCCTGGGACTTGAAACCCCCAAGACCCCCCCCCCCAAATCAGTGTCATCCAGGACGATCACCCGCCCTATTCACCACAGTTGGCCCCAGATGACCCAAAGTATCTGCCCTTCCCAGCAGCCAGGGCACCGTGACTTTAGGGGCTGTGCTTTCCTGGAGCCCCGGGCTCCTGGCGGACTTTGCCTTGTGAACTGTTTAAGCATACCTTTTGATGAAGTTTTCAGGCTCCCTTCCTTCTTTTCTCATTAGGCAGGAACAGGATTCATAAGTCTCATTTTATAAATGAGATTCCCTACAGGCCACATGTTGACTTAGAAAATGGAAATGAATGTTACCTCTGCCATATTTCTCTGGGAGAAGAAAAAATAGAGAAGTCAAACCGGATAATTTAAGGAAGAAGAAGAGAATATGAAAAGGATGCTAGCAAAGGTTTCTCGCAGGAAGTGATGTCTAAGCATCACTTGAAAGTCGCCGAGGCTTCTTGTTGTCTGTATAAGTAAATAGAATCTCGCAGCATGTACCTTAAATGTCAGTTTTTAAATGTCACTTGACATATTGTGGAGATCTTTCCAGAAGCAGTGAGTCTCTTGTACGTAGTCATGCCTAACACGACAGGTTAATGTTATATCAATTACCTGCTGCCTCATATTTAAATTTTTTGAGGTGTTGCTGCCAAAACAGATCATGTAAAAATACTTTAACCTTATGAAAAGACCACTTGCTTTTATCACAGACCATTTTTATGAACCTTATGCTAAAATAGAATTCAGATTTGGTTAATTAAAACAGTATTTTTGATTTCTGTAGTTAAAAACTTTAAAATACTTCTACAGATTTTCAAATAGGTTACTATTAATATTTTAAACACCTGTGTGAATATTTTACAACCTGAAACTGATTCAGTTCTTTCATCTAGAGTCTAATGG
The DNA here is from genome assembly GCF_037893015.1 of Macrotis lagotis. Taxonomy (NCBI): domain Eukaryota; kingdom Metazoa; phylum Chordata; class Mammalia; order Peramelemorphia; family Peramelidae; genus Macrotis; species Macrotis lagotis. Next base: position 258,621,694 of record NC_133662.1, on the reverse strand, counting down.
GAAAGAGAGCCTCTGATATCTGATAGAACTCCTAGGTTCCAAGCGTTCTGAACCATGTCTTGGGGTAGAGCACTTTTATGTATCCTTATACCTTAATCTCTGCTTTTCCAGTATCATTGTCACCTATAGCTGTGAAAATCAACCTGACCCTTCCCTGGAAGATGTTTATAACTGATTCAGAATAATTTGTACTAGGAGAGAAAATGATTCTAGGAGGAAGAACATTTTTTCATGAGCTTGTTCCCAAAGTATCTATCCTTCCCAGCAGTGAGGTCACGGTGACTTTAGGAGCTATTCTTTCCTGTAGCCCTGGACTACTGGTAGAGTTTTGCCAATTCTTGTGAACTGTTAAAGCATACCTGTTTATAACGTTTTAAGGCTTCCATCCCTCTTTTCTCATTAGGCAGGAACAGGATTAATAAGTCTCATTTTATAAATGAAGCTTAAATGGTCCAGATTCACTGCAGGCCACATGTTCACTTAGAAAATAGAAATTAATGTTACCTCTGACATATTGTATTTTTGTTTATTTTCTCAAACATTTTCCAGGTACATTTTAATCTGGTTCTGGTCAGCATCAGGGAGTTTTGTGGGCTGTTTAAATTGACACCACTGATTTAGATGACTTGCCCAAGATCACGCAAGTAATTAGTGTCAGAGCTATTGGACCCAGGATTCTCCTCACTCTGAATCTGAAATACTTATTGAATCACCTTATTGTAGACTGACCTTGCCAACAGTCATATTCCTTTCTATTGTACTACTCAAAAGGTGTGATGGTGAGACTATTGTGTATTGTTTTTTCCCTTAAATATCAGCATCAGAAATCATAAATTCAAATGAACATTATTCCCGTCAGAGTAGTCAAGTTACCTTGGAAGCTACGTGTAGATTTCAATGCTCAAAACAGTTTGGGACCTTCTCTGTAGGAATCGGCTTTCGGAGCCGACCATACATTCTTTTTTTTGTTTTTTTGTTTTAGGTTTTTGCAAGGCAAATGGGGTTAAGTGACTTACCCAAGGCCACACAGCTAGGTAATTATTAAGTGTCTGAGACCGGATTTGAACCCAGGTACTCCTGACTCCAAGGCTGGTGCTTTATCCACTATGCCACCTAGCCGCCCTCTACCGTACATTCTTTGGATCACTATCAGTGGGAATAAATTGTCACCCCTGGAGGAAGGATTTGATTTTTGAAAGTAGTCAAAAGTCATTTTGGGCCAAATATGGTGAATAAGGTGGGTGATCATCCTAGATGATACTGATTTTAGATTTTTAAAAAATTGAAGTATGACTGTGAAACAGTTGATATTCTTGCATAATTTTTGGTGAGGGTGATTCTCAAAGAGAATTTCTAAATAGCATTTGAGCAAAAGTAGAATTCAGGGGATCAGTAGTAGTAGTGGAAATAGAACTAAAGATATAGTGTCTTATATAGTGTTTAATTTTACATTTTTATTTGACCTCACAAACAAACATGAAGGTAAATAGTTCAACTCTTATCCCCATTTTACAGATGAGGCTCAGAGAAGTGAAGTGACATATAACTAGTAAGTGGTAGAGCTGGAACTCAGACCCAGTGTTTCCTGTGTTCTTTTCACTCTTTATGTCTACCTTTCCAAATGTATAGCTTCTCAAGGTGACTACTTGGAAGGGGATAATATTTATACATATGTGTAAGTTCTGGTTTGTTAAAAATTAAATCTTATGAGTATTCTTCCAGCCTGAAAAAAAAACTTAGTATTTTCCACAAAACAGTCTAAAACTTCTAACCAAGTGTTTTCTTCTCCTTAGGCGAGATTTCTATAAGATCCTAGGAGTACCCCGCAGTGCATCTGTAAAAGATATTAAAAAGGCCTATCGAAAACTGGCTCTCCAGCTTCATCCTGACCGGAATCCTGATGACCCAAAAGCACAAGAGAAATTCCAAGATCTTGGCGCTGCTTATGAGGTATGTCAAGAAAATGCACGTGTCACAGTTGTGAATAGGCCCACACAGCTACTCCGAAGTCCATCAGGTACTGAGGAAAACTTAATCCCTTTGCTTAGGGAGCTTCCATTCTTAAATAGGTTAGATCAAAATATAAGGAGAATTTAATGCTAAATCATATTTGACCATCCTATTCAAACTCTTGTCCTTCTGACATTGCTTTTTGAAGGATGGAACTGATATCCCTTTTTGAAGGACAACAGTTTGAATCCAGTCTGAGACACTTGATTCTTACTAGCTCTGTGACCTTGGGCAAGTCACTTAACCCTAACTGCTTTGCATCCAGGGCAATCTCCAGTCATCCTGATTCATATCTGGACCCAGATGGCTTTAGAGGAGAAAGTGAGGCTTAGCACAGCCTTCTCCTCACTCAAATCCAATTCATGTGCTTGTTATGGCATCACTTCCCTGATACTGTGCTCTTCTTCAAAAATGAAGGACAAATTTTTTCATGAATTGTTTTAAGAGAGTTCTTAGAATCACCTTTTAGGTTATAAAAACACTTTAGCTAGCAAATCTAGTTCCTTTAATATTTAACTCTATAACCCAGATGCAAGTGGAACTTGATAAAAATCATCTGCAATTTAGGTTACCAGCTATAATTAAGGGTTCAAATCCTAACCCAGACCCCTACCCCTTGATCAAACCCCTTTTGGGCCTCAGGTTTAAAATTTTTAAAAAGGAGTGTTGGCCAAGCAGATTTCCAAGGTTTCTTCCACCTCTGTAATTTTCCGGGGAATGATAAGAGTTATCTGCCAAAATTTGCACTTTTGTCCTTCTCCACAACCCTACTTAGCTTACCTCGAGACTGGAAATCAGTTGGATGAGTATCTTTTTGCAAAAATTCCAGAGAAGCTAACTATAAGCTCTTCTCATGATGACAATCTATATTTATGCAATTTATGCCTTTTCTTCAAGTCTCATTGAGTTACCTGTATTACTAGTGCACAGGATTTCATCATTTACACCACATTTCCCATAATTCAGTGCATGATTTCATTGTTTTCTGTGAAAATAGAGTCTTGTCTGTATAAGAAAATGCTGCTAAGTTATCAGTAGCTTTAAGATAATACAGCTCTCTAGTCCCTAGACAATGGAATTCTCCATAAGTGAACCATTCATTGATTCATAGGATTTTAGAGTTATGAGAGATCTTGGAATCTCTTACTTCAACCCTTCCTTTATACAAGTAAGAAAATATGTTGAAATATTAAGTAACTATTTGAATTCTGTCTTCTCAGCTCCTAAATTTAATCAGTTTTATATGATGCTCTTCCCCTAACTAAAGCTCTATACTATTATTATCTTAATAATCCGAGGACCCATAGACTCTCATTAAAACTATTAGAATATTTTTGTCTTAAAAATCTTCTTCTTGGTCCTTAACCTCTCTGTTCTCAAAGTGAATACCTATATTCTATAACTAGAATCTTCTGGACTAGATACATAATCATGCACCATGAATATCTTGTTCTTGAAATTCTACATAAAAATTTATTGTCTGTTCTCTTTCTATTAGATTTTATTCAGCCATGATTCTTGTTCATTCTTAGAAAGTTCACAGAAACATTACAGTAGTATTACAGAAGCAAAAAATTAAGTAATTAGCACATTGAACACATTCCTGACCAACCCTACCTGGGCATACCATAGCGATAGGGCTTTTTCCTTGAGATGTCTTTATTTGAGATAAGGAAGTCCATAATGGTTTTATTCAGTGTTATTATTGATGATACAGCAATCGATATCCTAGTGATTCATTTACCTCTAGTATTCACAGGCCAAGTACATAGTCATTCATTTGTGAAGTGAGAGACTTTGCCTACATATCATAATTTTGTAGAGAAAGAAGGCCCTCAGAGTCTTTCAAGTGAAATTCCCTCATTTTAGAATTCAAATTTAGAACTAAACCTAGAGAGGTTTAGCACCTTGCCTCATATCACATAGCTAATAGGTGTTGATGACAGGATTTAAATCTAGGTCTTACTGACTCCAAGACTAATATTTCAGACATATCTCACCTTGTCTCCCCATGTCTTTAGACCCCTTAATTTTAGACAATATCTTGGCGGCTTTAAGAAACAGATACAAAACTCAAGGACTAAGGGGAAACTCGGACCACCTAAGCCTTGAGTGGGTACCACAAAAACACTTTGGTCAAAAGGTCTTTCAATCTCTGCCTGGGCTAGCCCATCCACTAAGTTAGAATCATGACAAGAGAAATCAAAAAACCCCACAGGGAAAGGAAAGGAAATCGTTGTCTGTAGGCTCAGCTTCCCTAGTGGTCAGAACAGGAAGTTGGCCATGACCAGCTCAGAAAAGTGGGATTTAGGGTTGGGGGAGTTAGGTTGCCAGCCAAATGGCAGGGGAATGGCAACTTTCTCTCTCAGACATACTGTGATTCTGTTGTAAATCAAAAGAAAGGACAAAAACCAAATATATTTTGCCACAAGCATCTCTGATTTATGAGTTGAGTATTTGTGATTTGGTTGCCCAACCTTTTCTTTCCATATTAATAATAATAAAGAGTCTGTAAGACTCACTATAGAGAAGCAACATGACTTTAGGATTAGGAAAACTTGAATAGATCTTGATCAAAGAGTCAGAAAGACCTGGGTTCAAATCCTGTCTCTGACTCTTGTCAGTGTGATCCTAGAAAGATCAATTCATCTCTAACTCAGTGTGTCATGTGTGTCTCCCCCTCCCCCGGAGCTACCCTGTAAGTCAGAAAGTTGAAAAGTGCTTACAATTGTACATTAGAAGTACTTTCCTCTTTGGAAATTCCTTATTTCTTAAATCATAGGTCCAGACCCCCCCAGAAACTTACTATCAACCTGCAAAAAGTGAAGAAAATAGTAATAGAATCACCTATTTCTTGTTATTTTATCAAGTTATCTTTCCTAAAACAATAGCAATAATTTATTGATAATAATAGTAAGTTGTAGTGTTTGTCCAATTTTAGCGGACTGATCAGGTCCCTTTACCTCTTCCCCTATCAATTGAGGGTGATTGTTCCGACCCTGCCAACCTCAAAGTCCTATAGAAAAAGAGACACTGATACTGCCATAAAGAAGACTGCAGGGGCTGCTAGGTGGCATAGTGGATAAAGCACTGGCCCTGGAGTCAGGAGTAACTGGGTTCAAATCCGGTCTCAGACACTTAATAATTACCTAGCTGTGTGGCCTTGGACAAGCCACTTAACCCCATTTGCCTTGCGAAAACCTAAAAAAAAGAAGACTGCAGAGAGTATAGCTAAAAGGTACCTTTTTGAAAAATATTAATAAAATTATTAATTAAAATATTAATAAAACAGATGGCAGCAATTCTTCAAAGGGTCTCGGACTTGACTAGAGGCAGTATAGAGGTCACAGTCACAGCCTGCCTGCACCTTCATTAGCTGCTGTGGCTAGCATACTGTGTGTGAGAGACATGCACACACACACACACTCTCTCTCTCTCTCTCTCTCTCTCTCTCTCTCTCTCTCTCCAGCTCTCTGTCCTTAGGATGTTAGAATAATATGAATGTTTTGTGCTCCTATTCGAACAGATTTCCTTTTGTTCCTGGTGGTTTGGGCTGGCATCTGTCTTGTAGTAAAGGCCTGCTTTTCTTCCCAGGATGCTCATGGACCTTGTTTCTCCCTCTGAATGTGTGTGCAATATTTCCAGTTGTTGCCATGGTTCCTCTCTTCCCTTCTCATACCACCTCCTTTAGATGCACAACATATCATGCCAAACATGTCGTTTTCTACTGATATTGGTCCAGCTCTTCCCCTTCTTTCTTGGACCATTGAAAAAAAAAGATTGGGCTTATTTTCCCCTTCAGTCTACTCTTTAGTGATAGTTAATCATATTAAAATGAGTAGATTATATAGCATGTTACTTTCAGAGACTTCTATATTAAAAAGTAAATACTCATTAGGAATAGGAAAAATTTCCAAGTTGATGGAACCATCAAGAGATTAATTCTAGCTAACATTTATAAAACTCTAAGGTCTCAAGGTGCTTTGAGTCCATTATCTCATTCAAGGAAATATAAATAATATTACTCTGATACTAAAAGAATTAGAGGAAGATCTGTTGTATGTGGCTCGTCTTCTCAGGGGCTTCAGTGGAAGACCTTGGACCAAAGTCATTCAGAATCAGATTTTCTTCAGGTATAGAAGCTAATGAGGGCTCTTGTATAGAGAAGAGGACTCAAGACCACAAAGAGAAAGTACAATAATGGCCAGAAAAGGAAACAGAAGTCTGCCTCCAATGCATGAAAGAGAGAGTAGAGGATGGATGATCCCTGACTTGTGGGCCCTGGCAACCTCCACAGTGGAAGGGATGTTAGGAAAAGGGGAGGGTTGGAAAGGGGAAAAGTACAGAAAACTGATCTTGCTCTTTGGCTCAATAATTCAGTTTGGGGGGGGGGGAGTAACATAGCACTTTCTCTAACAGACTTCTCTGACCTTTTCATTCTAAATCACTTTTTTCTCATATGATCATTGACAGTGTTGGTTTTTGTCTGTCATTGAAGAAGACCAAAATGACATCACTATATTTGAGACAAATCACAGTGTATCTGACTGTGGCTGATCAAACCAATACGAGCTTGGAATGCTCTACCACAGGTTGGGCACAAATAGTCCATGTGAACACCTGGGTGGGTACTCTAAACTTATGGTGCACATTATTCATCTGATTTTGCTTTTTTAAACTTTTCATTAATTTTAATAAAGATCTTTCCAGATGCTGTGTTCCTCATACTTGGATATTTTAATTAGATTATTGTGTTCCATTACATTAATTTCTTAATTTTTTAACCATTTCTCTGTTGCTGAACATTTAGGTTGCTTTTCGGTTTTTTACAGTAACATAAAATCATAAAATATTGCCATCATAAAAAATTTTTTAAGATAGCTCTAAAAATCCCCAAACCCTATCAAATATAATTCCTAACAATTGAATTTTTGAGTCAGGTTTCATTCTCTACTCCTCACTCTCCCCATATCCAATCACTTGCCAAATTCTATCATTTCTAAATTCACAGCATCTTTGATATATGCCTCCTCCTTTTCTCTGACACTGCTGGCTCCCTGGTCCAGGCACTCATCCCCTCTTGCCTGGATTGTTGCCCCAGCCTGCTGGTTGGTCTTCGTCCATCAAGTCCAACTTATTCTAGTCCAGCCTCTATTAAACTGTCAAACTGATCTTCCTAAAATGCAGGTCTGACTATATCATTCCCTTTCCACCCCCACCCCAGTTTTTGAACTCCCATGGTTCCCTCATATCTCCAGGATTAGATTTAAAGTCTTTTGTTTGGTTTTCAAGCCCTCCAAAACCTTCCCTTTCCAGTCTTCTTTCTCCCCTCTGTATTCTACCTTCTGTTAACAGTGATCTCTTGCTATTCCTCACACTAGACCCCCCCAACTTCTAAATCCAGACATTTTCATTAGCTGTCCCCTTCTTTTCTGTCTTCATTCAAGTCCCTTAGGATCTTAGAAACTGAAATCTCACCTTCTGTAAGAAGCATTTCTCCTGATTCCCCTTAATGCTAGTAACTTCCCTCTCCTTATTATCTCCCATTTATTTTGTCTGTCTTTTTTCATCCATTGTTGTTTACATGATCTCCCCCCCCCCCCCCCCCCCCATGAGATTGTGGATTCCTGGAGACCAAGGACTGCCCACCTTTCTTTGTGGCTGGGGCATATCAAAGTGCCTGCCACATAAATAGTTGTTGATTCACTGGCTGCTATCCCACCAGATTGCTCTCCAGAGTCTATTGGTAATTCCACCATGGCTGTACAACCTTGCCAGATTATTGTTATTAAATACAGGAGCCAGTTTGAGTGGAAAGTGGTATCTCCAAGTTATCATTGACTATTAATAATTTATGTTTACTATTTTGAAAATTCCTTATTTATAGTCATTGACCATTTGTCCATTGTGGTCTGGATATTACTCCAGTTACTTACATATTTTGGACATTGTATTTTTGGTCACATTCAGAATACTCCATTATCTCTATAATCTGAGTGATTTAGATTCTGATTCTAGCAACATAAATCGCATCCCATTCATTCCTCTCCATCCTGTGCAATTCCCTTAAGGTTCACCACAGCAGTTCACCCAGAATACTAAAGCGTAAAGGCCTTACTTGCATTTTTCTGATACTGTAATCATAATAATGGAGCACAAGGGCTGCCTTTCAGTTATGCTTCACTCTCATATGATCAGCCCATTTTATTTTTCATTGACATTTTTTGATGGCATATCTTCCAATTCTTCCCAGTTCCTTATTAGTTCTATGCTGCAGCCTTCTTGTGCTTACGGTGCACATTTCCATTATGCTTTGAGTGATACTATTTTTAATTTTGTTCAAGACTCTTGTTACATGACTCATATCCGTATAGTATATTTGCTATAATTTTTTTTCTTAAATCTTGTATTTCAAAGCATTCATTGCCACCATCTAAGAATACAAAAGGGGGAAAGATTTTTTCAGAGATATTGCCAAGGGTTCAAGTCATCCCATACTTCTCTACTTCTCTAGAAGTACCTACTTTATCCCATAAACCCTGTCTAGTGCACTGTATGTAGTCATTTCAGATTTCATATTCATAACATCTTGAATGTCATGTGCATGGAGAATTAGGATCTAAACTGTGTATAGTGGATAGAAATCAAAAAGAGTCTTATGTTACTCAGTTTTCCTGGATTATCTTTAAAAGTATTAACAGAGGGGCAACTAGGTGGCAATGTGGGTTGAGCACCAACCCTGGAGTCAGGAGCACCTGATTTCAGGTCAGCCTCAGACATTTAATAAATGCCTAGCTGTGTGACCTTGGGCAAGTCACTTAACCCCATTGCCTTAAATTTTTTAAAAAATTACAAAACAAAGAATTAACAGAGAGGACCTAGAAGGAATTACATATCAGCCATTCCCCCTTTTTGTTTCTACAGGCTCTTTTTCTCAGCTCCTATCCTTGGGCTAGTCAACCCTTGCCATTCTCTTGGTACTTTTCTGGTGTGTTCCTATCCAAATGACCAGGCACTTCACTTATATAACTATAGGGTCGATTTTTATTTGCTTTGCTATATTCTATTATACTCAAAGAGCTTGTGATCCTGAAGTTTTCTTTGTGTTTGAAGGCTCCAAGTTTACTTCAGCTAATGTTTATTAAATGTTTGGTATGTTCCAGATATGAGATTGGAACCTGAGCATACAGATATAAAAAGAAAATGGCCCTGACCCCAGCAAACTGGTTTTAAGTTAGGGGAAAATATGAAAGTAATTTGGTGGGAGAGTGGGAGAGCATTCCTAAGGACAGGAAAGTGCCACTTATTTAGGAGTTGGCATTTGAGTTCAATCTTAAAGGAGTTAGGGATTCCAAGAAACAATAATGAGGAGGAAATACAGGGAGACCCAATGCAGGGGTATAGAAGGGTGGGGGCCTTCTGAGTAAGCCAGATCATGAGAGGCCAAGTGAAAGAAACTAGGATTTTATTCTAGTAGATGTAAGGAGCCACTCATAAAATTTTCAGGGACATAAAAGATCTCACAGCTTCCATTTCCAATCTTGTTTTAGGGTCTCAGGAACTTTGTTTAATTCTGAACTTTGAATCATAGAAGTGGAAAACTAGATATGACCTTGGAGCAGTTTCATCCAATGCCCTCGTTTTATAGATGAGAAAACTGACTTTCCCACAGCCACATTGTTTATGAATTGAAGAGCCCAGGACAGAATGAAGATAGATCCCTTCTGATCCAAGATTTTTGCTCTCCATCTGGTCACTATATCCTTTGTCTAGTTGGCTATTGTTTGCCATTTAAACTTATCATTCTTGGCAACAGAAACTTGGAATGCTTTATAGGATAGTCCTCCATCTGTTTGCAGGTGGTAAAATTCTCAATATTCTTCTGTTTTCTAGATAAAGTGAGTCAGGTTTTGTTAGCCTTTACTCAGAGAAAAAACTGGCTTCCTATGAGCCATAGTTCAAAGGGAGCTGAGTGAATAGGGAGCCCCTGCTGGCAGAAAAGAAGCCATAGAAGGGAAGTGAGCTCTGAGACAACCCACTCTACTTTCTTCTAAAATAAACATCATTAACTGGACTCTCCCTGAATAGTTAGAGGAGTGATTTCTCTTGGATGTATAACTTTGGATGAAGGTTACTTTTCATCTTAAGTCTTGAGACTGGTATCAAGTCAGATAAATATCACTGTGACTATAAGGCCAACTATGTGTCTTTTATCTTCAGGTGCTATCAGATGAGGAGAAAAGAAAGCAGTATGATGCTTATGGTGAAGAGGGATTGAAAGATGGTCACCAGAGCTCCCATGGAGATATCTTCTCACAGTAAGAAATTTACCTGTCTACAGTTCCTATAGGAATTATTCACATAACCGATCACTTCTTTTGGAGGAGGAAGCATGGGGACAGTGATTATACACAGTAGTAGTATAAGTGCCTGTATATTTCAGCATTTATTGCGTTCTCACCTTTAGCTGGGAGAGCAGTAGAACCAGCACTTTCCAAGATGAGATAATGGTATCCCCTTCTTTAATTCCCTCCTGAGGCTAGAGAGATGTGTACTGTCTGTTTACCCTTTGACTGGGAGAGAAACTGCAGTGACTCTGGACATTTAGAAGTGGCCATAGCTACCTCTGGGGCCTTTAACTTTGAAAGATAACACTGAGATTTATGGGTATGGATATGTATGTGTGTTGTGTGTTTAATTCAAAGTGTTGCCCTTGTTAAATAGTATCATCTTATTTATAGGCTTATAGATTTACCTTTTAAACTTCCATTTCATTGGAGACATTATCCTTAGATTTTGGTTTTTGTAGTAACACATAAGGAGGAGATGTGACATTTACAAAATTCAGTCACCTCTGAGCATGTGAGCAGCATAAAGAATAAAAAAGTTTTTATTAAAGACACTGTGTGTGTGTATCTGTATCTCTAATTACAGCTCTAACTCTTGTCTGGAAGAAACCTTTGTTAGTCCTCCTTATTTTCATTGCTTCCTCTTTGAGATTATCTGCAGTTTATCCTGTATACAGATGTTGTCTGTAGAGTTGTTTGCATTATTGTCTCTCCCATTAGACTGTGAACAGAGCAGGAATTCTGTTTTGCCTGTCTTTGTGTTCCCAGTAATTGATGTTACCTGGCACATTGTGTTTGGTCTGAACTTGGATTTTTCTCCCATCCTAATAATTCCATAATTTCTTACAGTTTCTTTGGCGATTTTGGCTTCATGTTTGGAGGAAGCCCACGCCAACAAGACAGAAACATTCCAAGAGGAAATGACATTGTTGTGGACCTGGAAGTCACTTTAGAAGAAGTATATTCAGGAAATTTTGTGGAAGTGAGTTGAAAAGACTGGCTACCCATACAAGCCTCGGAATTTGCTAATGGGACTAGAAAAGGTTCTTGAACACTTTCTTGTCCTTAAGAAAAAAAGCTTGGTGGGTTAAGAAAAAACTTGACTGCCATATATTCTAGCTGTTGTGTCTGTGAGAGGAGAGAACTGCATCTGGTAATAGGATGATCAGCTCTGTCATAGGAAAAGAACTGGGTGGTAAGAATCTCATTTTGTGGTAACCTTGAGAAACAGGAGGCACCATGACATCCCTCAGATTTGGGAAGAATTCTATCAAATGGAAGGCAAGTGGATCTCCCCAAAATGGAGGAATCATATTCTATTTTTAATATTCTAGAGGAGTGTGTCACTTAATTGATCATATTCTTAGTCTTTTTTGGAAAGGAACAATTATTCCTTTTCATAAACCTAGGTTTTCATATGTTGGGGTTGCCTGCATAGTTTATGTTACCATTCTGCCTGGGCCATCAAGTATTTAGTTTTTTTTAACTTAATAAGAATAAGATTCTTCATAGAAACTCATGACCTTATCCTTAAAGGAATTTGGCTGTTTGGTTATCCTCCCTTTTATTTCTTCTTACAAATTAAAAGTTTGGATCTGGAGACTGAGAAGAAGAAACTTACATACCCAGAGTTCTGTGACCTGACAGTTCCAATCACAGTTGGAACTGTTGGCTTTCTGATGATTGCCAGGGCTTTCCAGGATGGAGTCCATGCAGCCTCAGGCTGATTTAAAAGGGCTTTGATGTCCATCCTCTGGGTGCAGCCTCCTTATGGAGAAGGAACCTCTGAGAAACAGTTTCACTTCCCTGAGACTCCCTATCTTGCCCAGGACAAACATACCTGGATATCAGGCCTTCTGGCTTTGACTGTCTCACACTAAGAAGTTCCCTTCTAATGTTGGATCCTAGAGGATGTGTCTGCAGCTTAAAATTATGTCACAGTCTGTTTCAAATTCTCTTTCCAGTACAGCCTTTTGACTCTGCTTTGTGCCTCTCTAACATTTCTAAATTGTGATGCTTGAGTTTCTGGTTACTGATTCAGGATGACTGATAACATAATGAGGGGACTGTCATGGTGGGAATCGGAGTCAGAGTGAGGTTGTACGATGGCTGGTGTTGCTGGGCTGGGAGTCAGGAAGACCTAAGTTCTATCCATGTAATTCCAAACAAGTCATTGAAATGGGGACAACACAGTACCTCCCCCAGGGCTAATGTGAGAATCAAATGAGATTAGTGCTTCACACTGCTAATTTCCTTCCTTCTTAGATAAATCTTGCTTTTATTTGGTTCAGGAAACCCAGGAGGAGGGATCTGAACACCTGCCTGAACCCTCCTTTGTCTTCCTTTTGTAGGTGGTTAGAAATAAACCCGTGGCCCGGCAGGCTCCTGGCAAACGGAAATGCAATTGCCGCCAAGAGATGAGGACAACCCAGCTGGGACCAGGTCGCTTCCAGATGACCCAGGAAGTAGTCTGTGATGAGTGTCCCAATGTCAAGTAAGAACTGGTAGATTAACCACTGCTGGTAGACCTGTGCTTAGTATTGAGTATATCACAAAAAGCAAAACCATGGTCTCTGCCCTTGAGGAGGTCACACACCAATGAACAGAACATGCAGACAACTATGTACATACAGGATATATAGCTTGTAAATAGAAGGTAATCTCTAAGGAAAGAGGCACTGCCTTTGAAGGAGATGGTGAAACTGGAACTGGCCTATGTCAGAGGAGGGCATTTAAACTGAATCTTGAAGGAAGCCAGGAGGCAGAATTGAACAGAGTGAGCATTCCAGGAAGAGGGGTGAACCAAAGTATACCAAATTTTGGAGCTGGAATATCGTATAAGAGGACTGCAAGAAGACCAGTGTTGTTGAATCATTGAGTAGATCAAGGGGAATAAAGTGTCTGAAAACTGAAGCAGTAGCAAGTGGCTAGCTTATCAAAGGCTTTAAAAGGCAAACAACGCATCTGTCTTTGATCCCCCAGATAATGGGGAGCCACTGAAATTGATTGAATAAGGAGTTGACACAGTTAGAATTGTACTTTAGGAAAATTATATTGACAGTTGAGTGCCCGGTAGACTTAAGTAGAGAGGGGACTTGAAGAGTGGGAAAAAAAGGGAACATGGAAAGGAGGTGAAACTGGAAACAACAGAATTTGGGACAGATTGAAGTTGTGGAATGAGAATGAAAGTGTTAGAGGTTGACAGCTAGGTTGTGAACCTTGAGTGCCTGGGAAGATGGTAGTACCTTAACAGTAATAGAGAATTGGAAAGAAGGAAGGTTCTTGGGGGGAAAGATAGTCGGTTTTGTTTTAAACAAGTAGAGTTTGAGATACTTGCCAAATATTCGGTTTGAAATGTTTGTTTAACAGTTAATGAGAGACCAGAGATTTAGGGGAGAGGTGAGAACTGAAGATATGAATTTGGGAACTACCTGCATAGATTAAAAACCCTTTAGATCTAATGAACACATCAAAGGAGAGTATAAAGATTTCAGTGAGGTGCTGCCCTAAGTCCCCAGCTGCCCTAAGGCCCCACCCTCACTTTGTCCTACAGAGTCATCTGGGCCAAATATGAATCAGGATGACTGGAGATGACCCCAGAGGAGAGGTAATCAGGGTTAAGTGACTTACCCGAGGTCACATAACTAGCAAGAGTCTGAAGCCAGATTTGAGCTCCAGTCCTCCTGACTTCAGGGCCAGCACTCTACCTACTGGATCATCTAGTAAGACCTTTTGTTTTAGGTCCTTATTTTTATGCTGTGTATGCCTTTTTAAGTCTAAGCAAAAGATTTTAAGATTTTGTTTTCTTACCTAATCTCTTACTCTTTTTCATATTATTGGACTATTTAGTCCATTTTCATTTGAAGTTATGAGTTAGGCTTATATTTTCCTCCATTTGTCCTTCATATTGTACCCCAGCCCCTCTTCTGTTCATTGTTCACTTATTTTAGCTTCAACTATTTTAGGGTCAACCTCTTGCCACTGACTTTTTTCCTCTCATCCGCAAGCCCTCTTTTCCCTCTCTTTATTCTCCTTTGCCTAGAGTTCTGCTTCATTTCTTAATTCCTTTTTCTTTCTTCCTCTTACCTAGTTCTCTAATTCTTTTTTATTACATCTCAGTTAAGTAGACAGATAGGCTCTCCTTTCCCCTCCTCCTCCTCAGCTTGTTTGGTATATTATTTTAAATTTCCTTTTCTAAAAAAGGATTTCATTCCCTCATTCTCTTCATTATTTCTTTTCCCTTTCTGTCTGTTTTAGATGTGTATTTGACTCATGGCCCTTATATTTATTTATTCCTTCTTTAATCTCTGTTTTCCTCATAGAATTTTGCTTCTGAAGTACCTATATTTCTTCCCTCTTATAAAGTTTCCATGTTATTGCCTTTTAGATCTTGCCCTTTTCTTGTTATGCTTCTGTCTCAGAAGAACTGATTCCTACAGGTGCTAGAGCAGAGAGAAATATTACCCAATGGTTATATTATCATCACCACCCTGGGTCCTCTTCTCCCCATGCCTCTGAGCCCTCCTCTTCTGGTTGTCCTTTGCTCCCAGGAGCTCTGACTGCTCTAAGCACTAAATTCCTGCAGATTGTGTCCACCTTAATATCTCCATCTCCCATGACAGAATCTTTCTTTTCCCTCATTCTGAAGTGGGAAGCCCTTCCACCAATGAAACAAGATTTTTCTTCTTTTCTCTTATGTCCCTCTGTTTACTTCCTCATCCATTCTCTTATAAGTCCTCTTCTTCCTGAGAGACTACAGGAATTATTTTTCCCTTCATTGTTAACTTTTGAATAATTAAGATTCATTCCATATTCCTCTCTATCTTTTAAATTTCCTCTTGTCCATGTATTCTGCAATTTCGTCCCACAAAAAATATTGATTCATCTGTAGGCATGACATTATGGGCTTTTCATCCATGTTCTTTCAGGTATGTTCTTCCAACATCTCTTCTATTTCATTTGTGCTTTCACCTTTATTTCCTTGTGTAATTTTAGAAGGAAATCTTTTATTGCTGTCTCTATTGTTCTTAATAGCTGTATTTATTTACCTTTTTTGCATTTCCTTTGGTCTGCAGTGTTTGAATAGCAAATAGATTTTTAGATCTGATTTTCTATGGAAGAATGCTTTAAATACCTCTTATTCACCAAGCTGTCTTTTATCATTTATGGTTAGGCTTAGGTTTGTAGATTATTGAGTTCCTTTTCCCTTCTGAATATCTTCCATTCCTTCCTGCATTGTCTAGTGGTACGAGTTAGTCTTATGTTATAAGAATTTCTTGTCCTTTATATTTGAAGATCTTTTTCCTAGTCTTTTGCAGAATTTGTTTGTAACTGGAATTGTTCAATCGAACCACTATATGTCTCAGAGTTTACAGCATAGATTTTTTTTCCCTCTGGAAAGAACTGTTGATTCTTTCAATTGGCAATTTGTTTTCTGTGTTTAGAAGTTCTGGACAATTTTCTTGTATTATTTTATTACATTATGATGTTGAGGTTTATTGACTTGTCACGTTCCTCTAGGAGACCTCTCATTCTTAAGTTATCATTCCACATCTAATTTTTAAGATTAATATGTTTTGCTTGTATGAAGAGCATATCGTCTTTGAATGTTATTGGGTTTTTTGGGTTCTCTTCTCCCAGATTGTCCTTTATTTCTGTGAATGCGCGTTCTCCATCACTCTCTCTTTTATTTCTTTGGTGAAACTTGCCACCATAAATTCAAATGTTTCTGTTCTGCAGTTATTTCTACTGTATGGGCTATAATGTCTGCTTTCCCAATTCTCGTTTCTCTTTTTAAAATAGCCTTTCATGGGGCAGCTAGGTGGCACAGTGGATAGAGCACTGGCCTTGGAGTCAGGAGTATCTGAGTTCAAATCCGGCCTCAGACACTTAATAATTACCTAGCCGTGTGGCCTTGGGCAAGCCACTTAACCCCATTGCCTTGCAAAAACTAAAAAAAATAAAATAAAATAAAATAGCCTTTCTTGGGAATCCAAAGGATAATCTGCTTTTCTGTTTCTCACAGTATTTAAGCAGAGATGTCTAGATTTGTTTTGAAAATCCATAGGACATCATACTTTCTGTAATAAATATTATCCTAGTTAACTGTTAAAGATCAATATTTTTCCCCCATTTTCAGGTCTTTAATAAATTCATCTATTTTTCTCCTTCTGTTCTCTTCTTCCCTCTCTAGCTCTTCCCTGCTTGCTGGTGGTTTCTTTGGGAGCTAGACCTCAAGTCTGTCTAAGCCTCCCTGTTGGGCAGTTTACCTTTCATGGCCTTGGATCCTGACCCAAGTGACTTCTGGGGAGACAGAAGTGGCCCCAATTGGATGCTAGTTAGTGCCCTTTCCCTCAGGCTGTTATCTTGCTCCAACTCCTTCAGCTTCTTCATTTTTTGATTATCATTGTAACCCTGAATTCTGTTGCACTTTAGTCCTGGTCAGAGCAAGCATGTCCTTTTGTTTGTGCATCCCTGCCCAAGAGTGGATCACCAGGGGCAGCTAGGTAGCACAGTGAATTAGAGCACTGGCCCTGGAGTCAGGAGGACCTGAATTCAAATCTGGCCTTGGACACTTAATAATTGCCTAGCTGTGTGACCTTGGGCAAGTCACTTAACCCCATTGCCTTAAATAAAATAAAAAGAGTGAGAGTGGCTCACTAGTGGGTCAGGCAATGCTGAAAGAACAAGTTAGGGATTGGTCTCTTTAGCTATTAATTCATCAGATTTTTATCTCATTCTGGTTCTTCATGTCTTTGAGCATAGGGAGAATTGAAATTACGGAGTATCTCTTGAACATAATTCCTATTTTGGAGAGGTTGGAAAAGAGTCAGAGAAAGCATCTGTTCCTTCAACTTGTTGAAACCCAGAAATTGCAAGTAAATTTTGATGCTGTACTTGATTGACTTGATTATGTTTGTAGAACAAATTTGCTTTAACCAGAAATGTAGCCTAATAATAGCTGATGTGTGTTGTAGATTATTTTGATCTATTATTAGTGCTTGAAGGAATAGTATAGCTCTTGCTTTCAGTTTAACTTGTAAGCAGTTATTCAGACTGATGATTCTTTTTTATTCAGCTGATTGGTATTGTATTTCTGAGGGCCAGTGATTTCTTTTCCTTGATCCTTTAGAAAACAATTGTTAAAGCTCTTTATAAAAGTGAATACTATGGGGCTATAAAGAAATTTACTGATTAGTTAAGCCCTGTTATGAGTCTTGAAAACAAAATGGTCTGTACATTACAACTTATACCAAAACTGATCTCATTTATGTGAATCTGGCTTCCATCAGTATAGATTTCTTCTCAACCTATTTGATTCTTGCCCATATTCTCCAATAGATCTGTCTCAGAGGATCTGTCCAACCTATGCTGAAGGATTCTGTCTTAACTCTTGTTTTTTGTGGGTACCAGTGCTTCATTCAGGCTGTTCTCTGTTTCCCCTGTTAAAGGACTAGCACAGCTTTTCTTGCTATCAGGTATTCCCTTACATAACTTTACCATGGAAAATATACTTGAATTTACATGCATCTTAGTGTTCCTCATTCTATTGGAGAATGGCTAAACGAATTGTGTCACTGGTATGTCATGGCCCTGAAAGAACTTGCCCTTCATTATCCTGAAAGAAATAGTGTAAAGAATTCTGAGAAGCCTAGAAGTCTTCAGTCTATGAACTGGGGCAGAATCAAATAAAAATCAGAATAATAATATAAACAAAAAAAGAAATGAGGCAGGATGATAACCAGTGTTATTAAAGAGATGACTATAAGAGAATAATGTACTTCATCCACACGGTCTGATATGATTACTGGGTCTGATTTTGTAGGACTGCTAGTAATCTTTTTTATTTTGTTTTTTAAAATCTTGGTTATATCTTTGTTTTGGCTATTTAGGGAAGGGAGAGAGAGATGTATGTTCAAATACAAAAGCATGAGATTAAAAAGAAAGGTGGCAATGCCTAATTTTACCAGTTTTATCACCAGAAGAACATTTGTATTAAGAGATAGATCTTTGTGTTGAGGGAGCATGTTGGGATCATTTAAAGCTCTGTGTGTGGATTTTCCAAATGCAGTCCATCTCACTGTCTTCTTGCTTGATTCTGGAACCAATTCAAGGTGTTCTTCCCTCCCTCCCCACATTGAGAAAGAAAGCAATATGACAGGTAGTCATGGAAAACAGATTTCTATGTAATTCATGAAAAAAGAAAGCAAGTAAAGTATCTTCGATCTGCATTCAGTTCAAGTTCAACCATTCTTTCTCTGGAGCTACTGCCTTTCATCATGAGTCCTTCAGAATTGTTGTGGCCTTGTATTACCCCAAAGAGCTGTCATTCATAGTTGATGATATAGTGTTGCTGTGAGAAGTGTTCTTCTGTTTGTTATATCACAGTACTATTCCATCACAATCATATATGACAACTTGTCCAGCCATTTTTCAATTGATGGACATTCCCTCAATTTCCAGTGCTTTGCCACCACTAGAGGAGCTGCTATGAATATTTTTGTATATAGGTCCTTTTCCTTTTCAGTTTTTATCTCTTTAGTATACAGACCTAATAGTGACATTGCTTAGTCAAGGGGTGTACAACTTCACCATCATTGCATTAGTGTTTTCATTTTCCTACATCCCCTCCAGCATGTGTCATTTTCCTTTTCTGTCACACTAGCCAATTTTATAGGTGTGTGATGATAGCTCAAGAGTTTTTTTTTAATTTGCATTCCTCTAGTCAGTAGTGATTTAGAGCATTTTTATGTGACTATACATAGCTTTGATTTCTTCATCTTAAAACTTCCTATTTATACCCTTTGACCATTTATCAATTGGGGAATAACTTGTAGTCTTATAAATTTGACTCAATTTTCTATATATTTGAGAAATGAGGCCTTTATCAGAGAAATTTGCTGTAAATTTTTTCTCCATAATGATTACTATGATTTTCCTTTTCTTCCCATTTATACTACTCTTTCTCTCTTTCGACCTTTCCATTTGTTTTTTACACTTTATTTTATTTTTTCCCAGTTACATGTTAAAACAAGTTTTAACATTCGTTTATTAAACTTTGAGTTCCAAATTCTCTGCCTTCTTCCCACCTCACTCCACCTCATGAGAAATCAAGTTATTTGTATAGGTTAAAAATGTGTAGTCATGCATAACATTACCATAATAGTTGTGTTGTGAAAGTAAACATAACCCCCTCCTTCCCAGAAAAAAAGAGAAAACTCAAGAAAAATAAAGTTTAAAAAATGTATGCTTGAAACTGTATTCAGACACCACTAGCTCTGTTTTTTGGGGATGGATAGGAATCTTTATCATAAGTCCTTCAGAGGACTTGTGTCACAGCATTGCTGAGGAAATGTCAGTCATTCACAGTTGATCATCCTGCAATAATTCTTTTACTTTGTACATAGCATCTGCCCATGTAAGTCTTTCCAGGTTTTACTGAGAGCATCCTGCTCATCATTTCTTATAGCAGAAAAATATTCCATCATAATCACATGCCACAATTTGTTCAGCCATTCCCCATCTGATGGGCATCCTCTTAATTTCCAGTTCCTTGCCACCAAAAAAGAACTGCTATAGATTTCCTTATTCATATAGGTCTTTTTCCTTCCTGTTTTTCATCTCTTCCAGATTATAGTCCTTGTAGTGACAATACTAGGACCTATCCATTCTTAAAAATGAAAAATTCATCTTCCTGAGTTCAAATCCAATCTGAGATATTTCCAAGTTGTGTGTCCTTGGGCAAGTCATTTAACCTTGTTGGCCTTACTTTCTTCATCTGTGAACTGGAGACAGAAATGGCAAACTACTCTAGTATCTTTGCCAAGAAAACTCCAAAATGAAGTCATGAAGAGTCAATCACAACTGAAAAGTGACTGAACAATGCTATTGGCCCAATATCACCCATAACCAGGATTTGCTATAGGCCTTCCCTGTCCTTTGAGGATGCCCCTTCCATTTGAACTCAGCAGAGAGCATTCTCCTGAAATTGGTAAGCATACATCCCTGTTATGAGATGTTTGGCATTTGTAATTGGAGGATCATTCAACAGGTTTCTCTGTTGCTGTATTTATTATAGAATCTCCTAAGATCTTAATGTGTACATGAAAGATTCCTCATTAGAGGAAGTCACCCAAAGCTGTATCTTTCATTCCCATTTCAAATGCCTTTTAGAAATCAGCAATCAGGAAGGATAGTCTAGATCTCATTATCTGTTCCCTGCATCAGTCAGTCAATTTATTGTGTTACTATAGAGATGTGATCTGCTATAGAAAATCATTTGTTAAAAACTCACCTAATTTGATATATTTTGGTCATCTTCATAAAAAAACATTTGAAGTGGAGCAAAGCATGTAGTTATTGAGGTCCTCTATTACCTTTTCTGAGTAATAATGTTCTGATGATTTTTTGCATTCTTTTTTTAATCTTTCATCTTCCCAAGATATCTTATAAAATGACCCTATAGGGCTATTAAGATTGTGTCTTCTCTAGCATACATATCCTAGATGGGTGCTTGGTCTTTCTGCTAGCTTCTGTAGTGTTACTTTTTTTTCCTAGGGTTGTCATGAGACTCAACCTAGATAATGTTTGTAAAGCACTTTATAAATCTAAAAGCAGCAGAGAAATAGCCGTTGTCATATCCTCACAGAGTGGCAGATTAGGGTCTGAAGTCTTTGCCTGAATTGGGAGGCTCCGTGGGCATCAGTAAGTAAAACTGATTATTCTAGAAATGTAGAGAAATCTGTTTCAGGGACAGTATACATACATGCTTCAGAAAAATTAACTTTTGTAATTGTTTGAATGGGTGAGATGGAGTAGTTTTGTGCTCACTTGGTGCAGTGCTTAGAGAGAGATTGGGAATCAAGGGGAGTTGAAGGGTGACTTCTTGGAAGGCTGATGTAGTGGCAGGTATTTGAGAGCTTTCTCTCTGGGCACGTTTCTCCAGGAACAAAACTCCAATTTGTCTGCTTAAGTACTCTCAAGTTCTTCCCTGTTGGAGCCCTTATCTTTATATTGTTTTTAATTCTCTTCCATTTCAGGTTGGTGAATGAAGAACGCACTTTGGAAGTGGAAATAGAGCCAGGAGTGAGGGATAGCATGGAGTATCCCTTCATTGGAGAAGGTGAAGCATTAATGTTCCATTTCATGGGGCTCTTCTCTCTCTGTGTCTGTGTCTGTCTCTCTCGCGCTCTCTCTCTCTCTCTCTCTCTCTCTCTCTCTCTCTCTCTCTCTCGTTTTCTGTCTCATAATTTGGCAGTTTCTCCAGGTCTTTATCCTAATGGCTGCATAGTGGTGCTTATAAAACTACTTGCTTCCTTCAGCCTAGAGAGTTATAATTACTCTCTATTTCTTCGTCCTTTTAGTGTAATGGACAAAAGAAGCCCTTGTATGTCATCAAAGAATTTCCAGATTTAGGACTTGGAAAACATAGGAATTCTAAGTAGAATATTTTTTAAAAGACATATAACCACAGTTGCTAGCAATACAACTATGCTTTTGGATCACACTTCTAAGGTTTAGTAAATGAAAAACCCTAAAAGGGACAAATGTTTGTGAAAACATTTGTTTTATCTTATCAGTGAATTACTTTCCAAACTTTTTTGGAAATTGGAAAAACTATTCAGTAATTTGCTTGGAGCCTCCATATATATATATTGAAGAGTTTGAAGCTTGACGTACCTAATAGATGCTAGTTAGAGTATAGAGTATACTTAAATAAAGTAGAGGTTGTTTTCTACAGATGTTTTACAATTGCTTAGAGTGTGACATGAATTAATCTGTGATTTTCTGACCTAGGCGAGCCACATGTAGATGGGGAGCCAGGAGATTTGCGTTTCCGAATCAAAGTTCTCAAGTAAGTGATGTGGTCTTAATTTTGTTGAAATTTCTTTCACAGAGAGCAGATTAAAGTTTTCTTTCTTCCGAACAAGATTCAGGATGTAGAGGCCACCCCACCACCACCCCCGCCTTTCCCAAGAGCTCAGCACACCAGTTTCATGACATTGATATTCTTGAGCTTCATTGCTAAAATAATGCAGGGTTGAACATAGATATTCTTTACTTTGATCAAATAATTCAGAAGTAAGTAAATGAGGATTGAATCAGATAAATAAATTATTTTTCTTTTCATCTTGGAGGTGGAAGCAAGGGTAAAAAATACATGTGTGTGATCTAGGTTAAAATTACAATCTGTATATTAAAAATTATAAGGAGGACAAGATGTGCTAGTATAGGAGACATTAATGGGATGGGATACTCTGATGTATTGAAGACTAGTGAAGCTCGAGATAAGGAACAACTCTGGAAATATCTTTATGAAGTAATGCAAATGGAATTAAAGCAAAACCCAAAAAATGACATCCATAGTCATAACTAGGATCATACAAGTCAGAGTGATTGGAAATAAGTGTCTCCATATTTAAGTGTTTGGTGTCCACTGGAAAGTTCCCAATAAAACAGTTAACTGAGTAAAAGGGGATTCCACTAAACAAAGCAAAGACAAGCCTGGATCAAAAGATTCTGGAAATAGAGAAGTTTCCCAGTTCCATCTTGGCATTCCTCTTTCTCTTCCAAGGAAGGGATTGTGATTCAAACTAAAGCCTGAACATTTCTCAGAAGCCCCATCTCTGATCTTGTTTGCTTCACAGGCACCCCGTGTTTGAAAGGCGTGGGGACGATTTATACACAAATGTGACGATCTCCCTGGTGGAGTCACTGATTGGCTTTGAGATGGATATCCAGCACCTGGATGGACACAAAGTAAGGTCATCAACCTTGGGGTCTGCCTTCTTCCCATAGCATTTATGCCAATGAATTCACCACCCTAAAAGAGCAAATCTTTGGAAAGTTACCCTCCTGTGGCATTAGTGCTTCTTGGTAGAATGAGCTAATCCATTATTTCAAGGATTAATGGTCAATGGTGGTAGCAGTTGCTGAGAGTCTGTGTTTTTTTCTTCTCCTTTTGATTTACCTCCACATGGTGATTTTCCTGCTTTTTCCCTTTCCCCTGTCCTGAATGAAGGAATTAAGCAGGGACTGGCTGGGGTTTGTAGGCAGCTGTAGGCCAGGACTTCTCAGATAGTAGGCCTGCCTTCTCATGACCCCTCTTGTTTTCTAGGTTCATGTTGCCCGGGATAAGATCACCAGGCCAGGGGCTAAGCTGTGGAAAAAAGGAGAAGGGCTGCCTAGCTTTGACAACAACAACATCAGGGGTTCTCTCATAATCACCTTTGATGTTGAATTTCCAAAGGAGCAATTTACAGAGCAACAGAGAGAAGGTATGTGCTGCCCACACTTGGTCTGTTTTGAGTAGAAATGACAGATCTTGACCACATTGACCAGTAGGAACTACTATCCCTTGGAGGATGGGGTGAGCCTATGGGTGATGGACCTGAGACAAGACCTCAGCTATTTAGCTGCATGTTTGTGAGGGATTCACTTCCCACTTTTGCTGTGTTCCTTTTTCTATAAAATGAGTATACTGTTTACACCCAGTGCATATTGTAAGGGAAATATTTCATGAATCTTAAAGATTAGTAGAAAGATGAGCTCTTTTAATATTCTTTTTTTTTTTGAGGGAAGGGGCATTCTGGGTTAAGTGACTTGCTCAGGGTCACACAGCTAGTAAGTATTTTGAGATTCCATCTGAAATCAGGTTCTAGTGACTCCAGGGTAGGTGCTCTGTGCACTTCACTATCTAGCTGCCCTTCTTCTATATTAATGAAGCTGTAGTGCTGAGGGAAAGGGGTCAGAGTCAGAGAGAAGGATATTCATGGCCCATCTTTTGTGCCTGTGGGTGACAGAGGAGTCACTTTAAAGAGGTCAGTGTCTTGGAAGGCCAGTGATGGGCTAAATGATGTTTGTTTTTTCGTTTGAAGAAATTTTTCTTTTTCTTTTTTTTGATTTTTGCAAGGCAATGGGGTTAAGTGAGGTTGAAATCAATTTTTCAATATGAATTTATTTTTCCAACTACACGCAAAGATACTTTTCAACATTCATTTTTTTGGTAGGATTTTGAATTCCATATTTGCTTTGGTCTGCATTCAGACTCTAGTTTTTCTCTGGGTGTAGATAATATTTTCCATCACAAGTCCTTCAGAATTGTCTCTTATCACTGCTAAATCTATCATAGTTGGTCATCACACAGTGTTGCTGTTACTGTGTGCAATGTTCTCCAAGTTCTGCTCACTTTACTCAGCATCAGTTCATGCAGATCTTTCCAGATTTTTCTCAAGTTCATGATTTCTTACAGTCCTCCATCACATTCAGAGACTAATTTATTCATCCATTCCTCAATTGTTACTCCTCCCCGGTGTCCAAAGGGGGTTTGTTCTCGTTTTCTCTCTCTCTCTCTCTCTCTCTCTCTCTCTCTCTCTCTCTCTCTCTCTCTGACTCTCTCTCTCACTCTCTCTCTCTCTCTCTCTCTCTCTCTCTCTCTCTCTCTCTCTCTCTCCCTCCCTCCCTCCCTCCCTCCCTCCCCCCCAACTCCCTTGGGTGTAGATTATCCCCACCAGCCATTTGTTGACCCCTGTGTCACTTACCCAAAGAAAGAGATCTGGCCTTGCCATCTCTTTGTTAAATCAAGTACTTTCACTGCTCATTCTGAATCATTCTTGGCCTCTTTTTCCAAGATTTTGACTGTATTGGCCATGGTCCAGTAATTGGTAGGAGTATGTAAATGTTGCTAAGATGCCCCTATTTGTCATTCCCTTCAGCAAGTGAGGGCAAGCTCACCCAGGGCTAGGAATGCCCCCTATGCACGAGTCATCCTGTTCCTTGTTCTTTCTTGCTTACAGGTATTAAACAGCTGCTGGAGCAAGAATCAGTGCAAAAGATCTACAATGGACTGCAAGGATATTAAATGGATAAAATTGGACTTTGTTTAACATGATAAATGGATCAGAGATATTTATTATCTGCAGGTGTGCTTTTTGTAAAAGACATACAAGATTTTGTTTTCTAATGACCTTCATGGAGTGAATGGGAGTTTGCATTTGTCCAATTACAATCAGAAAAGGAGTGTGGAGACTGATTGACTGAAAGATTAACCCTTACCTCTCCTTTTGAGGAGCCAATGCCTGGCACTCTCTGCAGAGTTCTGCAAACTGAAACAGTAATGGCAGGCGGGGACTTTCCAAACAAAGGAAAAGTATCTTCAGGACGTGAGGTAGTGGTTAGCTATTTCACTCAAAGTATCAAGTGGAGAGGTCTGTTTTTAAATACATTTGGTTGTTACTTTTTCTTGTCTCTTGTCTTTTGTTTTAGTAATACAGTTGTCTTCCCTATTTTCCCTTGGTCTGCTCTTTTTTCCTGTCTTTTATGCTTATGAACTATTTGGATTTTTTTTTTCCTTGTCAGAAGAATGAAGGAAAAACCATCCTAGAGAATGATGGAAAGCCATTTTCCCTACTCATTTCAGGTAAGTTGATTCCTGGCTGGACTGGAAATTTGACGGTACGGCTCAGGTGATACCAGGTGATCAATTATTGTATACCCAAAAGGAACAATGGGTTTCCATTAGGTGAATTTGACAACAAACTACTAGAAATCATTTTCTTTACATTTCACATTAGAAATGAGGTCTTCTATAATTGTCTTCTACAATTTACTCAAATTACTCAATAAGAATTAACTTTAGCACCAATCCCCATAGTGAGGAGATGTATTTAAAATGCATAATTCATCTGAGCTATTGTAAAGGTTGAACATTTCTAAGAATTTCTTAAATCAACACTTTAGGATTTCAAACCAATTGTTTACATATATCATCTATAAATTTAAAAGAGACTAATTGTTTGCAGGAGTTAAGAGGGCAGCTGGGTGACACAGTTGATAGAGTACTGGCCCCAGAGTCAGGAGGACCTGAGTTCAAATCCAGCCTCAGACACTTAATAATTGCCTTAGCTGTGTGACCTTGGGCACATTTTACCCCATTGCCTAGTAAAAACCATAAATCAATCAATAAATAAACAAATAAATAAGAGAGAGAGAGTTTGAGGGCCCAGCAGTGTATTCCTGCTTTGGTCTTGAATCTGCCCATATGACATTCCTCTGTAAAAGGAGTTTGCAGTTTCCCTCTTTGCTGCCAGGAGCTTCCATAGTGGGTAAGACTGAGTAGTCCTGTGGCTGCTGCCCTGAGCCTGGGGCAGACAGTTTGGGGCCTTCTTTTGTTTTGTTTTGTTTTTTTATGTAATGTGCTCAGTGGATTAGTAGTGACCAGGAAGAAATGTGGTTTCCATGGAGATGGAGTATTTAAATTTATTTGCACATTTCACTGCACTGTGCCTTTCATCCCTAAAGAAGTGTTCAGAATTGAAAAGGAAAAGTAATCAAACTATCACTTTTTAATCTGAAGAGAAGCTTAATTACTTTGTTAGGATAGTGCAGAGCTTTGATTTCTTTTTTATCAGACCTGTACCCTCCTTTTTGTTTGTTTGCTTTTTGGGGGTTTTTTGGTCCTTCATTCTTGAAGAAGACCTTAACATCATGGAGGTGATGCCATGACAAGCACATGAATTGGATTTGAGTGAGAAGAAGCTGTATTATGTCACCAGCCTCATTTTCTCCTCCAAAGCTATCTGGTTCAGTGGCCAGACATGGATCAGGATGACTGGAGATGGCCCTGGATGCTAGCTAGGCAGCCAGAGTCAAATGTCTGAGGCTGCATTCAAACTGCTATTCTCCTGACTCCAAAAGGCCAGTGCTGTCTACTGTACCACCTAGTTGCCCAGCTAGCTCATTAAAAGCATGAGGCTTTTAAACTCAGGGTCTGGGTTCAAGCCTCATATTGGGCACAACTGGGATGCAGCTGTGTGCCCTCCTGGGAATCCAGGAACCTGTTAAGAAAATCCCTTTCCCTCAGCCTCCTTGTCCCCTGTTCTGCCATGTATCAATCTGTAATCATTTGTTGAGCACCATCTTCGTGCTGGATCCTCCCAGGATGAATTAGAAAGATAAAAAATAGAATACTCCTTGTCCTCAAGGGGCTTATAGCCTACAGAAAACAGAGGTGCTAGAGCCAGCTCCTACTGACACAGGAGAGCTGATCATTAAAGTTCTAGTATGAGTATTTATATCTTGGAAAGCAACAAATTCTTTGTATAAAGACTTGATTTGCTATTTTGTTGATTGTCTAAACTTAAAAAAGTGATAGAGAAAATGTTAAAAATATAAACTTTAAAAGTATGTTCTGCTTTGGAAAGCTGGTTGGTAAATATTGACCAGCGTATATCCCTGTGTCTAAATTTATACAGAATAAAGAGAGGCAGTATATGGAATATTGAATAGAGAACTGGCTTTGAGTTCAGAAAATTGCCCTGATACCTATGATTGTACAAAACACTTAAATCTCTTAGGTTCACTAAGACTAAAAGTTTCAGGGAAGGTGCTGAAGATACAAATTGAAAGTGAGCTTCCTCACCCCAGAGTTCCTTATCCCTGTAGATCCTTGATCTGAATACCTAAAGGAAGTAATGCATTCTGTGAGCTGGGGGTGCAGAGGGCAGAGTGGGTTACAAGCAACACTGGGGGCACAGGACAGAAAGAGGGCAAGTTTGGGGGAGGAATTGTCAATAGGAAAGGCAGCAGTATCTAGTGAGATTGGCAGGTGGCACTTTAAAAGCCGAATGGTTATTTTATTTATATTTGTTTCTAGAGGCATTAGGGAACCCTCTTAGAGTGTAATGAGTGGAAGAATGATCTCATATCTGCACTTAAGAAAAATTACTTCTGTGACTGGATGAGGGATAGATTAGAAGGAGCGACATTAAGCAGGGCTTTTCCATTATTGTGCAACTGAAGGTTATTGTTAAATGGTCTGCCCAGGGTCAAGAGAGAATGATGGGTCAGAAGCCAGGATTTGGAAGGTCCTTCTGTCTTGGAGACCAGCTCTACTCCATTAAACCAACCTGCCTCTGGTCTTAATTTGCAATTGCCTTTTCCTGTTGGGGATGAGTAGAGTGGCCACTTTCCTTCTTTCTGTCTTCAATTTTGATCATTTCTAATCTTTACTCCCGCTCAGGATGCCACCCAGCAGTCTGGCTCTCCTCACCATTCTTTTTCCTTTGTTCTCAATTTACAAGCACTTCTCTCCTTTCCCCAGTAAAAAAGAAAAACAACATATGTAACCTTGTCTAAAACCTGTGGGGCAGAGGACAGCCACCTGTAACTGCAGAAGAAAATGCTGCAGTTCCCCTATCTCAGCAGAAACATCTTATCCCCAGCTCTTAATGGTGTGCCAAATAAGGGCCCTTCTTTTGTTTTTTGTTTTTTACCTTGTACTATGTTCTGATAACCTCTGGCCACAATAGAAGCATGTCCTGTAGTTCAGAAGGCAGCAGCCCTTGGAAATTAGGGGAAGATGTCTATCCTCAGTGTTAGACTGGGAAGGACTGATTCAATAGCCCAGATATCCATCTGCCCACAGCAGCACTAGCCATGGTCTAGACCAGATTATATTTTTGGATAATAAACTCCTTTGTTGGTCTAATGTGCCAGTGGACTCATCTCAGAAAAATGACATTTTTAATCATTGAAGGAAATACTAAATGTCAGATAAGAAGTTAATGCAAATAAAGATATATTTTTTCCTCATCCAAGTTAACGAACCCCCTAAAATCTATACATGAAACATTGGAGACAGCATGCGCACACTTCTCACAGCCCACATCCCTTGCACGTTATTTGGAGACCCCTGGGTTAGGCATCCAGCAGTGGAGCAATACAAAAACAATCAAAGAGAAGAAAACTGCTTTTTTTGTGAGCAGCTTGACTGAAGGGAAGGACTTTTTAATTATTGATTAAAAGAAATAGTGTGTCCCTGAAGGGAAGAGGCTAACTTGACCTGGCCCATGGAGAGTGAATAGTGTCCACCAGTCCTGAAGAAAGCACCTTAGTGGGAAGATATCAAAAAAGGAGTGTAGACCTCCGCTTCAAAAGAAAGGCTTCCTAACCAAAGCATCCCCTGGGAGGTGGTGGAAACCATCCCAAATGAATATCCATTATGTTTGATAGGGAGGCAAGAAGGCCTCATGAGGAAGCCCCTACAGTCTGCAACAAGGGAGTATGAGCCCCCCCCACTCCTTCTCCTCTGCCCCAGTCACCTGTCTTGTCTGCATGTGTTTCTTTCACAAGGGTGGACCTTTTCACACCTAGTCTTCCCCCATCTCATTCTCTCACAAGAAAGAATGACTACTATATTCTCATTAATGTTTTTTCTTTCATCTCTGTGGCCTCTGGATGATTAATAGAGTGTTTCAGGTTGAATCTGATTTGGGAAAGGCCTCTCAGCACTGGAGAGGGTCATGAGATCAAGATGAAACCTTGGCAGGATCTGGTTCTAGGACTGACAAAGGGCTCCCTGGGAAATTCCTGGAGGGAAAAGGTGGCACCTCCAGGGTCTAGATCTAGGGATAATGCAGGTAGCAAAGAACAAAGGGGCAGGGACAGGCCATTCCAAATACAGCAACGGATACTAATCCCTTGATTTCATCACCTTGGCAAAAAGAGGAAATATAGTAGATTGGGATGGAAAAACACATCTCTCTGTCATAAGCACAATGCTGAGTTGGATGAGCTCAGTCAAAAAAAGTGGAAAATGACCAAATGGATTAAAAAGCAGAATCCTACAATATGTTGTTTACAAGAAATGCGCTTAAAGCAAAAAGATTCAACAGCTAAAGTGAAGACTACTATACTGCAAGTGAATGGTTGCATCATTAAAATATAAAAAACCAGGAGTGGCTTCATGATTTCAAAAAACTAAAAAGAGACATTGTTAAAAAAGTAAGGGAAATATATTAGCACTGTAGATAATGTAACCATACTAAATGTATGTCTTGAAAAGCAGAGCATCTGAATACCTAAAAGTTAATTGAATTTTGGGAATAAAGAAAAACAGACGATTGGGGGACCTTAGTATGGTCTTTTTGTGATTTAGAGAAGTCTTACTAAAAGAAGAACAAGAAAAGTTTAAAGTCTGAATAAAATTTTGGAAAGGTTAGATTTGATACACCTCTGTTTTTTGAGTTTTGAGTTTTACAATTTTTCTCCCAATCTTACTCCCCCCGCCCCATGGAAAGCAGTCTGTCAGTCTTTATTTTGTTTCCATGTTGTATATTGTTAATACACCTCTTAATGGGAATCAACAATTATGCATATTTCTCAGTTTTGCACAGCACCTTTTGTTAAAGGAACCTTTACAAAAATTAACCAATTACTAGTGTATAAAAAAAATGTGAACAAATGTAGAAAACAAATTAAGCAAACCCTTTATGAACATAAGGAGAAAAGAAAATCAAAATAGAACTCTTAAGAATGCATGGGTCAAAAAAATCATCCAAACAAAAGATAATCTTACCAAATAAAAGGATAAAGATGAGGCAATATACCCAAAGCTGTGAGGAATGAATGAGATAGAAAAGTGCTTGCTCATTTTACAACACTACATAAATGCAAGCCAAAGCAAGGAAAGGCAAGCTATGCACCTCCTGGGTGGTGCAGTGGATAGAGACTTTGAGTAAGGCAGACCAGAGTTAGAATCCTGCCTTATTAGCAGTGTGACTCTAGGGAAGTTACTTTATCATTTACCTTAGTTCTCTTAACTGAAAAATGAAGATAATGAATAGTGTCTTCTTCACAGGGTGGTTGATCCCAGGATCAAATGAAATAAAATCCCTAAGGTGACTTGGTAACCTTAAAGCACTATATTCAGGCTAGTTGTTATCTATATTAAAAAATATATATATATTTTAAATCACTACTAATGAAAATAAATGCAAATTAAAACAACTTTGAATTTCTACCCCACCCACATCAGATTGACACGAATGACAAAAAAGGCAAAAATAACAGTTGTTGGTGGGGCTATGAGAGAACAGAGACTAATACACTGTTGGTAGAATTGATCTAAACCTTCTGGAAAGCAATTTGAAATTATACCCAGCTCCCCCCCCTCTCAAAGTCTCCAAACTGAGTTTACATTTTACCTAGTGGTAGTGCAACTAAGTATATATCCCCAGTGAGATAAAGGACCTAAAGGTACTGAAGAAAAGAATACCAATGAATCTTTTTAAAAAATACTCTGGAGAAATTGGAAGGAAGTTCAGGAGATAACAAAAAGGGATGGCTGGAATTCAAATAACAAATTTGAAATAGACAAAATGAACTGTGATAAATATTGTTTTGTGTCTAAGTCCTTGTATGTTTCCTTATATGGAGAAATGTTCACATTTGTTAATGTTTGTCAGTAATAAAAGGGAAATCAAAATAAAACAATGTGGTGCAGGCTAAAAAATAGGAAAAATTGTCAGAATGGATTAGGTAAATAAGACTCAGAAACAACTTTAATATAGCATAATGATAAATTTGAAAGCACTAATTGCTGGGGTAAAGATTCCCCATCAGATAAAATCTGCTGGAAAAACTCATTTTTGATGGTAGAAATTAGATTTAAACCAACCTTGATGCTGGGGAAAGATGTAAAGAATTGTGAAGGTAGAAATTGGGTGGAGAATAAATTGACCACCACGTACTCTTGAGATGTAAATTAACTAGAAGCAGAGAATTATGATTGTAAAGGAAACAAAATTTGTAATCTTAAAGGCTGCTCAAATTGGGTGGAGATCCCCATTACCATTGATTCATTGTTTAATGTAAAATTTGCATCCTGATCTCCCTTAGAGAGGGAGTTCACCTTTTGCCCTCTGGATGAGAGGCAAGACATAAAAACTTGGGTTGGACTCCTACTCAGGCCTGCAGTCTTCTCTGATCTGCTGGCCCAGCCAACACTGCTTGGTTGTCCGTTCTCTCTCTCTCTCTCTCTCTCTCTCTCTCTCTCTCTCTCTCTCTCTCTCTCTCTCTCTCTCTCTCTCTCTGCTGTAACCTTTTAAAATAAATTTTTGTTTTATTCTACCCTTGCTTTCCCGACTCTGAATTCCTCACAGGCAGAACCGAACTGAAGTAGCCCATTATGCTAATGAGCAAGAACAGCTACTTCCTTCTCTGGTTATTCAACCTATGCCTAGTTACTTGACCCTTTCCTTTTGTCTTAACTGTGTCCTTTCCTGTAAACAGATTGGCATCTCTTAGGTTGCCTCAAAAACCAGGCATCCTGTTTTTTGTAATGTATTATTCTCCCAGACACCTGTATTATTCTTGCAGTACCCTTTCTTACCCTTGTGAAAGCAAAACACTTGATTACTTCCCACGGCTATACATGTATAGTTGTGAGCAACACATTTCTGTGTAAGTCATGCTGTAAAAGAAAACACATAATACAAACCCCCCCCCAAGAAAATAAGAAAAATAAAGTATTTGTTTTCAGACTCCCATTAGCTATTTTTCTGGAGATGGATAGCACCTTTCATCATGAGAATAGCCTTTGACATTTTCTAGGATCATTGGATTGCTGAGAATAGCAAAGTTATTCATAGCAGATCATCTAACAATATTGTTTTCCTGTGTACAATGTCCTGGTTCTGCTTCTTTCACTTTGCATCAGTTCATGCTAAGTTTTTTTTTCCTTTTTCCAATTACATGCAAAGATTGTTGTCAATATTCACTCTTTTGCATTGACATTTTCAAGATGTTCTGAGCTGATTCCAGGAGTACACTTCTAGGTGGGATTCACTTTCAGTCAGAGACTCAGGTGGAAAAGACCTGGGGGACCCTCTAGTCCTTTTTGCCCTTAAATAAGACCCTCTACTTCAACCACCCCCCAACTTGAAGTTATTTGAAGACCTCGGGTGATACAGTAAATCACAGTTCTGATTTCAAATCAGCACAATTCATGCTATGCCCCTTCTTCTGATAAGTTGGTTGATTGGTTCTTGTCATTCAATATTGCAGAAGACTAAAGTGGCATCACTCTGCTAGAGACAAGTGTCTGACTGGGACCGATCAGACTGATAGGAGCTCAGAATGCTCTACCCCAGGGCGGAATGTGAACATCTGCTTACTCTAAACTTGACAATTTCATCTTACTTTTGAGTGACTTCCATTCTGCCTTGTTCATAGAATGCTGATCCCTCTCTGATGAGGGCATGCCATGCTGGGAGGTTGTGTGCCAGTGTCTCCCATGCTGCATAATTAATTCCAAAGTTCTTAAGAGAGACCTTCAGAGTGTATCACCCTGTCTTCTACCAGCTCTTAAAATCTGTAAGACTTCCTAGTGTCTTTCCAAAAGACATCTAATCCCTATCCTTTAAGCCAACTGATAAATCAACAAGTCAAACACTATATGTATACTAAGCTCTCAGGATGAAAATTCTAAAAGCAAGACAACTCTGTCATCAAGGAGGGATTTTATCTAACAGGATAAATTGATCTCTAAAGGGCATATGGAAAGGGGTGAATATATGCAGGTGCTATGAAGCAGTCTAGGAAATGAGATGGAAGTTGAGGAGAGGCAGAGCTGGAAGGACAAAAACTGAGTTTTTAGTATCAAGGTTATGAGTTGAGGGAGGAGGCAACCATGTGCTCAAAACCATTCTGGCTTTGTGACCCACGCATGTCCCTGAAGGTTTCAGGGACCTCAAGCATCAATCTAATAGGTTTGGATTTTTTTGCAAGGCAAATGGGGTTAAGTGACTTGCCCAAGGCCACACACCTAGGCAATTATTAAGTGTCTGAGGCCGGATTTGAACTCAGGCACTCTTGACTCCAGAGATGGTGCTCTATCCACTGTGCCACCTAGCCGCCCCTCAATAGATCATCAAGGAGCTCATTGTCTCTGTCCATTAGAAAAGGAAATTGCAGTCTGGAAGAGAAAGAATTTCCCAGGGAATGAGTCTGCCTTCCAAGGCTGTCTGGCTCATAGCTTTCAAGCATAGCTTTTCAAGCTTTTCAAGTCCCAGGAATGATGGCGCCATATCTCAGCCCTCTATAGCTCTGTCCCCAACCCCTGTCTTTGGTCCTAGCTAGGAAGCTGTCTGCCTCAATGCCTTCCCTTCCTTTTCCTCCAACTTTCCCTCACTTATTCTATTCACTTTTCTAATGCTCTGGACTCTCTCTTCAGAATCCTGTGCTCAGTAACCATCTATGGAGGGGGATGAGGATGTTTGTTCTTCATTCTCAAAGAAGACCATGACATTAGGGAGGTGATGCCATGACAAACACATGAATTGGATTTGAGTGAGGGGGCTGCTGGGCAGCTAGATAGTGCAGTGAATAGAGTACTGGCCCTGAAATCAGGAAGATCTGGGTTCAAATAGGGCCTCAGATGCTTATTTGCTGTGTGACCTTGGACTAGTCACTTCACCCTGATTGCCTCACATACAGGGCCATCTCCAGTCACCCTGATCCATTTTTGGCCACTGGACCCAGATGGTTCTGGAGGTAAAAGTGAGGATGGGGGTGGCTAGGTGGCGTAGTGGATAAAGCACTGGCCTTGGAGTCAGGAGTACCTGGGTTCAAATCTGGCCTCAGACACTTAATAATTACCTAGCTGCGTGGCCTTGGGCAAGCGACTTAACCCCATTGCCTTGCAAAAACCTAAAAAAAAAGTGAGGATGGAGGGGGGAGAAATCCATTGGAAGTAATTTCTCAATTAGGAAAGAGCAGAGAGCACCCTGGTCTAGGCACAGGGATGAAGTCATCAATATCACCCTCAGAGATGGGTGAACCAAAACTATTTCATTGTTCCTTCCCAAGAATTTCTGAAATCATTTCCCACTCTGTTTTCAGCTTATACAAATCTGCTTTTTTGCATTCTTCTCACTTCCTATCTCTCCAGCCATTCTCTCAAACACTCAGTTTCCCCACCATTGATGTTACTCTTCTTTCACCATCTATTTTTTCATTTCTTCCACATGCCTCCATTTTCTCAGCTTGTTCCATTCCTTCCTCCATTCCTCATCTCCCTCCTCTTTTAATTCAGCTCAACAAACATCTATTAAAAGTTCATGAATTAATAAAATAAATAAATAATAAATAAAAAAGTTCCTGCTCAAGGAACCTTCCCATCAATTTTGCAGAGGCAATCCATAAGTCAGTTAGCATCTAAGGATGCAAAAAAAGGGTAAAGACAGCCCCAGCAGAGATGGGGCCTTGGGATGTGAAAACCTTTAACATATGATTTTTTTTCCAGTGGGTTAGTCCTTTAGGCTGAACTTTTTAATTTCCTTCTTTGTTCATGCATGATTCTCTGGGAGGAGGAGAGGAGTGGACTGTTTGGGGAATTACAGGAGAAAAAAAGAAAAGATACTAATAAACAATTTAAGTGCATACTCTGAGCAAAGAACTCCCCTTTTTCTGATGACTTTCCTTAGATCCAGAACTGAAAACAAACAAAAAAAACAAAAAAGAACACAGGGATCATTTTCATTAGACTGATGAGTAGTCTATCATTCTCAGCATATATAAATACACATCTATAAATTGCCCACTATTTGCCAAACTCATTATTATTATTATTATTATTATTATTATTATTATTATCTCATGATTCTCACAACAATACCATAAAGTAGGTATGATTATTATCTCCATTTTACAAATGAAGAAACTGAGGCAAAAGGGTTAAGTGACTTGCCCAGAATTGCACTGGTAGTAAGTATCTGAAACCAGATTTGAACTTGATATAAGAGGACCAGGGTTCGTTTTGAGAATAGAGGAAAGTGAAAAGTCAAGCTGGTTCACCAATGGGTTGAGTTGGAGAAGAGAGGAAAATATAGTCAGTTCAAAGTTGATGATCTGGTAAAGAGCAATGGGGTCAGGGACTAAAGGGCATAATAAGAACTAAGAACAAGGTTAGGTGGTAAGGTAGCAGGAAAGGAAAGAGGGAATGATAAAAACTGATTAAATAAGGGAATTTCCAAGTTTTTAAACATGGAAATGGATTGTGTGTAGGGGATAGCAAGATGGAGGAGGTTAAGATCTGTGTATCTGGGTTGAGAGAGAAGGAGGAGGTCATGGAAACTAAGTAGACTGGAGAACTGGAAAATTCAGAGATAAAGGAACATCAATATGGATGCTGAAGTTGCCTTAGTGTGAGGACTGGAGGTGCAGAGAAAAGGAAGACTGTAGAAGAAGGGAAAATGTAGATAATTGGTGACAGGATCTGGATTGGATGATTAATTTGGATAACACAAGCATCAAAGGAAGTGATGTTGGGAGGAAAATTTGAAAGTGGCAATGAAGAGTAAGGAATATTCCAATTTCCCCAATGGAGGATGAGAAAAAATGCATAAAGTACTGGAAAGGATATCCAGGGAAGCTGGGGTATGAGGAGGGATCCAGGTCTCAATGAACAAGAAAGCAGAGAAGTGTTATGGCTTGGCTAGGTCGGGTCAAAAGAATGGGTAGGGAGGGATGCCTGTTTTTAAGAATAGTAAATAAATCTCCTTTGTGTTTTAGAAGAATAGAAGTCCTTGCCTTTATCCTGACTGCCCCTAGAAGATGGGGTATTTCCTTTCTTGGGAGAATATTTGAGAAAGGAAGTCAATTGGAAAGGGTGGAGGGGTACCATAGATAGCCATGGAAGGTAGAGGCAACATCAGGAAAGTTTGTATCGAATTTGAAAATGGAACAAATATTTCCCATTTCATTTCTGGGTACTTGTCTTTCTGGAGCTACTTGACTATGCCTTTAAACCCAAATCACTCTCATTCTCACTGATTGGCAATAATAGGTCCCAACCCAAGCCCACTCCCTTGTTGTTGGGTTTTGATGGCTCAGAACAAGTGTAAATAGCAATTTTTCTGTTCTAACCAGAAACTTTGAGAGTCTTCCCCTCTTTTGCGAAGTCAAACCAAAATGGCCTCCATTCTTAATGAATGGGCATTACCTCAGAAAAACTGAGACCTGGGAAAGAACTTAATCTAGAAAGGTTAAGGTTTCCCACTGCATCGAGGCTATCGCCAGTCAAACTGACCTATGTCTTGCCATTGGACCCCGAAGGCTCTGGAGAAGAGAATGAGGCTGACTTGCAAGGCTCTGCCCTAATTAAATCCAATTCACTTGCAAGTCTAGATATCACTCACCTCTTGATGACACCAGTCCTCTTGGAGAACAAAGGATGAACAGCAACAATAATAATTTGTCGAATTGGAAATTGAGGAGATGTCCATCAATTGGGGAATGGCTGAACAGGTTAGGGTATAGAATGTTATGGAGTCTTAGTGTTCTATAAGAAACCATGAATGGTCAGACTCTAGAGAAGCATTAAATGAATTTCATGAACTGAGACTAAGCAAGGGGAGCAGAACCAAGAGAATATTCTAAGCAATATTGGGAGTTCATCAGCCTTGATGGATGCAGCTCCTCTCAGCAGTTCAGAGTGTAAGGATAATCCTGGGAGACCGACTATGGACAATGCTATCCCCATCTGGAGGAAGAAAAACCCTACAGAACAAACAAACAAAATCCTACAGAATCTGAATGAACTCTACATTGACTTTTTAAAAATTTGTCTTATGAATTTCTTCATTTTCTCATAGTTTTCTTTCTTTTTCCCCTTAATACTAATTCCTTACACCAAAAATGACTTATCTGTAGATATGTTAAACACAAATATGTTATATACAATATTCCCCAGACTTTGCTGCTGGGGGGGAAGGGAGAGTAGAAGGAAATTTATATAACTTAAAAATATGCCTATGTGTGTGGATGGCTTTTGAAAAACTTTCATAACATATATTTAGAAAACTAAAATATCAATTGAAATAAAAAACCATAATAATTTGTCTTCTACTCCCAGCATCTAGTACAGTACTGGGAAAGTAAATGCCTACTTAATCTGTGTCTAGTGAATGTCAAACAGGTTGGATATTGGACAAAGAAGGAAGGGAAAATAAGGGGCATAGGATTCAATGTCTTCTAGCTCAGATTTCCCATAATCTCAGAGTTCTGCCAATTCAAGAGTGTGAACAGAGCTGGGACTGGTGTCCCAGAAAACTGACCTTCTCTCTCCTGTATATTTTGGTTATAGCATTTATCGCCTCCAGGCTTCTTTTGGGAAAGGCTCTAAAAATCCACCTTGTCGCATAAATTGAAAGTGATACTGTGAGAAATTACTCCCTTCCATGGACCTTTCCTTCTCTGACCGACCCTTAGAAGATTAACAAAAAATAAAGGACATAAAAGAGGTGGAAAGACAGGACTCCTTTCCATTCCAGCATCTCAATGATATTACACAAAGAAGTACCTGAGCCAGTTCAGGAGTGGCAGAAATGGAGTGTTTTGGAAAAGAGAAGGAGGAGATATGTGCTAATCTTTAGGAAAGGGTTGAGGTGGGGCATCATAGAGCAGTCTGCTCAGCAGAACCCCAAGAGGAAGATGAGATGCTCTCACCAGGAGAGAAGGAAAGCAATTACTCAGGTTGTCTTCTTAGGAGACCTAGGAGAAAAATCTGCCCAAGTAGGATGGCCAACTGAGCTTCCCAAAGGCTTGTTAAGGGAAGAGCAAAGGTATTTCTTGATCTAAAAGGCTACAACAGGATAGATTTTCTTTCTCCCTTTCCTGGTTCCTTCAGAAAAGAAAATAACTCATCAGTTGAGCTACCATTTACAACCATCCAGATGCACTTAACTCCCATCTTGATTGGAAAGGGTCCATGGTTTAATTTCCCTTCTGTTCTCTCCTCATGTCATGGAAACGACAGCAGATTCAGGATGACTTGGCCAGTTCAAGGTCATTGTAGAGAAGGGATGGGGAAGAGAAGGAAGGGAAGGGAGATTGCCCAAGTGATCTGTGCTGCTCCCAGAGTCACACAAAACAAACCTGTCCTGATGGACAAATACTTGGAGACCAATACTAATAATACTCCATCATTTTGTGTTCCAGTAATCATGGAGTTTATGATTTAATGGAAGAATATAGCAGGAGTCCCAATGTTCCCTTCATCTCACTAACCACCACCATCACACTCCATCAATAACCATTTTAAGTGGTCACTGAGGCAAAAGAAAGTTCTTGCCCTCAAAGGGCTTACAATCTAATTTCCTCTTCTCCTTAAGTCTTCTCCTGGTCACACGCCCCAAATTTCATTTCTGTATAGAATGATGCTCAGGGCTCTCAACAATTGGGCTAGCTTTCTTTTTTTGTATTTTTCCCATATTTGCTTCAGCTTGTCTACATTGGTCCTCTTGGAGAACAAAGGCTGAACAATGACATCTATTGGAAAATGGGCAGCCCAGTATTCCAGCTGCGTCTAACCCAGGCTGAGCACATCAAGGATATCACCTCCTTCATTCCAAACATTATAGTTATCTTAATTAAGTCTAATCATTAGTGGGTTTTTTTTACTTTTGCCTCTGATCCACCATTTTAACTCTGTCCCCTTTTCTTCATTCAATCTTAATGAATGGAAATAGGCTAGGGACACTTCTGTATTTACCTCAAATCTCAGTCTGAATTAGTTTGTGATCCCTAAGCAGAGGTTCCTAAGCCTGTCAGATGATGAAACCTAGTGTTTTTGAGGACCACAGGTCTAGAGAGTAGAATAAGGAGATGAATACATTGTTGTTTGTCCTTCATTACACCTGAATCCTGAAGGGATCTCTATCTGAAACCCTCCAAATGCATACTCAGTTTGTTCCTGGATGGGCACCACAAAAATACCTCTACCCTCTCTAACACCAAAAACACCTATCATTGTAATTATAGACTGCTGTTTAAAATAAAATCCTCCTCTTCATCCTCTTGCTTATTCACTCTCCACGCTACATTTCCTCACAAATACCCAGTTTCCTAAAATTCCACCCATTACCAGTATTGTTCACATAAACTCTCTTCAGACATTTGGGACACCTTGAATTTAAATACATATATGTTTTATAATTAATTCTCATAATTGAGGAAAATTATATATTCTCTCACTTCTTAAATAACATTTAAACCCTAAGACCTGTAATTTAAGTATTCAATAGCTTATGAAGATCTGTGGTCAGCCTTTAATTCTGCCATGTCTATGACATTTGTCAACTGAGTGGTCACTCACCGCCTTTAATAATACATAAGTCTACAATTTGGATGTCAGAAGATTAAAGGGGAGCTTTTGGAACTAGCCAATGATTAATGATTCAGCCTGGTGCCTTTTGAGGATCACAGGTCTAGAGAGCAGACTATGAAGATGAATACATGGTTGGTTGTCCTTCATTCCTGAAGAGGTTCTCATCTGCCCATCCCACTGGGGGACGTCTTCACATGCTTGAGGCAGACATCCCCCTAACTCATCAGTGGGGCTGAAGCCTGTCAGTTACCCTCCACATGGTTTAACCCACCTGCCCAGAAGGTCTAGCTTGTGACACTAGAGATGCTTCTTGGAGCTACAGTGAGTTGAGTGCCAGATGGACACCAAAGGCGGATGAACAAGATGGAAAAAGAGCCCGGCAAGCCCTCACACCAGAGGTGCTAGAGATCCTTGAACCCTTAAAAACCTCCAAATACATAAATACAAGGAGCCCCAGTGTTCCTCTCTGAAGGAG
The DNA here is from genome assembly GCF_037893015.1 of Macrotis lagotis. Lineage (NCBI taxonomy): Eukaryota > Metazoa > Chordata > Mammalia > Peramelemorphia > Peramelidae > Macrotis > Macrotis lagotis. Next base: position 258,580,914 of record NC_133662.1, on the reverse strand, counting down.
CTCCCAGTTTGCAGTTACACTGTCTAAGACTAGTTCCTGAGAGTGCACTCTCTCCATGCACCACCAGATGGCCCTCGAAGCTTGGAGTAGATCGCCAAGGTCCAGACAGAAAAGACCATTTTCTACTACCTCAGCCCAGGTTTTCTGTCTCAAGGATGAACATGGAAATCAAACCTTTTTTTGACTCCTTTTGTCTTCGCTTCATTTGAAATGTTGATCTCCTTTCCACCTTCAAAGGACCTGAAAGATTTAAATTAGAGTATATTGACTGAAAGGAATCAAAAGCAATATAGCATTAATATTTCCAAAGCAAAGACCTTTAAAGATATGGAATTCCCATCCTTCTGAGGTAGTCTATTCTCATTATTAATAGCTCTGATTGGTGAGAAGTTATTGCCTGAAGGTCAAGCCTAAATATGCCTCTTTGCAATTTGCATGCTCCTACATCTGTTCACTGTGGACTAATCATAATAATAATACTAGTTAGCACTTCTGTAAGACATGTATTATTTATCTGTATAATCATTCTTATTTGGTCCTTCCAACAACCTTGGGTGGTAGATGATATTATCATCCTCATTTTATAAAGATGCTGAAGCCAACAGAGCTTAAGTGGTTTGCTCAAGATAATACAACTAGCAAGTGTCTGGGGCCAAATTTGAACTCAGGTCTTTCTGACTCCGGGTCTGGTACTCTATCCACTGTGCCACCTAGCTTCCTAAATCATCCAGACTATTTAAGCTTACTAGAGATAGGAACTTACTAAAACACAAGGTGGGCAGGTGAGTTTAACCATGTTGAGAGTAACTGACAGCCTTCAAATCTGATGATGAGTTTAGGGGCTATCTATCCCCAAAAGTCTTCAAACAGCTTCAAACCTATGTGTTGTTCTTAGAATAGTACTAGATACTTTGATTTTAATATTGAATAAAACTTAGGATTCGAAAGCAAAAATAATCCCTGCCCTCAATCAGCTTACATTCTGCTAGGAGACAATACAGAGAAGCTTAGAAAAGGCCAAAAAAAAAGACTATTTTGGATTGGAAAATTTAAAGGAATGTCAAGCTATCAGGAAGAGATATGCACACATTTTCCCCATGGGGATGCAGACATTCTAGAACTAGAAATTGGGGGAAGGAGAGGAAGAGAGTATGTTCAGGGAACAAGGCAGATGACAAACTGATGGCCAGGAAATATAATGATGCATGTGAAGGGTGGGAGAGATGGCCTAAATATATCTCAGTAGGGTCCCCAGGGCAGGAGTTCTCAACCAAAAGGATTAAAAATTCTACTTGGTGATATCTATTGGGAAAATGAGGAAGAGGGAGGTAGATTTGCTCTGTTTTGGTCCCAGGGGGGTCGAAGCCTAGACAATGATGGAAATTGCAAAGAGATAAATTTAGACTTGATATCAGGGGATAAAGGTTTTCTAATAACTGGAGTTAGCCTAAGAGGAATGTTTCCTTTCATTAGAATCCTTCAATCAAAATCTGGATGGATGATGACCCATCAGATATGATGTGGGAAGCATTTTTTTGTCAGGGAATCATTAGACTACTTAGCTCCCAGTGATCTCTTCCAACTCAGATTTTCTGATTCTGTCATTCTATGATTGTGATTTGTGGAATGCTGTCCATAGCAACAAAAATTGCCTTCAACTGAGACAGGATCAGTGTAGAGTGGGAAAAATAGTCATGGCAAATGCCTTCAATAAAGAGATGCCGCCCAAGAGAAGGATTCCGAACTACAAATGAATCATTGTGAAACCCAGAAGCAAATCTTGCTGCCATCTTGGGACCATGGGGAAAGCCTCAAGAGACTAAGTTACCACAACTTAGAGTCAGTTACTAAGGAGGGAAACAATGAGAAGGAATGACCAGAAAACCACTTACCCAAGGACCACACTAGAGGCAACACTGGTTGGAAGCCTCCCTGGCCAAGACATAACTGGACGTCCCTGTGAAAGTCTCAAGAAGAATATTGCCCATAAAAGGGCTCTGTTTGAGCCATATTTGTTTTCTTTGACCTATAAATAATCTATTCATACTATGAGTCATATGAACATTTGAAGTTCTGGGAGTGTGATAGCCCTCCAAAGTGTCAAATAGTGAAACTCTTGGTTTATTTGGATAAAGGTAATAATGCAAAGAAGTATAAAATCTCACTATACTCCACACCAAAAGTATAACTGGGTCCATTTTATCATATGAAATCCCTTAGAACAAAGGTTGCTCTGCTGGGCTTCATTTTTGTCTCTGTATTCTTTTTTTTGGCTCTAGATGGATTTTGTTGTCAGGTTGATCATGGCCTCAGCATCCTGGGATAGTTAGCCCCCAGGGTCAGTGAGGCAAGGAAGGAGATAGGCAAGGCTATTTCGATCAGGATTAGAGGTAACTGAATTAAAGAAGAGGTTCGAATTGGTAGTATAGGCAAGGTCAGTCATTTGCTGCTGTAACTCCTCCTGTTCCAGTTGAGTCTGCTTCTATTTGAACCATATTTCTTCTATTTGAAATTTCTATTTGAAGATAATCATCCCCCAGGGCACAGTTCTCTAAGACTTTTTGGACATACTCTGTTCAATCAGGAAAGCAGACAGGTCAACCAAGGTTCAGTCATTGGAGTTATCATCCCAAGATTATAGGTCTGCACCACTATAAAACTGAAGCTGAAATGCCTCCTTACAGTTAACCGTTATCACACGCTGTGGGCCTCTAACATGGTGCCCAACCATGTAGGGTGTAGCATCCCAGAAGAGACAATATGAAATAAAGTTATCTTGTGGATGTGTGGAAATATATGCCTGTCTCAGAGGTGACAATCACAATCTTGTAGAATGGACACAACACTTGAAAACATCACAATGCCCAGATGTTTCTTGAACCACCAACCTGTGATGAGTATTGTTAAATTTATCTGGTATATTTATGCCATTACTATCCTTACATTGGGTTCCAAAGACAGAGAAAGTAAACTTACTGCTCTCCTAAAATCAGATTCCTACTTACCAGATGAGCTTCTTGGCATAGCTAGGGTGTTGTTGCTACTGGGTATGTTGTATGGGCAAAGGTAAACCCCACATCTGATCCCCATACATGGACACAAGACCCCAGACCAAGAGCCTAAGCCTGAACCTCAGCCAGAGCCATAGGCTTAGATGTAGCTGTATCCTCAGGACCTAGCACTTTGAACATAGTAAAATTGGGACTAGATGGAAGGTGTGTCTGATTTCGTTGAACCCCAGCTTCGGAAAACCCCCACCAATGCAGAGGGGTAATTTCTCTAAAACTTACACTTTTAAAGAGTTGCTTCCAGCACTTCATGGTCAAGTGAATTAACCACAGTCTCTCTCATACTCTTATGTGTCAGAGCAAAACCCAGGTTTTACTGGTCTCATTGTTACTCTTTTTAAAATTGACATTTTACTTTTTCAATTCCAGATTATAAAAGTTTTTCGACATTTATCCACTTGCATATTCTTCTACCACCCTCCCTTTCCCCACCCCTCCCTACAGTGGCAAACAGTCTGGTAAAAAGTCCTCTGTTGTGTTTAACATATTTGCATATTAGTCATTTCGTGCCTTAGAAATTAGGACTAAGGGAAAAGAAAGAAAACCTTGGGATAGGAAGCAAAAGCATAAGAGCAGTTTTTTTAAAAAGTGAACATAGTCATTCAGGTTCTGTGGGGTTTGTTTTTTGTTGGTGGTGAGTTTTTTCCCCTCTGGATGCGGATAGCGTTGTCCATAACAGGTCTCCCAGGGTTATCCTAGATATCTGGACTGTGGAGAAGAGCTCTGCCCATCACAGCTGATCAGCTCGGAACGTTAACTTTATCCACAACTCACTTCTGCCTCTCTGCACCCTGTTAATATGTAATAAACATGAACTGAATTGTTTCACAATTAGGACACTGTAGAACATTTTTTAAGTATCCCAAGAGTCTCTGATTGACAAAAGCCTGTTTTGTTAGAGTAATAATTCTCAAGGTTATGCTGTAAAGCTGCCAACAATGGAACAGTACTATCTCTCTCAAGGGAAGCTAGATGGAACAATGGACAGAGCACCAGATTTGGGATCAGGAAGACTCCCCCTCCTGACTTCAAATGCGGCTGTAGACATTTACTAGCCAGATGACTCTGCTCACCTCAGTTCCCTAATCTATAAAATGAGCCGGAGAAGGAAATGACAAGTTACTCCAGTATCTTTGCCAAGAAAACCCTTATGGGGTCACAAAGAACCAGACATGATGGAATGCCTCAACAACAGCCACCACTAAAGAGTCAAAAATGGCAGAAGACCCAAAGGAAAATTCCAAGATGCATGATGGGCATTAATAGGAGGCAATGGATTTCCAAAGATACCTGGGGAATTCGAAGTGGCCAAAAAAACATTGTCAAAGGCAAGGAGAACCGAAAAAGTAGATGGACCGATCATGTAGTGAGAGTAATGAATAACGGGAGCTGGGAACTGGTATCCACAACATAGTCATCTATTCAAAGCAGACAATCTTAAACAAGGGGTCTATGAATGTTTAAAAAATTTTTAATATAAAATACAAAATAAGGGGAAAGAATAAAGTCTGTAAAATGCTTTGAGAACTGTATTTTACTATAATCCTGTGAATGATTATAATCCTAAATATTAATCCTATGTATAATATAATTCCATATATTAATTCTATGTAATTTATGCATTTAAAAATATTATTCTGAAAAGAAGTCTTTGATTCTTACCAGCCTGCCAAAAGCATCCCTGCTGTAGAGGAAGGTCTTCAACATGGCCATTAGATTCTCCCTGTAGAAGAGAGGAACAGAAGCAGTTTTCTATGGAGAATATAGGCAAGAACTGCAGAAGTCATAGAAAGGTTCTAAGGAGTAAAACTATATGGATTAGATAAAAGAACCACCTATATTTCAAAGTAGTCAATTAATCAACTACCATTTCTTGCACATTTACATACAATAGACCTGGTTTGAGGTGCTGGAAATATAAAGGATCAATCAATCAAAATAGAAAGGATCAATCAATCCACCTCCATTCATTTATTTTCCTATCATATGTCCGACATTGGGAACACAAAAGCAAAACTGAATCATTCTCTGCTCTTATTAGATACTAATTGTTATCATATTACCTTCTAGGTATCTGGAATGGCAGGGCGTTAGAATAGGCTCTGCCTAAATTCACAAAAAATATCACAGAAAAGAGGGAAGCAATGGGTCATGGGACTAGACTGAAGAGGGGACCTTTCTGTTGCTAACAAGACAGGACTTCCATGGTTCAGAAAGAAGAATAGAAAGCATCCACAGGGACTCTCAAATCTGACATGGAATTTGTTGAAGTGGCTGTTCCAAACGTGCTTCTGATCTACAGGGAGGAGAGGAGCTGCCTAGAGAGACTAGGAAGAGGAAGGGTGAACAGGTGTCCTGACTCGGAACTTAGGAAGGATAGAAGGGGGATGTACACAGGACCTCTCCTCCTTCCTCATCTCTTTTCTTGGGGCAGGAAAGCATAGTAAAAGGCATACTGTAGCTATGTCTTCTCTCTTTCCTCACAGCCTAGTATGCTTGCTTTTTTTTTTTTTTTTGGCAAAAGCTTACACTCTCTTTGGGGGATCTTCCTTTTCCAGTACTGCAGTGGTAGCATTAACCTACCCTCTCCTTTATCCCCAACCTCCAAACTCTACTGCCTTTCTCTCACTCCTTGTGGACTTGGGCCATGCCTAGCAGGACCTCCCAGATGAAACAACTTGTATTCTAAGTCCAAAGAACTGAAAAAACTGCTAGACTGGAAATCAGGAGGGTCTTGAAGTCAAATCCCATCTCTGACCCTGATTGTGTAAGAAAGGCTAAATCTCCGAACCTCTTGAATCCTTAGTTTCCTCATCTATAAAAGGGGGATAATAATGGTGTTCTGGGAGGCTCAAATACAATGTTTCCTCAGGACCAGCTGTCCATTTAGGAATCAGAGAAGCAGTTTTGCGTGGTTTCTGCATGTTTCTGAATGGACTTATCCAAGCCAAGAGTCTGGCCTTGGGAGTTACCCATAGCACCTGAGCCTTCTGCCTTCACGGGTTTCTCTGACAGGTTCCTATAAATGTTCACTACAGCTATTGAGAATTCACTAGATTGTGAGTTTTCCCATTAGACTGTGAGCTCTTTGAGGGAGATGACTGTCCTTTGTCCTTTTTTTAAAAATCCAGGACTAAACACAATGGCTTGCACTTGTTGCTTAATCATTCTCTAGCATACCCAACTCTTTTTGACCCCATTTGGGGTTTTCTTTGCAGAGATGCTGGAGCGGTTTGTCATTTCCTTCTTCAGCTCATTTTAAAGATGAAGTCACTAAAAGTCAACAGGGTGAAGTGACTTACCCAAGGTCTCACAGCTACCTTGTATCAGAGATCTGATTTGAACTCAAACCTTCTGGAGTCCAGGCCATGTTGCTTTATCCACTGTGTCACCTAGATGCCTTGCAATGGTAGACACTTAATAAACGTTTATCACCTATTGCTTATTCACTACTGTTCATTGAGTTGCATTGATGGAGGAACGTGTTATGAGTTTATATGTTTATTATGACGTATTTATGTACTACATTCCTATCTATAATGGTAATATCTTTTGTCTTATTAAGTAAATTGTTATGTTTATGATGTAAAAGAGTCTATTGCAAATGTCTGATTGTAAAAATATCACAACCACTTGTGAGTGGTTGCCTGTGAAGATGGAAAACACTTAGATGGGGGTTTAAGGAGTGGGGGCAGCTAGGTGGCACAGGGACAGCTAGGTAGCACAGTGAATAGAGCACCAACCCTGGAGTCAGGAGAACCTGAGTTCAAATCTAGTCTCCAGACACTCAATAATTACATAGCTGTGACCTTGGGCACAGCACTTAATTCCATTCCCTTGCAAAAAAAACCCTTAAAAAAAGGAGCTAGAGTGCTAAGTAACAGAAATATATTTCCTTTGCTCCACAGGACTCTAAGAGAGGTGCATTTAATCATGTGGTGTTGAGAACTGAGAACTTAGTGTAGGGTCAATTTGGAGTAAATGAATTAAGCTCGGGGAGCAGTGGGGTATCTCCCATACCTCAGTGAGAAGTACAAGGCTCCAAGGATGGCATTCAGGGAGGTTTATACTCTTTTATACTTATTTTCTTCTGTGGGTCCTGCTATAACACACTATTCATATTGTATTTTTGTGGCATCAGAAGAAAACAAACATTACTGGTGTTATACCATCAACAACACTGGCAAGGGGTGACTTTGAACAGAACCCTGCTTACTTCTCAAAGACAACTTCAAGCCACTGCCACCACCCCATGTAAATCCCAGTACTTACAACAGTAACTGAAAGGAACAAAAACATCCACAGATGTTCAAAAGGCATTGAGAAACCAAGACCTTACTCTAACTCCTCCACCATCTGGAAGCAACTGGGCAAAACCACAAGCCCTGGGGAATTCCCTTTGCCATAAACAAGTTTCAACCCTTACACTGATCTGTGGGTTCATCCACAGCTGGGTTGCTAGAAGTTGCTAACAACCCTTCCTAGCTATACTCAGTGCCCACCTTAGCTCAGAGTAGAAAACATGAGATTGTGACCCTGAAAAAAACCAGTATTCAGCAAACTGACTCCCCTTTTGCCTACACTGGCCCCCACATGATATTGGCTATATCAAAGACACTGCCCTAGTGTGAAGCAGGATGGCCAAATGGTATGTGAACAGGAGACAGAATTTGAAGTCGGTAAGACTCTTCTAGCTGTATGACCCAGACATTGCTCAGTCTCTTATATTTCTGTTTCCTCATCTGCAAAAATGAGAGTGTCAATGGCCTCTAAGGGCCTTCTACATCTATAATTCTGTTTTCATTCCCTTGGCTGGTACAGATTTATTTCTCCTACTAAAGTCAATGTGACAGATGGAACCCAGGAACGGAGCCCCCTGTGTTCTGACCAGAGCAACCTCAGACGCTAGTTTGCTCAGTAAAGCTGTCAGCGGGGTCTAGTTATTTTTCTCATTTATCACTTAATCCTGGCTTAGATGAGATCTTGGACTCGGTCCACAGCGGGTTCAGCTTACCACTGCTTGTCCATTTAACAAGCACATGTTAGGTACCTACTGTATAGTATGCTTAGTTCTCCTGAGGATAGGCAAAGGCAAAAATGAAATAGTTCCTACCTTTATATTTCCCTAGTGATTCCCTATTTAGAGCCAGAAGGGATATTAGAGTTTTACAGATAAGACTGTCAAATAGCTTTCATCAAATGTCTGCTAAGTATCCGATGCTGAATGTGGGTTACAGAGAAAGGTCAAAAATAATCTCTGCTCTCTAGAGCTCTCATTCTAATGGAATAAGGTAACTGAGGCACAGAAAGTCAGGGTCACTCAACTCACAAGTGTCTAAGGTGGCCTTTAAATCTTGGTCTCCCTAATTCCACCTCCAGAGCCATGTCTCACTGTTGTATGCATATGATATCAATCAGCAAGTTTTTATTAAGCATTCATTAACAAGGCAATGTGAGCACAAAAATAATTAAATAATCTCTGACCTCAATTTGCTTATAATTTTTGGTCTTAAAGATGCAGAATAAAAGATTTCCTGGACATCCCTTTCTAGGGATCCAGATTCTGCCTCACTTAGTTGAGTGATTGCCATTGTCTTCCCAGCTTCCTCTTTTTTCACTTAAGAAATGTGTCTATGAGCAATATAACTAGATAAACATGGCTCACCATTGCCAGGGATAGATAGGATATGAAGTCCGATCCACTTCTGTAGTAAGTAGGAGGAGAGCCACACTGGTATCACCAACAGCTCTAGGGAGAGGAGTTGCTTCTACCAGAAGTACCAGAAATTAAAGGATTTCTCCTATCCCCAAGAGGAGAGTTGAAGTTATATCTATTTGCCACCTCTGAAATATCTCATGTCTAAGGGAATGAATGGGTTCATAAGGAAAGCTGCTCTCATGATCACTCTCAAGGCTGGAGAACTTGATCCCATCCCCACTGTGTTCTAGTTACACAAAATATCATCACAAATAGGGAAAAGAAAGTAAACACATTTCTTCAAGCAAAATGGCTCATCCTCTGAGGAAATTGTGGAAGAATACATGCGTGTCACCCAAGATGGATACATCCCTGGAGAGAAGGAGAGAATGTTCATATAGAGGAGACTGAAGATATGTTGGATTTTTAGATATTGATTCTCAGAAAACCACTTCTAGGGCAGCTAGGTGGCGCAGTGGATAAACTCCGGCCCTGGAGTCAGGAGGACCTGAGTTCAAATGTGACCTCAGATACTTAATAATTACCTAGCTGTGTGGCCTTGGGCAAGCCACTTAACCCCATTTGCCTTGGAAAAAAAACCTAAAAAAAAAAAAAGAAAACCACTTCTGGAATTACATGTGATTACTTTTGTCCATGACTAGACCTTAGATGATCTCTCAATTATAGCAAATCCCAGGGCAGGAGAGACCCATGGAAAGGAGGAAGGGGAGAGCAGAGATATATTATTGATTAACAAACATTTATTATGTGTCAGTCACTATGCAGAAACTAATATAAAAGGCATTTTGGAGAAGAGTCTTTACTTTTTGAAATTTTACTTTATTGAAATTAGAGTCTTTTTATAAATGGCAAACAGCATGCATAGTTGGATCTTAAATTCCTTTTCTCTACCTCTTAGGCAATGGTGAGGCTGTGAAGAGCTCACAAAATCATCCATTTAGAAATGGAAGGGATCTTAACAGCCATCTTCTCCAACCCCCTCATTTTATAATTGGGGAAACCAAGACCAGAGGGGTGAGGAAGTTACCTGAAGATGCTAAATCATTCCTAGATGGAGGCGCCATAGAAAAGTTTTCTGTTTAGGTGCAAATTGGACAGTCTTCATTGCTTAGTAAGGTAAGAAACTGAAGTTTCATGTGGCAACACTTGTGACCTAATAAATCTCCCATTCTTGACTTCCTAAGGAGAATCGTGCAATTCTGGAAATATCCATGCAATTATTTCCCCTACTCATGAATGGAAGCTCATCTACCAAAAACTGCTTTCTGTCACATCAAAAAAAGTGTGCTCTAACCAAAAAAAGCACATGATTGGATTTATGACTGTAAGATATAGGATTGGGTCTCAGCTCTTTTAATAACTAGTTACATGATCATAAAGAAGTCTCTTCTTGTTCAGTCATTCTATGAGTCATGTCTTTTCCACATATCTCGTAAAAATATGACAGAAAATTATTAATGAAAGACTGCTTCAATTCACCTATCAGAGAAATAGAAATCAAAACAACTATGAGGTTTCAAACTGCGAAGATTAAAAAAAGATAGGAATAGTTAATGTTGGAGGGTCTGTGGGAAGATACTCACACTCATACATTGTTAGTAGAGCTGTGAATTAATGCAAACATTTTGAAGAGAAATTTGAAATTATACTTTTAAATATGACTAAAATATCTATATCTATGATGCCACAACTAGGCATATACCTCAGGCAGGCTAAAAACAGAAAAAGGTCTCATTTTCACCAAAGTACTCATAGTAGCACTTTTTGTATTAGCAAAGAACTGGAAACAAAATAATTCCCAATAAAATTCTACTAAGATGTTTAAAAAAGGAGTTCCCATAGATTGGGTAATGATTAAATAAAGTCTGGTAGAGGGATATAATGTAATATTACAATACTGTATGAAGCATTCAAAAAAGTATGATAAAATACATGAATTGAGACAAAGTAAGCAGACTCAGGATAACAATATACCCAATGATGATTAAAAATTAATTGATTAAAAAATAAAATTGAACACAATGTCATCTTGGGTTCCTTCTTGACATTAGACAAGCACAATGGAAAGAATACCAGCTCTACAGACCGAAGATCTGGGTTCAGATTCTAGCTCTGACAATTCATATATCTGACCTTGGACAGATTTAATCTCCTTTCTTGATCTTCAAGATGGATTTATGCCATCTGAGGTACCATCCAGAGTTATCGATGTGATTATGACACATTACACAATTCAGAAACTTTTTAGAAGTGATTGAAAATATTCCCCTTGTTTGAGGACTTGGTTTCCACTTGAATTTTGAGTCAAGAAAAGGCTTTCTTTCTTCTCCAACCCCCACCAAACCTAGCAGATGTCTGAGAAAAATAAATTCAGTCATCTCTCCAGTTACCATAACAAACAGAAAATTTCTCCAAAGCTCACTTTCAGGACCAAGTGAGCTCATTCCCTGGAGTCAACCTCCCAACAATCGTTGGCAAAGCAACAGATCTGAAAGAGAAGGTGAGGTAGGAGGAGATGGGTGGGGAAGGTGGATTAATCATAAACTCCTAAAAGGTCAGAACTGGAAAAGAACACCACAGAGGATTGAGGATAAGGAAGTTGGAGAGACTGGACTGGAGGCAGCTAACAATGGCCTCTCTGCACATTGGGATATCTATGACCAGAACAGGATATGGCCACTAAAGTTCAAATAAAGCCTGGATGCCCACATTCCTCCCTAGCATTATAGAATTTCCTGATCTGAAGGGACTTCACTGGTCATAAGACTACATAGGGTCATAGATGAACCTGGGAGGGACCTTAGGAGTCTGCTTACTCTACCTCCTTTACTTTCCAAAGGAGGAAACTGAAGCCTGGGGAGGTTGGGTGACTTGCTTGGAATTACACAGTGTATGGAACATCAACAAATGCAAACCAGTCGTGACTCTAGAAATTTTCTGATGAAGCCCGCCTCCCACCTCATTTCAAGAGGGAATGGGCAAGAGGTGCAAAAGAAAACATCAAAGGTCAGCTAGGGTTGTTGTATTTTGCTAGTTTGTGTTTATTTTTTGCAAGGTGGAGCTTCTATGGAGGTAGGGACAGGATTGTTAGTGAGTAGAGAGAGACATGCATAAAAAATGAGCATTAAGAAAATATTTTTTAAGTGCACAAAGGAATAAAAGATGAAGTAATGAAGTAGATGCAAACAAGGAAAATTTTGTTACTACCTTGTTAAACAATAGTTTAAATTTCATAGTTAATAGATTCACAAACAATCCTTTTTTACTTTTCTTGGCATAGTTTTTACTCTTCCTGAAATGGTAAAATGTATTTTAGTTATTTAATTAAGGTTTTTTGAAATCAAAGTTTCTTTTTAAAGTTCATTTCAAAAATATTTTTATTTCATTTATTTTTATTGATATTTTATTTTTCTAATTATATTATGAAAGTTTTTCAACATCCATCCATATTTATGTTACACAATTTTCTTCCATCCTCCTTTCCCTCTCCCCTCCCTTTAGCAGCAAAGAGTCTTAGTGAACATTGTACATGTATGTTTGTGTTTAACATATTTACATATTAGTCATTTTCTGTATGAGGAATTAGGACTGAAGGAAAAAAAACCAAAACCATGGGATAGGAACAAAAAACATGAGAGAAAATTTTAAAAAGTAAACATAGTGTTCATTCAGATTCTGTCGTTTGCTTTTTTTGTTTTGTACGTCTGGGTGTGGATGGAGTTGTCCATAACTGATCTCCCAGGGTTGTCCCAGTTCTCTGAACAGCTGAGAGGAGCTAAATCCATCACAGTTGATCAACTTACGATGTTGTTGCGAATGGGTACAACGTTTCCTTGATTCAGTTCCCTTCACTCAGAATCAGTTCATATAATTCATTCCATGCTTCTCTAAGTTTGACCATTCATGGTTTCTTACAGAACAATAATATTCTATAACATTCATATACCATAACTTGTTCAACCATTCCCAATCGATGGACATCCCTTCAATTTCCAATTCTTTTTTTTCTGATTGATATTTTATTTCCCATTTGCATACTATGAAAGTTTTTCAACGTTCTTCCATATACATATTTATAAATGTCACACTTTTCTTTCACTTTCCCTTCCCATTCCCCTTCCCTCAATGGCAATCAGTCTAGTGAACATTGTAAATGTACAATTTGTCTAACATGTTTACATATTAGTCATTTTCTGTATGAGGCATTAGGATTAAAGGAAAAGAAAGAAAAACATGGGATGGGAAGGAAAAACATGAATTTTTTTAAAAAGTGAACATAATGTTCTTTCAGATTCCGTAGTTTGTTTTTGTTTTTGTTTTGTTTTGTTTTGCTTTGTTTTGCTTTGTTTTCTTCATCTGGATGTGGATGGAGTTGTCCATAGCAGGTCTGCCAGGGTTGTCCTAGCTCTCTGAACTGCTGAGAGGAGCTGCTTCCATCAAGGTTGATTAACTCACAATGTTGTTGTTTATATGTACAATGGTCTCTTGATTTTGCTCCTTTCCCTCAGAATCAGTTCCTGTAATTCTTTCCATGCTTCTTTCTGACCATTCATAGTTTCTTATAGAACAAGAATACTCCATAACATTCATATACCATAACTTTTTCAGCCATTCCTTAATTGATGGACATCCACTACAAAAAGAGTTGCTATGAATATTTTGGAACATGTGAGACTTTCCCCATTTTTTTTTTATAATTTCTTCTGGAAACGGGCCTAGTATTCATATTATTGGGCATAGTTTCATATTGCTCTCCAGAATGGATGGATCAATTCACAACTCCACCAACAGTACATTAATGTTCCAATCCTCCCGCAATCTCTCCAACATGGATCATTTCCCCTTTTTGTCATCTTAGCCAATCTGATAGGTTTGGGGTAGTATCTCATAGTTTTAATTTTGTTTTGTTTTGTTTTTTAGGTTTTTGCAAGGCAAACAGGATTAAGTGGCTTGCCCAAGGCCACACAGCTAGGTAATTATTAAGTGTCTGAGACCGGATTTGAACCCAGGTACTCCTGACTCCAGGGCCAGTGCTTTTACCCACTATGCCACCTAGCCGCCCCTCTCATAGTTATAATTTGCAATTCTCTAATCAGTAATGATTTGGAGCATTTTTATATGATTATATATGGCTTTAATTTCTTCATTTAAAAACTGTCTGTTCATATCCTTTGAGCATTTATCAATTGGGAATCACTTATAACCTTATAAACCTGATTCAATTCTCTCTATATTTTAGAAACGAGAGCTTTCTGGCCTCGGGCAAGTCACTTAACCCATTGCCTTGGAAAAAAAACAAACAAAAAAGAAAGGAGAGCTTTATCAGAACCCCTAGCTGTGAAAATTTTTCCCCAGCTTTCTGTTTTCCTTCTAAACTTAGCAGCATTGGTGTTATTAGTGTAAAAACTTTCTAATTCAATATATCGTCAAAATCATCCATTTTGTCATTTATAATGTACTTTATTTCTTGTTTGGTCACAAATTTCTCTCCTTTCCACAGTTGTGACAGAGTATTTCTTGATCTGTTAACTGGTCTATGGTATTGCCCTTTATGTCTAAATCCTGTTCCCATTTTGACCTTATTTTGGTAAAGGGTGTGAGATGTAGGCCTATGCCTAGTTTTTGCCACACTATTTTCCAGTTTTCCCAACAGTTTTTGTTGAATGGTGAGTTCTTTCAAAAAAGATTTTTTAAAAACACAACTGCTATCACTCCTGTCCACACTAATTCTCAGTCTCAACAAATTCATTTTAAGGTTTGTATTCTAATATTAGAACAGTGGCAAAGGGTGGGAGAGGTAGCCATATCAGCACAATGGACAGGGGTCCTGCCACCATTGGCAATCTATGTGAATGCCAGTTTCTCTAGATGTGTACATCCAAGGGCACAATTAATACATTTTCCACAGCATATGCAATTCAAAGGACAGGATTCGTATATCTCCATCTGACTTCTCTATCTGTGTGGGTGTCGAGAAGTTGATATATGTGACATGAGAAGGGATGTGTTCAGTTTGTAAATCTTTTATATTTAAATTCATAGGCCCACGCTGCAAGTTTGTATGTGGTCTATAAACCGAGATGGTTGACCTCTGAGGTTTCTTCTGATGATGTTACTAAATTAGAACTTATGATTCATGAAATGCTATATGTGGTTTACAAAACTTAGATAGCTTAGAAACGAGCATACTAAAAAAGACCTTGAGAATGGAAAATGACATCTGGAGACATGTGCCATGAATGAGCTTCAGAGGCCCCACATGGGTCTGGTTCAGGGAAGAAAAACATTTAATATCAGTTACTACTTTTTCCATGCCAGCATACACTTATCTAAGTGTCCCCTTGTCTATGAGGTTGCCTCACTTTCCAGAAGGTGGACCAGTTTGACCACTGTACAGCCCACTGAATGTAGGCAGATCCAGGAAGCTCAAAACTGGTGATGATGGACTAAAGTTGCATCCCACTTCCCACTTTCTCTTGGGGTTCTGTCTGTGTGGGCCCAACTGCAAAACTTTTTTTGTTGAATAGAAAAGCCAAAGTTCCATGGCTCATCCCTGTTCCCCCAAGTATCTTCAAGGGGACCATGGTGGGCCCTTTGGCTTCTCCCAGCCAAGACAGAGTACATCCTCAAAAGTAAGAATGTGTCTTGACCCAAATGCTTCATTCAATAGTTGGTTAGCCCTGATCCAGTCCTGTCACCTGGAAAGATGTCCAGAAAGTGATATTCACCATGTATGAAATTAATAATTGAGCAAGTAGGGTTTAGAAATTGGGGACATTTTTTTCTCAAGATCATTGCATGTCTTTTCAGTTATTCCACATACTGATCAGTGTGTATAATGTGGACATGGTACACAAATCAGTGTGACGTACAATTAGGGCTTGTAACTATGAAGGCGAATCTGTGGATAATCAGATCAGCTTCCCCTCTGGACACAGACTGAGCTCCCAAAGAGGCCATTTCCAGGCTAAGACTCAATAGAAAAGCCACTGATGAGCATGCCCAGGATGGTTCTGATGTGGATGAGGTATTGTGGATGGAGCTGATTGGCCCTTGGTCCCAGCAGAGGCAGGTGTGGCTGATACGCTTAGGGGATAGGTCTTGTCAGACTTGCGATTTCAATACAATAGGGAACTCCCTCTGGGAAAGCAAATGAACACCTGCTCTGCAACTTATGCAGAGTTATGAGACACAGAGGCAACTTATGAGGCACAGAGAAGTTGAGAGAGTTGCCCAGGGTCATGCAGCCAGGACATTTCCCAGGAAGGACTCAAACCCTAGTCTTCCTGATTCTTTTATATTTTTTTTGATTTTTATAAGGCAATGGGCTTAAATGACTTGCCCAAGGTCACACAGGTAATCATTAAATATCTGAGTCTGGATTTGAACTCAGGTCCTCCTGACTCCAGGGCCAGTGCTCTACTCATTATGCCATCTAGCTGCCCCTAGAACCCAATTCTTCCAAACACTTAAGCTAACCCTCTACTCATCACACCATTCTGGTTAACATACATTGGGGAATAAGAGGATCTCTGGGCCCACAGAAGGTGGTAGGGACCATGACTTTTGGAATGGACATGAGAGAGAGAAAAGGACTTGGAATACTATTAGTCAGACCCCAACCCAGAACCACGGTTTAGCTTCTAGCCATTGGGCCTGTCCTCTTAACCTGCAAAATCACAAAATCAAGTATCCTCCACATTGGACCTCCAGAAAGCAGCCACAGTCCTCAGATAGCTTCAGATCTTCCACCATTTATCTGAATAGAAATGATCATTGCTATTTTTCTTCATATCATGAACTTAAAAATCACCAACAAAATATTTCAATATACAAATAAGAACAAGGGAGAAAAAGATAGGAACTGTTATCCCTTACTTAACTTCTTTTTCTTTTTTTTGCAAGGCAAATGGGGTTAAGTGACTTGCCCAAGGCCACACAGCCAGGTCATTATGAGGCTGGATTTGAACTTGGGTACTCTTGGCTCCAGGGCCAGTGCTCTATTAACTGCACCACCTAGCCGCCCCCCCTTACTTAACTTAAACCCTTACAAGTTGGTTTCTACCTTTACCGCTCTCTCCAAAGTTACCAGTGATCTCTTATTTATCAAATTTCATGGCCTTTTCTCAGTCCTCATTCTCTTTGACTTCTCTACAGCCTCTGACACTGATTTCTACCCCCACCAGGCTAGTTCCTCTCAATGTGATATGCTGCTGAAAGAGGAACCATGAGCAAACATTTGCCTTTTTTTCTTTACCGTGGAAAAAAAGGAAATAAAATGAAACCAAAAAAATCACTATAGATATTTGTAAGGGAAAATGGTTTTGTTTATGGGGTCTAACATTATAAACTTAAGACTACTCACAGACAAAAAAGATGACATTCCACAGCTATCGCCTGTCTCTACAAAAAAGTTTCCATGGGGCATCAGGACAGTCAATGCCAATGCACTGTCCCTTGAAATGCCATCCAGGTTTTTCCAAAACCTCTTGGTGTTTGTCTTGGAGTGTCCTCAGAAGACTATCATTGATTAGACAATAGGATAAGACCCCAGAGTCTGTTCAAATAGTAGGGGGGAAAGAAAATGGGGAAGTTATTCAAACATTGTTTAATTTCTTTGTGTCAGGTTGTTTCTCCTCCTTCTTAACCTCCTTAGAAACTATCCCAAAATCCAAATTTCCATGGAGTTCCCCCCAACCTCCTCTCTCTCCTTGGCCACTAAAATCTCTACAACCACTGCCACCATGACCGCCATCCCACTCTCCAAAGCCACTGGGCTTGGAGTTTCTTTATGTCTATTAATTTCTCAGTCTTCCATGACTTCTTTCACAGCTTTAGTGTCTTCGTCTAAAACTTAACCCTCTAGATGACCCTGTCTCCCTGTCTATGACTATCTTTGTACTAACAGAAACGAATCTTTCAATATTTCTTCTGTCATTTCTTTGGACAGACTTTTGATAAACAAAATTTTGTGAGACTGGCTCCTTGTTGCTTTATTCCTTGTTTTCTGCCCCTTTAGCTTTAACCTGATGACTCTGCTTTTAATTTCTACATTATTACAAGAATTTAAGACTTCTTTTGCATCTTCCAGAGACAAACTCAGTGAATACATATTCTTTAGGTCAGCCTTGGTTGTTTTGGGGCAAACTGATCAATCCTGCCTTTTCACACACTTCCTGGAAACTTTCTTCAATGGTACTGTAGGCAAGGTTGTTTAGTTCCAATGTCTTTGAGTCTGCCAGCTTGCTGTCATTCCCACTTCAGTCATTATTTTTTCTACCTCTTAAATTCTCTAGCTTTGACTTTTCTCCCCTGTGTTGTCTAGAATGAGTGCCCAACCATCAATCTCAGTGCCTGTTTCACTTCCAAGACCTTGTTCATGTCTGTTTTAGTCTCAGATTCAATGTAGGAAATTCTTTTGGGTGACTCATCTTGGTGCAGACTGATCTAACCTCAGTAGCATCTTCCAGCACTCCCTGAAATTCTGAGTTATTTTACAAGGTAGATTATTTCTAAAAAGCTTTTTAAAAATTACTGTTTATTTATTCCCAATGTTTCTCTTTAAAACTGTTTTGAAGTTCTAGTCTCTCCCCCTGCTAAGCAAGCAAGCAATATGATATAAATTTTATGTCTGAAACGTGGCACTTTGATATTATTTTTATATTATCCAAGTTGTGAACAACGGAGGAAAAACAAAATGGAAGATTATACTTTAATCTACAGTCAGAGATCATCAGTTTTCTCTCTGGGAGTTGATAGTGTTTTCATCATAAATCCTTAGGAATTACCTTGCATCATCATATTGCTGAGAATGGCTAAGTCTTTCACAGATAATTATCATTACAATATTACTATTACTGAGCACAATATTCTCCTGGTTCATCTTCACTTCCTAATCCGTCCATAGAAGTCTTTCCAGATGGTTCTGAAACCATCCCCCTTGTCATTTCTTATAACACAATAGTAGCCTATCAAAATCACAAACCATGGGGCAGCTAGGTGGTGCAGTGGATCGAGCAACAGCCCTGGAGTCAGGAAGACCTGAGTTCAAATCTGACCTCAGACACTTAATAATTCCCTAGCCGTGTGGCCTTGGGCAAGCCATTTAACCCCATTGCCTTGCTAAAAACAAAAACAAAAAAAATCGCAAACAATAACAGCTTAAGTCACTTCCCATTTGATGGGCATCCTTTTGATTTCCAATTCTTTGCTACAGTAATAAAAGTTGCTATGCACATTTTTGCATATGTAGGTTATAAAGTCGAGTCTTGGTGAAGTCCATCCTTGTGTCTCAGCCTTTTCCTGTTTCATTACAGAAACAAGGATGTTGGATCCAAAGTTCCAAATTTCCACTAAGTCTCAACTAAAAGTCCCACCTCCTATGGGATGTTTTCCCCGTTTTCCTTCTATTTGGTATCTCCTATTGATCTTATTTTTAGCTTGTTTTGTGTTTGTTTGTATGAAGTCTTATTAGGATAATGAGCTCTTTAAGAATAGGACTTGTCTTTTGCTTCTTTTTTGTAGCTAGCCCCAGAATCTAGCATAATATGCTCAATGTTTATTGATTGTTGCATGTATAGGTACATTGAGGGAAATGATTTTTTCTTTTTATAGCAATAATCAATTGTCAAATAAAGATTAAGGTTCTCCATTTAGAAACAAGTCACTGGGGGTGGCTAGGTGGCACAGTGGATAGAGCACTGGCCCTGGAGTCGGGAGTACCTGAGTTCAAATCCAACCTCAGACACTTAATAATTACCTAGCTGTGTGGCCTTGGGCAAGCCACTTAACCCCACTGCCTTGAAAAAAACCTAAAAATCCATCACCATTAGAAATAAGTCACTGATTATTCATCTAGACTTGAAGGACATTGAGAGATGAGAATGTCCAAATCCTCTAGGCATATGCTTCTCAGTCTTGGGTGGAACTCCATCCAACTAGAAGGCCTTACAAATAGAATCTCTTAGGAAATAAGCCCCTGTCTGTGGTACCCTTGGAAGTTTATGAAGAGGAAAACCAACCAGAGTGGTCTGGGTTAAGATGGATTCTTTTATCCAAATTGCTGATGGTGGCTGACTCTCAAACTGAAAAATTTTGGCTCACCTCAATTATTAATCAATTAGAATTGATTTCCAACCTCAGGGACATCCCCTTTTGCAAAGGTATTTAACCATTTGAAGATCTCCAAGGTTTGCTTTTGGTTTCCAAGAGAACTGACCTCAAAATGATTATAATTATCCAGAAACTTTGTATCTCAAGACTTTCCATTACCCATTCTCTCTTTTCTGTGTGTGTGTGGGGGTGTGTGTGTGTGTGTGTGTGTGTGTGTGTGTGTGTGTGTGTGGTGTGTGTGTGTAGGTATGTCTATATATGTCTATATTTATGCATTCATGGATATGTATATACACACATAAAAGTTAATAAAATATTAAAATTCTTCTTGTATCCCTCTCCTGCGCTGTTTTCTTCTATTTTTAAAAAATGTTTTTCCTCCTCTGTAAGAATGTATCCTGAGGGTATAACTTATCTTTTTTATATTTGAATCATTTTGTTTGTATGTTATATTTGTATTTTCTATTGATAGTTTTTATCAATTTTTAATTTGTATTTGAACAATTCCTGGAATAGAATATTGAATAAAGCCTTCATTCATTCATTCATTCATTTATTCCCTCTCCAAGCCTTTTACCCTTTAGAGGTCATTTTCCTCAGAGCTTCAGATTCAAGGATCACCTCTGAGGAGGGAGTGCTTCCCCGGAATTATCTCGTATTTAGACATTGATTTTACATAGGTTTTGTATAGCCCTTTCTCTGTGTGCCTGTTGTCTCCTTCCCAGAACAGAGGCTCTTGGTGGGCAAGGAGAGTTTTATTTTTGTCTTGGTAACCTCAGCACCTGCCAGGGCTTCTGGTAAACAGTGGATACCTCATAAATATTAATATTGAGACCTGGTTTCCTCAGCTGCAAAATAAGGGGGTTGGCTAAATGGCTCCTAAGGACGGTCTACAAGGATTGATTGAGCTCCTGCTGGGTTCCAGGAACTGTTCAAGGTCCTGGAAATACAAGGACAAATGAAGTTTAAGAAGTTATTAGAGGGGTGGCTAGGTGGTGCAGTGGATAAAGCACCGGCCCTGGAGTCAGGAGTACCTGGGTTCAAATCTGGTACCCAGATGTGTGGCTTTGGGCAAGTCACTTAACCCCATTTGCCTTGCAAAAACCTAAAAAAAATTTTTTTTAAAATTATTAGCGCTTTCAACTGGAAATGAATGGATAAATATAATAGCCCTTGTATTAAAGGGCCTTAAATTTCAGACCAAAGGTTTTGATTTAACCTGAGGAGTAATGGGTAGCAAGCTGTGAAGTGGAAGATGCCCCCACATGGGTAGATTCAAGTATCCTGGCAATATTAAAGTTTGGAAAAAAGAAAGAAATCAACTTATGCAAAACCAAATTTATTAAAATTTGTACAATTTCTTTGGCTATTCCCAGTTAATTTCCACAGCTTTCTCAGGACTTCTGGAACCAGAAGTTGCTGAGTCTGCTACTGCAACTCTAAGCCAGCCCTAGAAGCTTATATGATTAGTTGAAAGGATCAGACAGATAGGCTGTGGGATGACAGATTTCAACGTGGGAAATAAGACAAAAAGTTATTTGAATACAAGACCTGCCCACAGCACCAAGTCATGGAAATTTTATAATAATCGTTAACTATCTCAGGAGATCAACACTGTAGCAATTATATTTCAATCTTATTTCACCCTATTTTTCCATATATAGATTTCAAAATATTACACCCTCAAGAACTTTCC
This sequence comes from Macrotis lagotis, assembly GCF_037893015.1. Taxonomy (NCBI): domain Eukaryota; kingdom Metazoa; phylum Chordata; class Mammalia; order Peramelemorphia; family Peramelidae; genus Macrotis; species Macrotis lagotis. The sequence goes on along the minus strand of NC_133662.1, from coordinate 258,559,319 downwards.
TTAAATTAGTTGGATTATTTGGATGGAAGACTGGTTTCTGATCTGATATCATGGTTACCATCCCAGTATCCCTACCTAAAGATCTCATTGCATTTCATAGCTTAGAATCAAATAGTTTTGTCAATGAGTCAGAGAACAGAGCAGGAAATTCCCAAGGTTCACAGGATTTGGTTTTTTCCCTTTTTTTTTTTTTAAGAAATTTTAAAAGCCCAGAAAGTGATATAGATTCAACGGCAACATCCTATCTGAGCCAGAGGCATTAAAAGGCGGGAGACTGAGTCACAGAATCAGAAGTTTAAAAGTTGGAGGCAATTTCAGAAATCAGATATAATGGAGCCTCCATCATTCTCCATGACTGGAATTTTTCTGGAGTAGTTGGTCCCTGCTGTAATGCTGCTTCATTGCTCTTCAATGACTTCTCCTGTGCTTTGCTTTGCTCGTCCTTTGCAAGTGTGCTCCCTATCTCACACTAGCTTGAGTTACCACATCCCCACCTCTTCTCTCCCAGATAGTGGGACCTGGCAAAGGGTGGAGGCACAGGGGGTGATCAGGAAAATCCAGTGGGGTCTTGGAGAACAAGCCAGATTGGAGTCAAAAGACCAGGATTCAAATTGCAACTTTGCTATTTCCTGCCTCCATAAACTTGGAAAAAATCATTTAGTCCTCTAGAGCTCACCAACAATAATCTGCAAGAGGAGGGTTTGGAGGTATTTAGGGGGTTTTACCTTTTCAGTATCATGGACCCCCCCAGAAAGTCAGATGAAACTTTCTGATCCCTTCTCAGAATCATGTTTTATTGCCTACATTCATAATCAAAGGAAATGCACAATTTCAGGGAGAGATTAAAGAAAATAAAGATGCCACTTTTTTCTCTCTATGGATCCCTGGGAACTGGTAGACCTCAGATTATGAACACCTGGCCGAGACAGTGGCTGAGGCCCTCTCCCTTTTGAGTCCTATGCGCCTATGACTCTGTACCAACCAAACACTGCAAGTTTAAGAATACATATTGCTTCTTTCCAGTGGTAGACTTTAGAGAACATGAGCAATTAGCTAAACAGGAAAACAAACCATTGACAAAAACCATTCACATTCAGAGAACACTTTACAGTTACTAAGCACTTTACATTCTCTCATTGGAGCCCCACAACAACCCTGTGAGGTAGGTAGCTTTATTATCTCCATTTTACAGATGGGAAAACTGAGGCTCAGAGAGATGACACCATCTGCCCAACATCCCCCCAACCAGAGAGGAAGAACCCAACCCCAAAGGAAGAAACATGCAAAAACAGCAACACGGGGCGCCAAAGCTGCTTTCTCTGGGCTACTGAAATGGCCCAGGCCCATCGGAGATCAGCCTCCAAAGTGGAAGACAACATCGCATCAAGAAGACTGGAGGCTGGGAAATGATGTCCGTACCAGCATCCCTCCCTAAAGGAAAAAAATCCTGAGACCAAAAAAAAAAAAATAAAATGCCTTTTTGTCTTGATACTCCCAGATGGGCACCATTAAGCCAATTTGGAGTTAATAAAGTTCATCAGGACTATTTGTCCAGAGGAGAATGTGAATCCCCACACTACAGTTCCTCATCATGAACTATACCAGTGAAGGCGGGCAGTGACATCTGGACTGGGGAGAGAATGGGGGGCTGCCTCTATCTCCAGGGACTGAAGCTGACCAGGAAAGCTGGCCTGACAGCTAGACCTGGGGAGGGCCTACCAGAGAAGGAACCCTGGGGTATCTGGGGTGGACCCTCAGGCTTCCACAGCCCTCTCCTCTGGATCAGAAAGAGGGATGTTCTTATCTTTTGGGACCTTGGCCTCTAGCTTCCCCATGGCCACTGAGCATGATGGAAGTCACAGGACGCAATCAAAACAGAAGAAAGGGCTTCCCCAGAAGTGCAGTGGCAGAGGGGAATGTCAGGGACGGTCAGCGGGCTTTGGAAGAGGCCTTTTGGTCAGCAGGAGGAGAGTGAGGGCCAAGGATGAGGGGCTGGCCCAGCTGCTAGCAGCGAATGTTCCGGAATCCAGACACTGTCACCTTCCCTTTCAGGTAAATGTCCTCATCTGTCCCTCGGTTGAGGTGCTTCACCATGTTTTTCTCAAAGAGCAGTGGATGATAGGCGCCCATAGTGCAGGCGCTGTCAAAGAAGTGCTGGTAGTAGTAACAAATGTCTGTTTTGCGCTTAGAGGGTAAAAATTCATAGATGTCCACCTTGTCACAGAAGCTCATCATGATGACAATGCCTGGGAAAGAAAGAGAGGGACAGTTGGGGGGGGCGGGGAGGAGGCGGAGGGGGAGGAGGGGGAGGAGAAGAGAGATGAAAGGGAGGAGGAGAAGGAAAGGGAGAGAATGAATCCCCGTCATAGAAAAGCACAATAACATGGTAGAAAGAATTCTGAATTTGGAGCCTGGTAGCATCATAGCAGACCTAGCTAGAGGAGGAACCTCAGAACTGACCTAATCCAATCCCTCTCATTTTACAAAGGAGGAAACTGAGGGCCAGGATGGTGCCACAGCTTTTCATTTCCGTGACCAGTTTCAAACCCAGGCCTTCCTGAGCCCACGTCCAGTTTCCTAACTACTCCCCCCAGCAGTGAAAGGAAAGGGCAATACTTGGACTGGGGGGGGGGCAGATTTAGGGAAAGTTTTTTCAAGAGAGAAGAGCCCCAAAGCATCTGACGGCAGGAAGGGGGTGGCAGAGAAGAGGAAGAATATGTCAGTGTTGAAAAGGGGAGTGAGGGCCATGCAAGGGAAGCCAGGAAGTGGGGAGAGGGTCCCAAATAGACTGGAATGTCTCCACCTCATCCTCCTGGCACAGGGCTCACAGCTTTTCTCCCATCTCCATCAGGGTCCTGAATTCAGGACCTGCTCCCCAGGGATGGATGGATCAGTTGCTTTCCTAGGATCTGAGGACCACTTCCTAATGATGCCCAACCCAAACCACTCCCAAGCATGGCTGGACCTCTATGCACCAGAGCATTAAAGAAAAGCAGGGGGGGAAAGCAACTATGGGGGTGACCCCAATTTCTCTCCACTGCCCTGAGTCATGGAAATTGTTTCCATTTTTAGGAGCATCTGAGGCTCCAGAAAAGAGGAGGACTGACTCTAGGGACAAAGGGGAAAGTTTGGCAACCAAGGGCGAAGTCATGACTTTGGCTTTCATGGTCTCCCCACCCTGACTAAACAAGATGCATCATGGTGGGTTCAGTGGTATATAGTGGGGGTAGTGCTGGGATTTTAACCAGGGGACCCAGGCTTGAATGCGGTTTTGTGCCACTGAGCCAGTCGACTCCCATCTCCAGACTTCACTCTCTGTCTGTAATTGAGGGGGCTGGATTAATTCTAGCTTGGTGCTGACTTCTTCATGTCACCCTGGACTAGTCACTTAACCTGTCAAATGAGGGCTTTGGACCAGGTGAGCTAGTGTCTAGAGTTTTGTTAGGAGACCTGAGGATGGAGTTAGGAAAGTCAGAGATCAAATCATCATCAGACCCATTCTAATTGTGTGAGTCACTTAAACCTCTCTGTACCTCAGTTTCCTTATCTATAAAAGCAAGAAATTATATGCCCACCCCCTAAGGTTGTTGTGAGGACCGAATAAGAGAACATAAATGGTATTTGGCCAACCTTAAACAGAGACAGAAAATTCTGCTATCATTATCCTTATCTCAGGAAACAGAATGTTCTAAGAACACTACTAGGTGTGGAGTCAGAAGACCTTGGTTCAAATCTTTGCTCCTTACACCTGTGTGACCTTGAGTCAGTGACTTCCATGTCTGGGTTTCATTTTTATCCTTTGTAAAATGAAGGAGTTGGACAAAATAGTCTCTAAATTCTAGGTCTTTCAATTCCAGGTCTAAGACCCTGTGAAATCCCTTTAACTTACATGGGCCTCAGTTTCCCCCTCTGTAAAAGGAGGGGGTTTGACTGGTTAGCCTCTAAGATTCCTTCTGGCCCCTGAAACGATGTCTGCCCATTCATTCGATCCCCTCTTTCGCCTGTTCCTCTGCCCTACCCATCCTCTGGGGCCTTCTCATGGGAGGGGCGCCTCCCAACCCCCTTCCCAAGGACAGCTTTGTTTCTGTCTTTTGTCCCCTGGCTCACAATGGGGGAACCTCTCTCAGGCTGGAGCTGGAGGATCTCGGCTGCTGTGAATCGCCCAGCATACAGTCCTCAGGGCCAGAGGCAAGGCTTGACCTGGGGCCTTCCCGACTCCTAGACCAGCACTCCATCCTCTCCGGCTTCTCTTAGGCCAATGTGACTGCCATTGGGTACTCAATGCCAGCCTATGAACATGTGGAAGAATTTCTCTGAGGACAGGGACTGTTCCTTTCTTTTGCTTTGGAATCTCATAATGTCTGGCCACATTCAAGGTTTGATAAATGCTTACTGATGATCTAACTGATCCTCTCTGCCCCCTGCCCACAGCCCTTGCTCAGCCACACCGGGCGCCCAGTCCAAAGGGAAGGATCCAAGGCTCAACCCACTCTGGGCAGTGACTCACCAAGCATCCCTGAGGATGGGGGGTTTGGCTGAATATCTTCTGGGGAATTCTCCTGGAGGATGTCCCAAAGCTCCCACGGCACATTGGGGTGGAGGATATAAAAGGGCTGGTTGGGGTTCTCTTTGCGATATTGCTTGTAGTTTTGAAAGAAATTGTAGTCAAGTTTCTTGTACCACTGAAAAAGAGAGCATTGGTCTTGTGTCTACACTGCACCTTCCTTGGCTGTGTCTGCATGAGCGTGCCGTCTTCCCGTTAGACTGTGAGCTCCCTGAGGATAGGCCCTGTGGGAATGTCCTCTTTGTGTCCCTAGAATTTGGCACTGGGCCTTAACAAATGTCAGCTGAGCCCTGGCCTCTGAGGCCCATCCAGTTCTAGCTCCATTATCATCATCTCGGGATGTGCCAGGATGGCAGGTGCCCTTCCATACCTGGGACGGGCGAGATCTTCCTGTAGCTCTACACTTTAGGTCCCTGTAACCATTACAGTGTCAGTGCTAAAGGACCCAGAAGAGGGCTGGACAAATTTGCAATGACACTGAAAGGTGACTCTACTCCTGGCTAGCTCCTCCCTCCAAAAACGTCCCCCACCCCATGTACCTGAAAGCCAGGTACCCCATTCCCCCTGCACCCTCTCTGCTCTACCCCCGGCTAAATAACATCACTCCCTTCAGTCCATCTGAAGTCCGCATAGTCCCTGGTATCCTCGCCTCTGGAGAGCTCCCCCTTACCTCAGGGATCTCAGAGTGGTATGGAGAGGGGTCCCACAAGATTAGGATGCCTTCTTTGTACAGACTGTCCTGAAGAAACTTGGCTGAAGTTACCAACTTGGAGGAGAGGCAAGGGAAAAAAAGAAAAGAAAAGCCATTAAAGTTGTGCCCCAGAGCCCAGGCCCAAAGTAGGGACGATTCGCTGTCCGGAGTTCAAATCCAGCCTCAGACACTGCCTGTCTGGGTGACCCTGGGAGAGTCACCTAACCTTGTTTGCCTCAGTTTCCTCAGTAAAATGAGCTGGAGAAGGAAACGACAAACCACACCAGGTGCTTTGCCAAGAAAACTCCAGATGGGATCACAAAGAGAGGACCAACTTGTCTGGATGACAAACAACCTCCCACAGTTTCTGGAGGAGGACAGTGTGGTGTGTGGAGAGCAATGAGGAGACCCACCAGTGGGTAGCCAGAAGAGAAGATTCAAGGGCCAGGATGGCTCCCTCCAAGAGTCAGCCTGGCAAAGAGGGATCAGGCTGGTTCTCTCCAGCCCCGGAAGGCAGGGCTAGGGGGCAATGGAGAGGTCAAAGCAAAGGGGCCGAGGCAGGCATCCCACCAGGAAGAATGCCTGATAACTAGAGCTGGGCTGCCCCCAGTGACGGTGGGCTCCTTACCTCCAGTAGACCTCTTGTTTGATAAAACCACCACAACAATAACATCTTATAGCACTTGATGGTTTGTTTTATCTCAGTTGAACCTCAACAATCCTATAAAGCGGGTGCTGTCATCATTTCTATTTTCTAGCTAGGTGGTACAGTGTATAGAGCACCAGCCCTGGAGTCAGGGAAGACCTGAGTTCAAATCCTGTCTCAGACACTTACTAGCTGTGAGACCTTAGATAAGTCACTTCACCCTGACTACCTCACATCCAGGGCCATCTCCAGTCATCCTGATTCCTATCTGGCCACTGGACCCTGATGGCTCCAGAGGAGAAAGTGAGTCTGGGGACTTAGCACAGCCCCCCTCACTTAAATCCAGTTCCCTGATGTCATGGTCTTCTAGAATCATCATTCTCCAGATGTGGAAACTAAGGCTGAAAGGAGTTTAGTGACTTGCTCAGAGTCACACAGTAAGTGTTGAGGCAGGATATGAATTTGGGTCTTCTAGGCGTTAAGCCCAGAACTCCCTCCACTGCATCCCATAGCTGCACTGAAAGGTTACACTTCTGTTATAGCCAGAATTCTTTGCAGTAGGGCAGGGGCAGGGAACAAACATCCAGTCCACCAACCATAGAAGGCCTGCAAAAGCATTTGGTTTGGTGCTGCCAAGGTAACCAAGGCAGGACTCCAAATTCAATAAATCTAGGAGCTTTTTAAGGGTGAATTAATTAAATGTTTGACCAAATAAAGCAAGCAAATGATGTTATAAATATCCAAATGGCCCTTGGCAGAAGAAACCAGACAAAATTTCTCGACAACTAGACAAAAAACTGGACCAGACAAAGACTGAGCCTCTTTCTCGTTCTCCAATCCCGTGACACTGGAAGGAGAGGATGCTGACGTGGGGGAGAAGCAGCAAGCTGCCCCCATGACTTGCCTTCATTTTACAGTGAAGAAGAATGCAGTATTACTGCATTACTAATCTGCCAAGAATAATAAACATTTACATTCACTCTTGAAAAAGAAGAATTTCATGATACCTCAGTGGACACCAGTGGTGAGGTGTTCTGGCTCCTGCAGATGGGGAGAATGGGGAGGTAGAAGGGACAAAGAATCTCAGATACAGGGCTCACTCTTAGGGGACTAAGACTCTGTTTTCTGCCAGACCAAACAAAGACATTGAGATACGGCTGGGGGGGCAATGGAATACCCCCCCCCGCTCCCCAGAGAAGGGGGAACTTCCCTCAGCTTCCTCCTTAGAATGCACGCAGCATTTGTTGGCATCCTTCCCTCTTGATCTATTAATGCCCTGGCCCCCAAAAGAGACTAGATCTGACCAAAATGGTTCAGCTCCCCAAAGACCATGCTCTGTGGAATGGAACAGAATGAGTATGGGGCCTATCTCCCATCTCTGGGCATTGGATCCTTCCTCATAGAATCTCATCCCTTCCCTGCTGCCAATATCCATCCTCCCTCACCCCCCATATTCATTTGGTTTGTATTCTATAGACAACTTTATACATACATATTTACACACACACACACACACCACATAATTATAATGACCAAGCTTGGCTCTAATTAGGAGGGTAAACAAACAAAAAACAAACACCAAACCTCCCTGTTCTTTGGAGCAGAATCAGGGAAGTACAGATAATGGAATGTTACATCAACCATCAGATTCTTTCTTTTTTCTTACTAAGGATGGTTCACTGAGTGGGGCAAGGGAAAGCGATGTATTTGTAAATGATGGTGACAACAAAAGAAAAGATATCAATGAAAACTAAAATAAGATCCAAGGGTCCTAAATTTTGTGCTGGAAGGGGCCTTAGAAGTCAGTGAGTTCAACCCCTCATTTTACAGTCTAAAGCTCAGAGGAACAATCATTTGTCTAAGGTCACACAGCTCGCACATGGTCAGGGCAAGATTCATCCCTAGGCCTTCATGACTCTGAGTCCAAATAAATTAGTAACTAATGGTTGATAAGGGCAGGATCTCATTCTTATGGGTGAGGGGAAGTGTATGAATGAAACAAAGACATTAAGTGGGTCAGCAGAGGGAGTACCAGACCTGAAGTCAGGAAGACTCATCTTTCAGTGTTCAAATCTAGTTTCAGACACATACTATTTTTGGGACCTTGAGTAAGTCACTTCACCCTGATGCCTTAATTTCCTCATCTGTAAAATAAGCTGGAAAAGGAAATGGTAAATTGTTCCACTACATCTGCTAAAAAAACTCCAATGAGACCAGAGTCAGATATGATTGAAAAGACTAAACAACAAAATATTATAGGAGCTAAATGCTGCTATGTCCCAGCAGCATTTGGTAAAGAGACAGTTAAAAGATCCCAGACCATGAACTATTTAGATGCTTTAACCTGTTGTCCATGAACTTCTGTTTTTTAATTTTTGGTCACTATCTTTCAATATAACCTTGGCAATCCTGTATATTTTATTTGGTTTTTAAAAAATATGAGGGCCCATTGGCTGCCAAAGAGTCAATGATGGCTTAGCCACAGATGGCTTCTCTCCCTGGCTCCCCTTACCCCCAGAGCAGCCTGCAGCAATATTATTGACTTGCTCTATCTCTGGTATTTAAAAATAACTTCACAGAAACAAAAAATAAAACAACATGAGAGCAGGGTTAGGAGTTACTTGAGTGGGCAGAACAAATCAGGTGGTTTTCCACTGGTATCTATTTTTAGCCCTTTAAAATGGGTGGTATTGGCACTTCACTAAAAGAGTGGAGGGGGAAGCACGAGAAAAGTACGTGTCAAAATCTTTTCATCACATGTGGAGGGAATAAAAACAACTCTGGCTCCAACAAGCCAACCAACACATGGTACTTCCTCTTAATAAAATATACCACTTCCTCTACAATAGCCTTGTTTTCTCATTCCTTGGTAGAGCGGGTAGTTTCACAGAATCAAAGAACTGAGGTCAAAGAGATCACCACCACCTGGTCGACCCAAAAGGCATCCCATCCACTCCCATACCTGTTTAACTGTCTTCTAATCTTCTTGGCTTGATGAACTCTGAGAAGGCTCAACCTGTCACCTCCCCGCAAAGTACCCAGTTCCTTCTTTAATTTCTGTCCTGTAGTTTGAAGCATTTTTTTGTATTTTGTAGCTTAAATGATCTTTTTTTCTATTTTTATAAAATTATGTTATAGACTATATAATTATAGCATTATAGCTTGCATTTTTTTTAATTCTGAATTTAGTGACCCCCCCTCCAAAAGAATGAAGATTTCCACATAAAACACAGAACCAAAAATGAGAACTCTGTGGCAAAGGGCGGACTTCTATTACATACACCTTGTTTCTTTTTTAAAATTTATTACATTTCTCATGTTATATTCAAACCTGCCCAGTTTGCTAGCATTTCCCCCTGAAATTTGTCATTTGTTCATTTTTAACAAAGCCTCTGCCACTCCTGGCGGGACATTTTCTAGGGCACCTCTGGCTCAGGTACACAGGGCCCTCCTTCTTCCCCTGCCAAACAGGTCCCCCCCTTCATTCAGGAGGGAAGGGAGTCATACACTTGAATATGGGGATGATTTTGTCAAAGTCTTTCTCCTTTAGAAAACCTTTTTGGGTTCCTGGCTATTTTTTGGTCTGACTTGGTGGTGTTTTTGCACCTCAGAACCCTGAACTGATCTCAAAGATGGGGAGAAGCAAATGTGGCGTAGCTGAGGGAGCTGAGCTGAGAAGATCCTGGAGGCCAGGGAGGCCCACTGTCCCATTTTATAGATGCACATGAGCTTTGCCTTCTAAGCATCAACGGGAACTCTTCACATGAAAGCAAGAACAAAGATGATTATCATGGGCAATCTTTTCTGATACTGAAAAGACTAAGGTGGATAGAAACAGAGCTGATGTAAACAAAAAGATGACTCGAAGCAAACTGAACTCTAAGTAATGGGGAAAAAAATCCAACTAGTTTTGTTCTCCCTTTTCCCCCTTCTTCTCACGCAAAGAGCTCAAGAACCATTAGAATAAATACTGAGCCAAGCAATATTGAAGAAGGCTTCTGGATCGGAGGCTTTTGCCTAATGCTTTTCTTTGTTACATAGAAGGATTAAATCTGGAGGGGCCTGAGAAAAGCCTTTGATATATTTTAAAAGAAATCAATAAAATTATTTTTCAAAGATTTATAATTTTAAGAGATAAATGTAATTAAAACTAAAAAGTATTATAAACCTGAAATGAAATAATAGATGTGAAATTCCTCTACCAAACTGAGAACACCATTAAAAAACTAAAAAGAACGTCCCTTCCTTGTTGCTATTGTTCAGTTGTGTCTCACTCTCTGTGACTCCGTTTAACATATTCTTTGTAAAGAAACTGGAGTGGTTTGTCATTTCCTTCTCTGGCTTATTTCACAGTTGGAGAAACTGAGTCAAATAGGTTTAAGTGACTTGCCCAAAGTCATTTGGCTTAGTAAACGTCCAAGATGAGACTTGAACTCAGATCCTCCTGGTTTGACTCATTTTCCACTCACCGGAGCACCCGCTGTCCTGTCCTCTCCTTGGAAATGCTTCATCAATCAACAACTGTCTTATATAATCCCTACTATGAGCAAACATGTGTGAGGTGGTAAATACATGAAAACAGCCCTATCACCAAGGAGCTTATATGAGGGAGGGTACATATACACCCGTATGGGGGGGCAGCAGAGAGGAAAGGCAAGATTCCTGCAGAATTCTGATGAAGACTCAGTATCCCACTTGGCAGAGGTAAAAGTCCATTTCTGGCATGCCTGGCGGCCAGAACAAAGCTGTGGAGGTGGGAAAGTAATAAGGTCACTGTGGTTGGCCCCCAGAATGCAAAAAAAGTGGAGGCTGGCCTCATCTTCCAGCCAGGCTCCAACTCAATGCATTTTAGTCAGTGAGTCTGACTTTTTTTTTAGATCATGAATGGAACCAGTTTGAGGGAAACTTACTGTAATGCCAAAGGAAAGGGAACTGAAATGAGGGGTTCTGGAGATAGACATGGCCTGAGTCCTTGGCAACTCCACAACTGCCAAAGCATGTTGGGGTTAACCAAGTCCTTTTCTCCCAATGAGGCTGGAAATTGGAGTGTCTTGTCAGCCCCATTTCACAGATGAAGAAACCGAGGCTCAGTGAACTCTATGTCTTGACCCAGACTGAGAGTCTCAGATTCCAGTGTGTTTTTCACCACACCATCTCTCAGGAGGATAGACTGAGGAAGAGCTTTGCATGCACTTTTTTCATTAGTCACCAAGATGCCCACACTGAACTGGCAAAGTTCCTAGCCCTGGAAGGGAACTAGTTGGTCTCGAATGGCCCCCAAGGAGCTTATTCTTTGCATCAATTATCCTGGGGTGAGGTTCCAGGCAAGCACGGGTCTTCAATCTGGGTAGACTGGGGGCTGGTGGATTATGGGGAGGGGAGAGTGTTCCATTGCTCTACCATTAGGAAGTCATTCATCTGGATTAAGTATTTCCCTTTCCAGGCAAATATTCTGGGGGAAGCAGTAATAAAGATGGAAAATTTTATACAGATGGGAAATTGGGTATGTGGTTAAAAAACTACTGACATTTCCTTGGTCACCTTTTCACAAGCTATCACTAACACCTTGGTGTAAATTAATTTCACAGATCCTTCTAATCTAGACAAACCCCAGAATCCCAGACATGGAAGGGGCCCCAGGCATCTGGTCCAACCTTCCACAGATGTACAAGCCTCCTCTTGAGTCCCCATCTCTGCTCCCACACTTCCAGGGATGTGAAGGTCTCCACCTAATCAAGAAGACTAAGGGCATCTGGAGGGATCTGAAGAGGGTAGCACGCTAACATGGGGGAGGCAAAGACACAAATGAAGCTGTTTCTGCCTTTAAGGAGATTACATTCTATTAGGAAAGACAATGGAGACACCTGTATCTTAAATGCAAAATCATTGGGACAGAGGAGACATGAAAAACTCAGGAAAGACTCATAAATCTAGAGCTGAAAGGGCCCCCCCCCAAGGCGGGTTAGTTCAAGTCTCTCAATTTTCAGATGAGAGATAAGGCCCCAAGAACTTCAGTGATGTGCCCCAAGTCAAACAAGTAATAGGTGGCAGAGCTAGGATTCGAACCCTGAACCCTTGACTCCAATCCATAATGCATTCCATGATACCTTTCCATCCACTGTGTCTCAAAGACTCATGAATTGGCCCCAAGCTTTATCAACTGGGCCAGAGGGGAGGAGAAGGCTGTCAGACTAAATGACCTCAAACATCTCTGCCCAGTCTAGAACTTCAGATACCCAGCAGGGTCACCTGGGGGGAAGCCTGTCGGGGAGGCCTATAGGAGAAGCCGGCCTGGCCAATGTCTCCCCAGGACCCTGTTGGAACCCCCCTCCACTGTGGATAGTTTTCTGAGCTCAAAGTCCACATTCCCTTTTCTTGCTGGGCCGTGAAGGTATAAGGAAAAAAAAAAAGTTACCCGGGGCTTGGGCTTCCTTGGAATTGAAGCATGAGGAGCCTGAGTTTGCCCCAAAAGTATCATGGAAGAATGGAGTGGAAAAGGTCAAGGGGCTTCCGGGAGGTCAAAAATGGCTGCAGACACTCCTTGTCAGAGCAAAGGACTGGAAACAAAGTAGATGCCCATTGACTGGGGGCTGGTTAACATGAAGACAATGGGGGCAGCTAGGTGGCACAGTGGGCAGAGCACCAGCCCTGGAGTCCGGAGGACCTGAGTTCAAATCCGGTCTCAGACACTTCATAATGACCTAGCTGTGTGGCCTTGGGCAAGTCACTTAACCCCAATGCCTTGCAAAATCCTAAAATAAAACAACCAAAAACCCCGAAAAAAACAAAACCAAAAACATGAAGACAATGTAATATAGTAGAGGGGACCAAACTGTAGGAAAGGACTGATATGAAGGATTTAGAGAAGCATGAGAAGACTTGCATGAACTGAAGGAAAGCAAAATAAGTCAAACAAAGCAAATACTATGGACAGGAACTCTCACATGAATGTGGGGGCAGGGGGGTCACATAGTAGGCAGGTGCTTTAAAATACTGCCTGATTAAAGGGTTCCTGATGGAAACAATGCTCTCCACCTCCAGAGAGAGAACAGCTGGCCTCAGAGGAGGGACATGGACACTAGGTTTTGTGTGATTTCATGTGTATAATAATGGCTATTATATTGCCTGCCTTTTCAGTGGGTGGAGGAGGGATGAGAGGGAGAGAGAGAGAGAATTTAGAATTCAAAATTTAAAAAGAAAAGAATTTCAAAATTAAAAATGTCAAAAAAATGAATGTTTACTGACCGAGTGAAGAAGAGATAAGAATTGGGCTCTCTTTCCCTTCTTTGGTGAGGTGGGGTGCTACGGGTATGAAACACTTCATATGCTGTCAGATTCAGGACATGTTTTGGCTAGCTTTCTGAACTGCTTTTTTTGGTTCTTTTTAAAAATTCTTTGTGAGGGAAAGGAATGCATTTAGAAATGAAGGCTATGCAACAACAAGACATGGATAAAAATCAAAAGAAGAAAAACAGCAAGAAAGAAAATCATTCTAGAGCCCCAAGCTTTGTAGCAACCAATAAAACAATTGAAATCTGATGTATCAGTGGGGGTGAGGGGAGTGCTTAATGTTTTAAAAGAAATCTGTATCATAATCATACTCTCAGCCCTCAGAGAAGAGAATATGAGGGCTAAATAGGAGTCAGGAGACCTGGATTCTAATCCTGACTTGGCCCCCTGCTGGGAAGGACACCATGATAGATTCCAGACAAATGGCTGAGCCCCCAACAAGCCTCGAGTTAGAACTGAAGCTAATTTTTGAGGCAGAGCCCTGGGGAGTTGGGACATGGCAGGCAGCAGGCTCCAGCCTCCAGGACTGGACTCCTCTGGCCTTGGCTCTAGCCCGAGCTAGAGGTCCTGAGCCTCGCCTCGTGTTCTCTAATCCTTTCTACCTGGACCTTACCCCTCTCTATCAAATTGTCAACGAGCTGACCTCAGAGACTGGCTCTGTCCCTTCTCTTGTCGTCCCCACAGTGTGTAGAACAAGGCTCAGCTCTCAGGGATCTTGGCTCAAAACTTCCAGGTCTTAATGAACTTGACTCCTTACTGCATCACTTCATTTAAGGATGCAAATCCTATTGGAGGGAATATGTTGCTCACTCATTTCAGTGGTGTTCAACTCTTTGTGACTCCATTTGGGGTTTTCTTGCCAAATTTCCTGCAGTGGTTTATCTTCTCTAGAAAACTGAGGCCAATAGGGTCAAGTGACTTGTCCAAGGTCATACTAGTAAGTGTCTGAAGCCAGATTTAAATTCTGCTTCCATTGGAGGAGACATGTTATCTTTCTGTTGAGCCAAAAATCACACCTTAGTGTAACAGGGAACATAGAAGTATATACTGAAAGTACCCAGTCAGGACCCAAGAAATACTTGCTGACTTGAATTGGAATCTCATAAAAATAAATGTCTCATGTTCCTGAAACACAAGAAACTGCAGAAAAAGAGACAAGCTTGGGAAGTCATGTGAACTAATGCAGAGGAGAGTAAAGAGACCCCAGAAAATTATATACACTTAAAAACTATGTCTTGAGAGGGGAAGAAGGAAAGAAATGGGGGTGGGGAAAGAGATATAGGAGGAAAGCTAGGCTATGTGTTTTCAAAAAATCATAAAAATCTATTTTAAAAACATTCAGGACAATTGTGGAAAGGATATGATAAGTTCTCCAAGATTAATGACCTCATAAGACACACAGACAAGCCATGAAATAGGATAAGGGAAGGTGAGATGGAAAGATAGAGGAAGAAGGGAAAGGGGGGGAGAGAGAGAGAGAGAGCAAGTGGAGAAAGGAGGGGAGAAGAGAGAAAGTCAGAGGGAAAGAGAGAAGGGAGGGAAAGAGTAAAAAAGGAAGAGGTGGGAGAAGGGAGGGAAAGGGAAAGAGAGGAGAAGAGAACAAAACAAGAACAAAGAGGAGGAGGAGAGAGGAGGGAGGAGGAGGAGAAGGAGGAAGTAAAGGAGGGGAGGGAGAGAGGGAATGAAGAGAGGTGAAAGAGAAGAGGAGAGGAGAGGAGAAGAGAGAAGAGAAAGTATATTAAGCATTCCCATGGGCTGGTATGATTAGAAAAAAAATTTTCTAGGAAAACATTCAAGGCAGTTAACATTGGGTTCACTTAGCAAACCCAAGGAGTCACCCTAAAACAAAGCCACCTGCTTCCCCTTGCTAGAATGGCCGCATCTCCTCAAGCTGCCCTCTCTAGGGCTGCCCATCTATCTGACTGGTGAAAGAGATCTTGCTTGAGCCACTCAGTGAGGACCAGAGAGAACTGGAAGTTCCCTGAAGGCAGGCCAGCTGCACTTTGTCTTTGCATCCCCAAGACGAACAGTCTCTGGCACAGACTTGGTGGGCTCCCCCCAGCTCTTAGCAGGGAGCTAAATGGCTTACCGATGGATGGAACCCTCTGAAATTAAGGATGGTGAAACACTGAGACAGATGCAGACAGTCTGTTGGGACAGATCCTTAAAAGAAGAGAAAAATCATCTCTCGGATATTTAAAAACCAGTTCTACAGAGTCAGAACCTGGGATGCTTAATTTCTGATGGTCCCTTCCAGCTACTTGGTTTAAGAGACCACTTCAGTATCTGGGACATGAGAAAAGATGGAAGTGTCCCTCCATCCATTAATAAATGGTTATTGAGCTCCTCCTCTGGGTCAGGGATGACACTAATTTCTGGGCACACAAGACAAAAGAGAAATAATCCCAGACCTTGAGGGGCTTATATTCTTTAGACTAAATGCATTATTTTGGCATTCAAGGCCCTTTCCAATGTGGCTGAACCTGCCTTGAAGAGATCATGCTTCCCAAGGGATCTATCTATTCTCTTAAGTCTGAGTATTTTCTGAGTATAGACGAGTGTATTCTCATAATCTCTAACATCGCTTCTAGCTTTGAGATCTCAGCTCCCCCATGGAGCCTTACTGGAGACCAGCCCCCACAAGGCAGCTCCTCTCTAAGGATCCATTTTACTAAGAGTGAATTCACAATCCCTTCATCGCTCCCTGGCTTTCAGTATGTGAGTCTTCTCTCACTCACTGGACTGGACTACTCCAAGTAGGACCCAGGCATTCACTGAATGAATGAATCAATGAATGAATTTACAAATATACAAATGTGCTCAGATCTGGGCTGGGCACTAGAAAGAGAACTGCAGATGGTCATTGTGAATCTCAATTAAGATCATGGAAATCAAAGCTCTTTGCAAATCTTTGGCTAAATGGCTGTTAGCTATTGGTGGCCTCCAGTCACTCAATAAATGTGGCCTAGGCACCTGGCCAAGCATTGTGTTAAGCATGGGATATAAAGAAAAGCAAAAACTCTCTCCTCAAAGACTACAGTGTCTTGCACATAGTAGGAGCTTAATAAATGTTATAAATGTTGGCTGACTGATTGAATGTTGACTGATATTCTGGGTGATGTAAAAAAAGGTACCAATGAAAATTTAATAGGATTAACTTTTTAAAAATCCAAGATGTTCCAAAATCATTTTTTCTTCAAAATGCTCTAGGATTTCATTAGTATTTTTCAAAAAATAAAGTGTTCTATAAGCTAGAGTGATGAAATTTCATTCATGTCACTTGTAGATGCCATGGATGTGCCCACAACAAGCCAACTTGGCCAGCCAAACAGGGGACTTCCTGCTTACCTGAGAGTTGACCAGGCGAAAGGTCGTCTTCTGTCCCACATCCTGCTGAAATTTTCTTGTGGGTGCCCCATTAAATCTCATGATGGCATCATGACTGTCTGTAAATCACAGGAAGATGGAAGAGAAATCTGAGTAAGCGAAAGCGATAGAGGAAGAGAGCCAGAACCGGCAGGAGCATGGAGACCCTGGAAGGACTCCAAGAATGCTACAGACAGAAAGTACCAAAGACTGAAGTGGCTTAGGATCAGAAACTTAAAGCCACATTTTACAGATAAACCTAGAGACCAAGTGATTTATCCAAAGTCAAACAGCCTGGGGCAGAGCTTGGGCTCTGGAGTCAAGTGACCTGAGTTCAAATCCATTCTCAGACACTTGACACTAGCTGCAGGACCCAGGACAAGTCACTTAACAGCACAGTCTCACAAAAACAAAGGCAAACAGGGGTGGCTAAGTGGCACAGTGGATAAAGCACTGGCCCTGGAGTCAGGAGGACCTGAGTTCAAATCCGGTCTCAGACACTTAATAATGACCCAGCTGTGTGGCCTTGGGCAAGCCACTTCACCCCATTTGCCTTGCAAAAACCTAAAAAAAAAAAAATCAAAGGCAGACAACTGGTTAGAAGCAAAGCAAGGACGACTAAAACTCAGAGCCACTGACTGACTTTTCATTCTAACATCTCAGAGCTGAAAAATACGTTTCTTGCTTTTTTTTTTAGAAAACTATTTCTTAAAAGATTTACATGAATTGATACTGAGCAAAAGGAGCAAAACCAAGAGAACATTGCTCAGATTAACAACAACACTGCAGATGCTCAACTTTGACAGATGCAGCTCCTCTTAGCAGTTCAGAGACCTCGGACAACCCTGGCAGACCTGTTATGTACATCACCACCCATATACAGAGGGAAAACCAGAACAAAACAACAAATCCCAGCACAGAATCTGAATAGATGCTATGTTCACCTTTTTTGTTTTTGTTGTTTGTTTGCTTGTTTATTTGTTTGTTTTTGTTTTTGGCAAGGCAATGGGGTGAAGTGACTTGCCCAGGGTCACACAGCTGGGTCATTATTAAGTGTCTGAGGCCCTATTTGAACTCAGGTCCTCCTGACTCCAGGGCTGGTGCTCTATCCACTGTGTCACATAGCTGCTGCCCCCATATGTTCACAGTTTTTAAAAACTTTTCTTATTTTTTCTTTCCTATCTTATGATTTTCTTTCTTTTCCCTTGGTCCTAATTCCTTGTACACAAAACAACGACTCTGGAGGCATGTTGAATGTGGGGGTAAATGTACAATTTTTACTGGACTGCTTGCTGATGGGGGGAGTGGCAGAAAGGAGGGTGATAGAAAAGTGTAACTTATGAAGATGCAGGTGGGATGAATGTTCAAAGATTTTCGTGTCTGTAGTTGGAAAAATAAAAATAAAATATCCAAAAAAAAGCAAACTATACCTTAAAATAAAATCCCTGAATTCAGTAAAAATTAAGGTAACATCACCATTTAAAAGTAATTAATGAATTGGAGTAATAGAGAGTAGTTGCTGATTAGAGAAATGCAAATTAAAATAAATCTGGTGAATCTGATAGGAAAGGAAAATAACAAGTGTTGGAGAGGATGTGGAAAAACAGGTATATTGATAGATTGTTGGTGGAGTTGTGAACTGATGCGATCAATCTGGAGAGCAATTTGGAGTTACTCCCAAAGGGCCATAAAACTGGATATCCTTTGGCCTCCTACTACTACATCTCAAAGAGATCAAAGAAAAAGGAAAAGAACCTTCATTGGTAAAAAAAAAAAAAATATTTATAGCAAATCTCTATGAAGAGGGGAAAAAAATGGACATTGAGGGGACACCCATCAATGGGGGAATGGCTGAACAAGTTGTGTTCTATGATTGCGATGGGAACAGTACTCTAAGTGATGAGCAGGATGCTTACAGAAAAACATGAAAAGAATTACATTGACTGATACAAAGTGGAATGAGAAGAATCAGGAGAACGATGTACACAGTAGCAACAAAAATGTACGACGACCAGCTGTGAATGATGCAGCTATTCTTGGCAATCTAACCAAGATAATTCTGAAAGGCTTTTAATGAAAAATGTTATCCACTTCCAGAGAAAGAGTTGATGGAGTTTGAATACAGACTGAAGCACATTTTTTTTTCGCTTTTTTTTTTATTCTTGACTTGTTTGTTTATTTTAGCCTGTACTTTCTTTTGCAACATGGCTAACATGGAAGTGTTTTGCATGACAGAACATGTATAATCTATATCAAACTGCCTTCTCAAGGAGGGGATTAGAAGGAAGGGAGAAAAAGTATGGAATTCAAAGAATTTTTTAAATGAATTTTTAAAATTTGTTAAAAGTAACTGAGAAAAAATTAAATGTTTAACAAAAAGGAGGTAAAGTAAGGTGAGCATAATGAGGAAACAATATAAACACAATGACAACGACACTAAAATTAGAAAGGATAATAGCAACAAAACAATGCAAATAAAATATAGCAAAATTAGTAACGACTAGCTTGTTCCCAGTGAGGAGATAGGTCTTTGCAGAGGTAAGGGGCTAGGGGTGTGGAATATTGCATAAAATACAATTATTTTTGGATATGTTGGTTAGTTTTGCTTAAGTTTCTTCCTGTTTTTCAATTCTCTTATAAGAGGAAGTGTTTTATTTTGCTAAAAGAAGAGGAAGTTGCTAAATAACAAAGGGATTGGTTCAGTTAACCTTCAATTGATAATATTTCTAACCTTGGGCAAATCCTTAAATTTTTCTGGGCTTCTGTTTCTTCATTTGCAAAATGAAGGGGGTTGGCCTAGACACCTCCAAGGTCCATTCCAGTTCTAGATCCATGATCCTGTTTATTTGGCAATTAAAACCCTTCGCAACTGGGCTTAAACCAACCTTTCTAGCTTTAATAAACATGATTTCCCTTCTCATATATCTGCTTCAGCCAAAGTGTTCTTCCTGCCATTCCTCCATCTCTCATCTCCATACCTTTGTACTGGCCATCTCCCATCCCTGCAATTTACTTCTTCATCTCGGCCTTTTAGAATAAATTGTTTCCTTTAAAGATTAATTCAAGGATCACGTGAGGTCTTCCCTGACCCTTCCACCACTGGAGCCTTTTTTCCCTCAAAAGAATTCGCTTGTAGATATTTTGCTTATCATTTTACATCTCCATGTTGACTTTGACTCCGCTATGTCCATCATAGGAAGGGCTGTTCAGGTTTTTCCTCTATTATCTCAGACCGGTCTAGTGACTAACAAATAGAAAGTAATCAGTTTGTTGATCTTTTGCAAAATAAATCCAACTGGAACTAGTCCTGTGACTCTTGTCTCTACCTCCAGAGGTTGAAGGTGCCTCCATCCCCAGCACTGGGACAAAGTCCAGGAAGTAGATATTCTCTTTCTACAGGGAAAGCTGGTTGGATTCCTAGGCCCACGGACCACTCTGACCCGAGAGTTCATCTGGGAAAGAGGTGAGGAAGAGGAGACCAGCAAGAGGGAATGGCTTGCCCAAAGTAAGGTGAGTGATAGCGATGGAATTTGAACTGAAGTCCTCCTTTAAGCAGTTTCTTTCTTCTGTTCCATCATTGCTTATGCCCAACTCAATGAACAATGCTGGGAAAAGAAGGCTTCAAACTGCATCCAACAAGACAGGGAAATCTTCTCTGAATCACAAACTCTTCCCCAGTAACAACAATTATCTCATTGACTTGGTCAATTGTTTCAATGTTTCTGCCTCTTTATTGGGGTTTTCTTGGCAGAGATACTGAAGGGGTTGGCCATTTCCTTCTCCAGTTTGTCTGATGAACAGGGAAATGGAGACAAACAGGGTGAAGTAACTTGTCCAGGGTCACACAACTACTAAGTCTGTCTGGGGTCACATTTGAACCCATGAACATAAGTCTTCCTGACTCCAGGATTGAAACTCTATTATGAGGTAACTAGCTGCCCATCTACCATTTTTACAACCTACTATAGCCTGTCAGTTTTTTCCTGTTCCCTTTCACATTTTTACCACCCACATTCAGGAAGGTGATAAACAATCACATAAAATCTTTAATAATCTCATCATTCTCCCTGAAGAGTTGGCATTATGTCAGATAGCTGAGACCTGGGAGCCATGTGGAGCAGACCTGGTGGGGCAGACCTGGCCTAATCTCAGGTTTTGATCAGATTGAAGCCGAGTCTTTTGTTTTAATTCACATACCTGCCCATAGGCAACAATACAGGCAGACCCCAGTCTTTGAAAGGTAAATTAACAATCTCCCTTCACATTCTTGTAGAATCCAAACACCCCATATTCCCCACATATCACACTCTAGCTGTGTGATCCTAGGCAAGTCCCTTAATCTCTCAATGCTCCAGGCAACTTGCTAAGACTCTATGTTTGAGAGCAGTGCATGGTGGGGGGGGGGGGGGATTACCACCTCTTGGGGTTCCCTGGATCAAGGGATTTGCAGGGTCAGTCCTTCAGATTCTGTCCGTTCCCTCCACTGCCTGATGGATGTTCCTAAAGGATGAGTCTTATCCTTTCATTCCCCTTCCTTCCACTGCCTGATGGATGTTCCTAAAGGATGAGTCTTATCCTTTCATTCCCCTCCTCAATAATTCTCAAAGAAATCCCCATGGCTATTGAAAGAAGTTCAGCCTTCTTAGCAAGTGTCTCCATCCTGCAAGATTCTAACTACAATCACGAATCATTATTTGGTGGCCTCATAGACATAAAGATTACTTCTCCCACTAAGGGATCATGAGCCAAGGTAAGGACCAGAGAGCTCCTCCATCCATACTTGTGGCCTCATCAAGGCCCCAAGAAACCAAATGAAGAAACAGGATTGGAAGGATCAGCTTCAATGAGTTTCTCATTCCCAGTCTCCTGCCTCCCTGATGCCCCATTTGGACATCCATTCTCAGTCATTTACCTCCACAGCCCCAGCATGGCTTCCTTCTACCACCATCTTTGCTTTTCCTCCTTGTCCTCGCCATTATGTCTTTCATCCTAAACATCCTCGCTTTGGGTCCAAGCCAGTCCCTACTACCAAGGTGACAATCTGATAAACTTACATGCTAATAGGCTAAGGGGGAACATTGTAGTCTCCTCAGAGACACACAAGGGGATCAAAAAGGCCTTCTAGAGACAAAGATAAAAGACTATTTCATCTTTCTGTGGTATTGTAATAACTCCTGTGAATTGTTTAATATCTACATCTATCAATATCTATCATTTCCTCAGTCATCAAACTCTTTTATGACTCATTTTGTAACCAGACTGTTATTTCACTAGTCTAAGGTACATGGGTAGGGAAGACTCCCTCCCTCACTCTGGGGTGCTCCTGTTTTAAATTAGCATCTTAGACTGTAGCCTGGTTGGGGGGGGGGGCACCTCTTCTGGAAAGGCAGCTGGAACTTAAGGATCTGGGCTTCAAGCTCTCACTTTTACCCTTTTTGTATTAGCCTAACAGACCCCACAAAACAATGAAGCAAATTATTTCTTAGTTTCTTCATCTGAAATCTTAGTGAAATAAAGCTTGTTATACAAATACCCTTCATTTTGCAGTTTTCAGAAACACATCAAAGGGAGTATTGGCTAGGTCAATTGGTACAACAAACTTACTGAGGTACTGGCTAAGCAACAAAAAAAAGAGATACAAAAGCAAAAACTCTGGTTTCTAGTTTCTAGAAGCTTACACTCTACTGGGAGAGATGACCTGTCAATAATTAGGGCCATACAAGATCTACATGGAATACAGAGAAGGGAAGATAGAGAGGAAGCTCTTGCAGGGATGGGGACTAGGAAAAACCACCCCAAGCAAAGTGGGACCTCAGCTGAGTCTTGAAGGAAGTCAAAGTATAGGTCTTGTCCTCAGGAAGACTTCATTTTCTTTCTTTCTTTTCTTTTTTTTTTTTGATTTTGTAAGGCAGTGGGGTTAAGTGACTTGCCCAAGGTCACACAGCTAGGTAATGATTAAGCGTCTGAGGTCACATTTGAACTGAGGTCCTCCTGACTCTGGGGTCGGTGCTCTATCCACTGAGCCACCTAGCTGCTCCAAGACTTCATTCATTTTCAAGCCCACTTCTATTGAATACTAGTTCTGTGACTTCAAGCAAACAATGCAACCTCTCTATGCCCTAGTCTCTTTATCTAAAAATTGAGGAGGTTGGACTATATGACCAACCATGAAGGTCACTTCAAGGTCAACATCTATGATCATAGATCATACCCCGCCATCATAAAGAAAAAACAAAAACCCACAAAAACTAGTTAATGATCATACAAAACTTGTCAGAGAGCCAGCAAACTCTACCTCATAAAGTATGAGATATGGAAGAGACCATCCAGAGCTTTGGGTCCAAAAGTCTCATTTTATACAGCAAGAAACTCTGTCTAGAGAACTGAAATCAGTTGCCCACGCTGACCCAGTTCATTGATGGCAAACCTGGAATGAGTGATGGTCAGGATTAGAACTCTAATTGCCTTTCCATTCCCCTGGTCTCCCAAGGCAATCACTTATAATGAAGGGGAGAAAATGGCTGGGGAAGGGGAGGAAGGGGAAGTTCAGTAAAACTCACCAATATTGGAAAAACTCTGACAAGAATATGTTGTATTCTACACCCATAGTCCCCCACCTTGGCAAAGAGGCAAGGATAGATGCTTTCTCATACCTCTACTTTGAGGCTAAGCTTGGTCATTAGCACTTCACAGCATTTTAATAAATAAAAATTCATTTGCAAAATAAAACAACTTAAAGATTGCTTCTCATCTCTTGAAAGATGGATTCCAAGTGCACCAAGATGCAGGCATTGCTCGATGTCTTCAGTGTCTTCATTTATTTTGCTTGCCTGTTGTTCTGTGTTACAAGGGCAGCCTTCTACATCGGGTGGGGGGCAGTATTATTGAGTTGTGATATTAAGGAAAAAACACTATCAATCAACCATTAAAATACACAGAAGAAAAACCAAGAGATTCCAAGGGATACAAAGGGGCATTTTTATTACTATCTTGTTATCTAACATTTTTTCTTTGTTTTTATTAAGAAGCTGATGTGCATGAAAATTTCCATAAACAAAGAAACAGAGGAACAAACTTATGAAAAAAATGACTACCTGCTGAAGAGTTTTTGTTTTTAGACACATATGAAACTTACCATTTACACCTCCCTCCCTTACACCTCTCTGTACGCCTTACTGAGGTTTCTTCTGATCTCTACTTAATAAAAACATTCTTTGCTGAACATATATCTTCTAAAAACAAATTGCCCATAACCAGAGAACACAGTTGCCTAAACAAGTCCATTTGGTGGGAGAGATTATTTGTAGGTTGGAATATTTGTGTTTACTAATGAATGTTAAATTCATAATCCATTTTTGTAACTCATCTTGTAAACTATGTCTGCTGGGGAAAGGGTGGGGGAGGGGAGTGATTGAATCATCTCTATTGAGCAAGGATCCCAAATGAGGCCCATTTTTTTCCCTTCTTTGTGCTGGGAAAGCTGTTTTCCTGGCTTCCCATTTAGAAAGGAAAAAGAGACATATGACATCACCACTGTTCTATTACCTCCCTGGCCTTGCGGCGCTCCCCCACCCCCAACTCCACATCTTCCTCCTTCTAAGATCATAATTTCCCCATTCACTATTTGCCTTGGCTTGATTCATTTCAATGAGTGATGAAAAACACGCCCACTGGAAATAAGACATTGGGTAAAACCAGACCCTCTCTGTTGAATGCCTTCTCTCACTGCCATGGAAGACCTTGGGTGTTTCATTTCTCTTACTAATAGCCAAATGCCTCTTCCAGAATGAAGTAAGGGAGGGTATAGTCTAGCAGATGTAGAGTTGGACTGGGAAGAGACCTGGTTCAAATATGCCTCAGACACTTAGGAGCAATTGAATATTGAAGTCATTTAAAAACTCTTGGTCTCAGTTTCCTCATCTGTACAATGAAGGGGTTGGGCTGGCTGACCCTAACGCTCCCTTTGAGCTAGGTCAAATGCAATGATCCACAATGCTGAAGATTTCAGGGAAAACAACCTGACTTTTCTAGGCAGTTCTAGTCTTGCCTCAAATCGCACCTTCTTCAAGAAGCCTTTCCCAATCTCGGTGGAGCCTAGTGCCTTCCCTCTGTGATTATCTTCTACTCCTATTTCTCTATCTTGTCTGAACAGAGTCATTTTTAGTGGATTGTGAGCTCCTTGAGAGTGGGCAGGGACTGTTTTGCCTTTCTTTGTATTCCCAGCCCTGGTACCCAATAGGTGCTTAATAAGTGCATGTTGACTTGATCTGACTTCTCTTGTGTAATTTTCTATCCAGGGAGCCAGATCTCAGATACCAGTTTTGCCTCAACTGTTTGCTTCTCTGCCTTTTCCATTTGGGTCCTGGAGGTTGAGAGTTGGAGATACCTGTGCCATCACCCATTCCAACTCCAGGAAACCAAAGCCCAGAGAAAACAAGTGACTTGTCTGAGATCCCAGGCCTTAGTAGCAGAGTCAAGCTTAGAACCCTGTTTCGTGGACCATCAAATGGGCCAATGCCTCCCCAATGCCTCCAAGGCCCACTGCTGCCATTTGCAAACCTCCATCCCCACTTGTCAAGACTCACCTATTTCTCTGCCCAAGGATGAAGCCTTCAAGGATCCAGCAGACGACACCACTGCACATGAGTTCAACTGCCCGAAGTTATCTCTGATACTCTTCTGGGGCAGGTGGCGTTCCCATTCAGAAGTGTTGAAGGGGAAGTCTGTCGCCTTTATCATGGTCACCTTGACGCGGCTTGCAAGTTGGCATAGCAAGGCATTGACGCTGAGCTTCTTCAACTGACGCTTCCCTTTAAAGGTCACATTATATTTGTTCATGTGCAAATAGTTCTTCCTGACCTTCTGCAAGCGGGGAGGAAGGTTCTTGGAGGAGCTGTCCTCATCCCAGACCTTGACATTGGACTTCTGAGCATGGGGTCTGTCTTGGGCACCATTTGGAGCACCACTCCCTTTTGGAGAGGCCAGCACTGTTGTCTTTGGAGCCAATCCCCTAGCCAAAAATTGCAGGTTCCTGGGCAGCTGGAAGTTTTTTGATTCCAATTTCAGGGAAACAGAGTACCCTTTCTTTGATTCATTCCACAGACAGATGGTGAAGAACAGGAGGAAGGCCAAGAGCCCATATATAATCTTTTTGAGGAAGTTGATATGGACCATACTGATGCATACAGTGGCCCCGAAGGCAGGGTAAGAAATCAGTCCTAGAAGTTGGAGAAGGAAAAAAATAATAAAAAGATATTCTTAGTCACACAGGAACCATCTGTCACCAAAATAAATCTTGACTGGTCTTTCACCCCTTATAAAGTAATCAGGGAAGAAATGACTGACGATGTCAACCTCAGACTTGCGAGGGAGGGAGAAAAGTGGGAAGGGGAGAGTCATTGGGAAGTGATAGAGATGCAAAAACTATGAGAACACCAATAAAAACATTAAGAAACTACACAGAGGGTGGCTAGGTGGTGTAGTGGAAAGAGCACCAACCCTGGAGTCAATAGTACCTGAGTTCAAATCCAGCCTCAGACACTTTACCTAGTTGTGTGGCCTTGGGCAAGCCACTTAACCCCATTGCTGTGCAAAAAAAAAAAAAACCTAAAAAAAAAGATACTACACAAAAAGAAAAAAAACCCCCAAAAATTTAGAAGGGGATATAGACCAAAGAAATCAGGGTAATTCGGTTACTTTGTTTTACCAATTATATTTCATTGATATATTTTGTTTATATGTTCACTAGGTTTTCTCCCATATCTCTTCCTCTCCCTCTTCTCAGAGGGACATCCCTTTTATCAAAGAATTTTTTTTTTAAAAGAAAGGAAACAGGGCAGCTAGGTGGCGCAGTGGATAAAGCACTGGCCTTGGAGTCAGGAGTACCTGGGTTCAAATCCAGCCTCAGACACTTAATAATTACCTAGCCATGTGGACTTGGGAAAGCCACATAACCCCATCTGCCTTGCAAAAAAAAAAACTAAAAAAAAAAGGAAAAGATTAAACAATCAGCAATGTTATTTAATGTAAAAAAAACTGACAAGATATGTATCATTCTACATCTGTGGATCTGCAAAGGGTAGGGAGGTGAGAGAGGGCATCTTGTCTGATCTCTTCTTTAGGATCAAATTTTTTCTTTGTAATTTTTCACTGTTCTTTTTTAATTGTTTTGCATGGTTGGGCTCATTTACATTGCTATGGTCATTAGAGATACTGTATTCTCTAATTGCATTAAATTTAATATATACTTTTACAGAGAAAAAGAAAAAAAGATTCCATTAATAGAATTCATCACCTTGTCTGACAGTCTCCTTTTTGTTCATCTCTATAATAACTGAAATATTAATATTTTAATGGCTGCAATGTTAAAAAGCACTTTTTGAAAGAGGAAAATATATGACTATTGAAGCTTGCCATCTAGTTCTGCATGTAGCCTATGGGACTAGTGTTGGGCACTTCTAATTCTACTGAGGTGTGGTCCAATGGAGAGAGCACCGGTCCTGGAGTCAAGAGGACCTGAGTTCAAATCTAGACATTTAATATGTATGAGCTATGTGTCCTTGGCTAACTCACACCCAGGGCCATCTCCAGTTGTCTTGACCTAGGCCATTGCAGCCAGATGACTCCAGAAGAGAAAGTGAGGCTGGTGACTTAGCACAACCCCCCATCCCCACCCCACCATGTGTTTGTCATGACATCACCTTCCTGACTTCAGGACTTCTTCAAGAAGGAAGGCCAAACAACAAACAACAATCAGTGGTATCAGATGACTGATGAGGGAGTTTTTGACTTTGAAATTCTCTGCTTCTCTGGTTAGCTATTGGGCACTGGCTTTGGGATCACAAACGATCTTGAGCTTCAGTGTCCTCGTGTATAAAATGAGGGCATTGGCCCAGAGGATCTCTGAGGTCCCTGCCAACTCCAGATCAATGGATCCGTGATCCTGTGACCACAAAGAGCTTTTGGAACCAGGGAAACAGCCCCTCATAAAGGTAAGGAGGTAATGATTAGGGATAAAATTGAAAAAGAATTGAGACTGGATCTTCCAAAGCTCTGGTAAATAGAATTGCTTTCTAAGAGGGCCCCTCCCTTGTATTATTGTATAGGGGGGAAGTTCCTTCCACACTTGGCTGATGAGCCCAGTCATTTTACCAACCTGGGTTTCTTCCCCTTCCTTTTCTTCTTTGAAGGAATGGCAGGATGGGGGGGGGGGGGGGGACTGCATGGGAAATGTATATTGTAGCAAAAAAAATGTTTTTGGTAAATAAAAGAGGGGGAAGCCAGGTCATACAGTGGCTAGAGCACCGGCCCTGAAGTCAGGAAGATCTAGATTCGAAACTTGACAATTACTAGTTGTGTGACCCTGGGCAAGTCATTTAACCCCAAATATCTCTCAAAAATAAATGATGAATGAATGAGAGTCTCTTGCTGTCAGTGCTGGCACAAACCATTGAATCAATATGATGGCCTTGAACCACCTCCCTGGAAACTGGAATGGCATTTGATTTTTTCTATATTTGTTGTGCAATTGGTTAAGAGCTCTGAGTACTTTGAACTCAAACAATGTCCAGGATCTTTAGCCAGGGTGGCACCTTTGGCACTCTGCTAAAACACAGTGAATCCAAGTGGTGACTACTGGGCTTTCTCAGGCCTCCAGGGAGGTCCCATCCTTGAACTGGGAATGTCTGATGGAAGGAAACTTCTCCCAGTCCTCCTCTCCCTAGCACTTTCCTCCCCTCTACTGACAATCTCCAAATTATCCTATCTGAATCTCATTTTTGTAATGCTTTTGCATTTTATCTCCCCATTAGACTAGGAGTTCTTGGAGGGCAGAAAATGTCTTTGGCATTTTTCGCATCCCCAGCTCTTAAGACAGTGCCCAGTGTATTGTTGTTCAGTCAATTCAATTGTGCCTGACTCTTCAAGACCCTGTTGAAGGTTTTCTGGGCAGATAATAGAGTTGTTTGCCATTTTCTTCTCCAGCTCAACTGAAAGATGAGGAAACTGAGGCAGAGTGGAATGACTTGCCCAGGGTCGCCCAGCTAGGGCGAGGTTGGAGGTCAGGTTGGAACTCAGAGAGGCATCCTCCCAACTTCAGACCTAGCTCTTTCTGGGACCACCTAAGCTGTCCAGCACGTAGTAAGGGCTTCCTAAATGCTAGATGAATGACTGAGTGATAAGAATGAACTTGAGGGTCTCTAAGGTCCCTTCCAGTTCCAGATGCAGGATCCTCTAACTTCTCTGGGCCTCAGTTTCCTCATCTATAAGATGAAGGGGTTGAGGCAGGCAGCTTCTCAGTCACCTGACAACCATTTACTGCCTGCATTACCTTGGGGAAAAGACCCCCTCATCTCAGTTACCTCTCTTATAAAATAACTGGCCTGTCAGGGTCTTCTGGCACTAAAGCCATGATCTTTCATCCTAAATAGGCATCATAAGGCTATAGACCCCTAGGGGTAAACCATGAACTGTGATACCAACACAGAGCAATAGAATATTCTCATCACCATTATCACCATGATAAACCTCCATCTCTCTAACACTGTATGACCCCAAAGGGTAAAGGGAATCTGGGCAGGGAGTTTATGCTACCTCTTGGAAGCTGGTGGAAATCTTTATTTCTAATTTTAAAAAGGCAACATGGTATGGTGGGGAAAAGAACAGACTAGAACTCTATGGGTTCTTAAGTTTCCCCTAACTTCTAAAACTCCCACTCCTACACCAAGAACAAAGGAGGGTCAAAATTCCTGAGGTGTGCCAGACAAAGAGACACCCCAGGAAAGGAGAACAGAGGTTGTCTGGGGGAGCATTTCCCTGGTGGAGAAGCTGAATGAGTATGCTACGAATATGGTCAGGTGTGTTCTCACTTGGGAAAATGAGATAAAGGAGTGAAAACAAAAAAGGAAGAGAAGATTGTTCTTAGGAAGCTGTGAAATTCTGTTAGAGGAAATCTTTCAGCTCAACCCAGAGAATTCGGGAGTTCTAGAGTGGTCTTAACAATAAAAGGGTGCCCTACCCAAAGGATTACCACTGGAATTCCGGGAGAAAGCCAGGCAGTTGATGAGGGTCAAGAAGCAGACCCTAATCTAAGAGTGGATTAAGGGAAAGGCTGCATCTCCCTTCTGCAAACCCCAAACCCACCTGTCCATTACCTGCTGGTTAAAGCCCCCAGACCAGTAGCAACATGTTCACATCCTCAGGAATGGGCAGGGTTTTCTTGGGAGAAGGTGGCCTCCCCATCTGGGCCTAACCATAAAGTATCTGCAAAGGGACACAAGCAGAGGAAAGTGCCCTTGTGGGCTGTCCTGTCACTGCCCCTAGGAGGGGGCCTGGGAGGGGGCAACAATTGCCTGCCCCAACTCTCAGACCAGGGTTAAACATTAACAGCACCTCCAGATGGTCTCTAGGCTTCGGATCATCCAGAAGGACAGAATTGGCTTCTGGCATACTCCCATCAGCTGGGGGACTGATGCAATATAGAGGACTAGTCCGTCAACTGCATTCCCACAGATACATGGAGAAGAACAGCAAGGGGGGCTGGGGGAGGCCAGCAAACCAACCAACCAATTGTCAAAGTCTTGATATTTTAGCTGACGTTCCACACCCAGGATCTCCCATCTCTCAAGGAAGTAGATGAGGTGGCTCCATATAGCAAAAACTGAACCCAAAAGAAATAATGGGAAGGGAAGTCTCAGTCTATCTAGGCTTCAATGTACCTGAGGTAGGGGCAGAGACAAAGGGACGCCTGGGGACACACAGCCAGGAAATGGCCCTCCAGCCTTTCTGACCTAAGTCCACTGTTCTATCCACTAAGCCTCATTGCCTCCCCAAAAGTCACCTTACCATGTGAAAGCCAAGGGAGATTTTAGAATAAGGCCCTGGGTTCAAGGAGAGAAAGCATTGTGTCTTGGAGACCTGAATGAAAGCAGCCTGAGGCCTAAGCACAGCCAGTGGGGGGACAGACCCCAAAATGGTGGATTTTCTTAGGTCAAAGAGCCAGGACTTTGGGACCAGTGTAGCTATATGTTAAGGGAAACTTAAAACTGGCATCTCCTTTGGATGGTCTTCCCTCAGTCCAACCATATACATCGATTAAGAGACATCCTAAAGGGTGAAACTATATGGACATATGAAATAAATATAATCATGATTGCAAATTCTATTATATAGAAATATATACATATATCATGAAATAAATGAAATACATAAAATAAATATGGGATATTGCAGGGAGAGAGGCACAAGGAGCTGGGCTGATCAGAGGGGAAACTGAGGCCCTGAAGATAACTAGTCCAAGGTCCCAGCTTAGAACCCACTTAAAGAGATCAGAGACCTAGATCTGGAAGGAAGTCATCTAGTTCAAACTCCAAGCCCTAGAAAGCTGTGACTACACCACAGGATTTGAACGCAGGCCGTTGATGCTGGAGCCTGTGGTTAGGTGCGGTCCAGTTGGTGAGCATCCTTCAGAACAACAGGGCCTCCAGGAGCGCCCCCAGTTCTGCAGATGAGGGCAAAGCTGGGAAGAGGGAAACAGGACCCTCACCTCAAATACTTGGGCAAAGTAAGTTGATTGCTATTTTTACTATTAGTAGGAGTAGCAACAGTATCACAAACCATTAAATAATTAATAATTTAATAATAATTAATAATAAACAATTAAAATAAAATAAGATAAAATAAAAATGCTATGACAATAACACTAGCTATAATAATGATAAGCACAGTGTGTGGGGGCACTTTCAGGTTTGCAAAACTTCCAATATTTGATTTCATTGCATCCTCCTCACAAAACTCCTGTGAGATCCTCTTATTAATTGCATTTACAGAAAAAGAAAGGAAGGCAAATGAAGGTTAAGTGAATAGAGCACCAGGCTCAGAGTCGGAAAGAACTAAATTCAAATCTGGCTTCAGACACTTCCTAGTTGTTGGATCTGGGCAAGTCACTTCATCCTTTAGCCTCAGTTTCCTCATGTGTAAAATGAAAAGAAGAAAACAGCAAACCACTCCAGTATTTTTGGCAAGAAAACTCCAAATGGAGTCAGGAAGAGCCAGATATGACTGAAATGACTGAACAACATTGAACCCTTGCCTAGGGTCACATAAGGCAAATTTAGCTAGCAAATATTTCAGAGAAGACTCAACTGAGGACTTGCAGATTCACTGCCCCATCACTATTAATGCAAATTCAGTTACCATTCCTCTGTAGCAGTTAATTATGACATCTTATGAGTCTTGGGTTCAACCACACTAGAATGGCTTCCAGGACGGTCCAGATGCCACAGGGCATCTGTTGTCTGAAGCCCAGCCAATGCAAGCAGAAACAGTAAGAGGCACTGGGATCCAGAAACAGACAAAGCTCCCAAAAATGACCCTTGCTGGGCAATGCAGATAGAATTGCCTCTCTCCCCTTCCCCAGGTTGGCATTCATCAAAGGGGTTTTCTTAGCCATCATCTCATCACCACCACCTCTACCCCCTTTACTTATCCATTAACCTCTTTCTAGAAAGATTAACATAGCAAATCTGAGTAGAGAGAACATGATATATAGAGATATCTGTAACTATATATAATATATAAATCTATGTCTACCTATAAATCTATATATATAGCCAGATACTGATCTCAATTAATAAATATATACAGTAGTTAGGAACCTGGACCTGAAGTCAAGATGACTCCAGGTTCAAATCCCATCTCAGATCCTCTGTGACCTTAAGCTAGTCAGTCGTTTATTCTATTATATTTTATAGAGAGCTTCAACTCCAGCCTCTGACACTTCTCATATCCATAACTTTGGACAAGTCATTTTCTACCCCTGGGCCTCAGTTTCCCTGGGATGTAGACAAAGAGAGGCAACAAATCAAGGCTAAATCCCAGGGTTATGAGATAATGTAAGTGCTGTAGGAATTCCAAAGGGTTCAAGTTCGCTCAGGATGGGGAGGCAGAGGGAGGGGTCCCCCCTCCCTAACTTCCTTCTGTCTCCCTCATTAGACCGAGGTTCCCGTCTCCAGTCCCACACAACCCAGAGGTCTTGTACCCTCTGTGTATTCTGTATATATCTTATGGGAACTGGTTTATTATTCATTACCTCTCCTGTGTGAGTTCCTCCAGTGGAGGGACATTGGGTGCCTTTCTTTCTATCTCTCCCCTCTATCCCGCACCCCACACTAAGCACACAGTAGGTGCTTAATAAATGAATGTTGATCCACAGACTGAGAGATCCAATCCTTTAATAGGCATGTTGTCTAGAAGAGAGTTATTTGGATATGGGCTGGACTGGGCAGTTTCTGAGGTGCTCCTCAGCTCTGAGATTTGTGAGTCTGAAATAAGGGAGAGGAGACAAAAGGGGCTAAGAATTCAAGTGTTTCTGGACCACCTACAAACTCTTTCTAGCTAAAACTGAGCAACTTTTGTCCACTGCCCAAGGAGTCACTATGCTTCTGGAGAAACTGAGCTGCATGAACCCCAAAAGAACTTGAGGCTACAGCCAGGGGCTCCTTCATAAGTCAGATGAATGAGGGGGCTGCATTGCCTTGTCACGGGCCCCAGAGTCCTTTCAGAGGTTATTATAAACCTCCAAGTCTTAGTGTGGGCAAACACAAGCAAACAGAACAGGCTTCCAAATTCCCTTCCCAGCTTCTCTGACCCTATGATGAGTCCGTGTGCATTTGGATCTTCAATGGGTGAGAACAAAGGACAAGGTCAAATGGAAATGAGGAGGAATCTGGGCACAGTGTGTGTCATTATATATAGCATCTCTCATCTGACTGGCTGGAGCACCCCACTGCCACTCCAAAGCAGGAAACGGTCAAAAATAAACGTGAGGGCTTGCCAGGAAAGTTTCATTGAAGTAAAACAGACAAAAAACGCCTTGTAACCTTCTGAGCCAGCAAACACTTAGACTTAACACTTAACAAACATGGAGAGTCATCAGTCAAGAATGTTGGACATAGAGAACTGCAGAGGAAGGAGAAAGGAGATTACCATTGAGATCCTCATATTGCAGTGGAAAAATAAGAGATGATCAAAGATCAAGCAAGGTGAATCCTCTGTACAAATTCCAAGAGAGACAAGACTTGATTTAACAACCCCTGAATTTCACCCCACCCCTCACCCCTTGTGAGGGTTAGAATTATCCAATCTGCAAGCAAAACCACTGAGGCAGAGCTTTGAGTCAATAGCATTTTATGAAAGGGTCCACAGTCTCCTATAATCGAGTAGACCTTGGATCTTCCTCATGATCTGAGATGCCCCCTTCTTCCTGGACCTTGTTTTCATAGGGTTTGATGCCCTAATATTCAAAAGTGGCATGGCAAAATGTAGAAATTCATTGACTGATGGACTCTGCTGGGTTGGACACAGAATTGGAGCAGAACAGGATGGAGACCTCTATCAGCATTCTCATGGTTGAGCACGAGAGCCTCATAACTTGGCAAAGAAGAAGTGAGCGTTATATTAAAAGTCTGAGGCTCACTGTAAGAACCTACCTACCTCTATAGGATTTATGTAGAACAGCAAACTGATCAATATTCATTGGAAGAGTAGGGATCCAAGTAACACAAAGCAAGGAAGTGGCCAAGTCTCACTGAGTCAAGGAGGATCCCCTACATATACAGGCACAGGTGTACCCACATACACTCATTCACACACCCACACACCCACACACACACACACACACATATGCACAACCATTCTCACACTCATATATTCATACACACACATACTCACATTCTCTCTCTGTCTCTCTCTGTGTCTCTGTCTCTCTTTCTCTCTCTCCCACACACACAAAGGGGTTCCTTAATAACAGATTCTGCTGTGGCTGGTCCACATCACACAGGACACCTCCAGGTATCCCTGGCCTGAAGAGGTGACTAGTCATACAATCAACCCACCCTCCACCACTTACAATGAGTCAGGTAAAAATGGTAAAATGGCATGGTTGACACCCTGAAGGTCTCTCTAAAGAACTTTCAATTGAGAGTACAACATGGGAGACCCTGGTCCAGGACCACCCAGCCTGCCCTGCCCTCTTTGAGAGTAAGGCAGAGCAGAAACACTCAAAGGAAACTTGAGATGTCCAAATTTAGAGACACCCCCCGCCAGGTGTTCACCTGGACTATTTGTACCAGTCCTGTGGTCGAGCATCCAAAGCTTATATTAGTCTGATCAGCCACAGTCAGACACTCTATAACTTGTCTCTACCATAGTGATGTAATGTTGATCTTCTTTGATATCTAAGAATAAGAACCAACCCACCAACCAATGGTGTGTCATTCCCTGGGGAAGCAAAGACAGAAGAGAATGATTTCCTGCCCTCTGGGTGTTTACCTTTTAACAAGAGGTGCAACATTTACACAGAAATAAACTGTTATATAAATATAACACCAGGGTCCCACCATATCCTTGGAGGGCAGGCCCATGGAATTAATCCATCTAAAAGGATTTTAGGCTCTGCAGACTGATGATGATAAGGCTGGCTCCCTTTTGGGACAGGGTAGGGAAGGGCTGATCACAAGGGAGGGGCTGGCCTTGAGACATCAACTTCTCCCTCCAGGAGGGGCCCCCCATGAGGCTGCCATTGCCTTCCTTGAAATCCTAACACTTTGCATTAGTATGACACCTGTTGTGGAGTCATTTCAGTTGTGTCCCACTCTCTGACCCCCTTTGGGGTTTTCCTGGCAGAGTTCCTGAAGGGATTTGTGGCCAGGACCTTCTCCTGCTCATTTGACAGGAGAGGAAACTGGGGCAGACAGGGTGAAGTGACTCCTGGCTCCAGGCCTGGGGCTCTCCCCATTCTCCACCAGACATCTAGCTGCAAGATCACAGCATCCTCAATTCAGAGTCCATCTAGCCCACCCTCATTTTACAAGCAAGGAAATTGAGACCAAGGAAGAGGAAATATCTTGCCCACAGTCACAGGGAGATTGAGCATTAGAGGTGAGAGAGAACCTGGTTGCTTTGACACCAAAATGAGGCCCTTTTCTCTGGGACACCACCCTCTCAGGTGGGACTGGGCTGATATTGAGCTTATAGAAGGACCCAGTTAGGAAGATGTAAGACCTCATGAAGCCCCTGAGCTAGTGTGGCAGCAATCTCATGGGTTAGTCACCCAAAGCGTGCTGCACAGCTCCCCCTTTCCTTATGGAATTGGGCAACCACCTGCTGTCCTAACTCCCACCCCTTTTTCCCAACACTTGAGACCCAACTTATCAGGGTCTGACTAACTCAGATTTTTCTTTCTTTTTTGGCCACTCAATTCACTCACTCAGCTAAGAGTGTTGCAACAATCAGGTCAAGTGGATGTGTGTGATGTGATGACTGGAACAGTGTGGGTCAATAAAGGTCTCCATAAATATTTGCTATTGCTGATGGGAATTGCAGTTTAGGGATGGGCAAATCTGACCTCTCAAAGAGCAGCTTCATGGGTCACAGACCACATTCACAAGTCTTAGGGGGAGCTAGGTCTACTTAGGTACTAATAAAAATGCTCGCTTCTAGTCATCAATCCTGCTTCTTCCTTTTGGATCAAATAAATGGATGCCTCTTTCCTCAAAAGAGCTCTTTAAATTCTTGAATTAATTTAATTAGACCAAAAATGTAATTTTTTTTTGCTTTTGTTTGATATTTTAATATCTTATTTACTTTTTAAAACATTTTTGAGTTCCAGATTCTTTCCCTTCTTCCTTCCCTGCTCCCCCCTTTCTTAGAAGGCAAGGTTATACATGTGCAATTATGAATTACATTTCCATATTAGTCATCTTGTAGAAGAAGGCTTGAATAAAAGAAATATGAAAAAGTAAAAAATAGCATGTTTCAGTCTGCATTCAATCCACATCACTTCTCTCTCTCTGGAAGCAGATGGTGTGCTTCATCATTAGCCCTTTGCAATTGTCTTGGACCATTGTATTGCTGAGAACAACTAAGTCATTCACAGACCTTCACTGAACAATATTGCTATTACTGTGTACAGCATTTTCCTAGTTCACTTCACTATGCATCAGTTCATGCAAGTCTTTCCAGGATTTTCATCCTACTTCATTTCTAATAGCACAATAATATTCCAAAGTGTGTTTAGCCATTCCCCAATTGATGGTCATCTCTTTGATTTCCAATTCTAAGCCACCACAAAAAGAGCTGCTATAAGTATCTTTCCACAAATAGGTTCTTTTCTATTTTTTGGATGTTTTTAGAAAACAGACCTAATAATGATATTGCCCTCTGGCATAATTCCAAATTGCTCTCCAGGATGGTTGGATCAGTTCATAACTCCACCAACAATGCATTGTTTTCACATATATTCTCCATCATCCAACATTTTCCTTTTCTATTATATGAGCCAATCTGATAGGTGTGAGGTGGTACCTCAGAGTTGATTTAATTTGCATTTCTCTGATCAATAGTGGTTTGGAGCATTTTTTTCTTGTGAGTATAGGATTTTTTGTCTGAAAACTGCCTATCCATATTCTTTGTCCATTTATCAATTAGATAATGACTTGTATTTTTATAAACTTGACTCAAGTTATCTACTTTTTTGAGACATAAGGCCTTTATCAGAGATATCTGTTAAAAAAATTTTCTCAGTTTCTTGCTTTCATTATAATTTTGCTTGCACTGGTTTTGTTTCTTCAAAATCTATTTAATTTAATATAATCATGATGATGTCTTTTACACTTTATATTGCTTTCTATATCTTCTTTGGTACTAAATTCTCTAATTTGGAGAATTGGAACTCAAAAATTCGGAAATCTGACAAATGAACTATTCCATCCACCTCTCTCTCTCTCTCTCTCTCTCTCTCTGTTTTTTTACAAGGCAATGGGATTAAGTGACTTACCTAAGGTCACACAGCTAGGTAAGTATTATGTGTCTGAGGCCTAATTTGAACTCAGATCTTCATGACTCCAGGGTCAGTGCTCAATCCACTGTACTACCTAGATGCTCCCTCTATGCTCTCTTAATTTGCTCACAGTATTACCTTTATGTACATTCATTTTGATCTTATCCAATCTCCTCCCTCCCTTTTCTTCCAGTGCAATTTTCTTTTTCCTCCTTTTATTGGGGGGAAGAGACATTATCCTATCAAAGGTCACTTTATATACACAGCCTCTGTCTATACTCCCAATTATTCTTATCTCACCACTTGGAAATATAAACAGTTCAACTTTATTGAATTTCTTATGTTTTCTCTTCCTTGTTTCTTTTTTACTTTTTTATATTTCCCATGAGTCTTGTATGAAGTCAAACTTATTTGCTCTATTTAATTTAAAAATTAGGATTACTTGAAAGTCCTTTATGTCATTAAACATCCAATTTCCCCCCCTTCAAAGACTTTACTAAATTTCATGGGTGATTTTTTAATTTTAATCCTAATTCCTTTGCCTTTTAGCTTATCATATTTTTTTCTTTTTCTTTTTTTGCAAGGCAGTGGGGTTAAGTGACATGCCCAAGACCACACAACTAGGTAATTACTGTATCTGAGGCCGGTTTGAACTCAGGTACTCCTGATTCCAGGGTCGGTGCTCTATCCATTGTGCTACCTAGCCACCCCAGTATATCATATTCTAATCCTTCAGACTCTTCAATGTGCAACTGCCAAATAATATAATTCTGAATGTAGCTCCATGATATTTGCATTGTTTCTTTTCTGGCTGTTTATGGTACTTTCTCCTTGATCTGTGAGCTCTGGAATTTGGCTACAATACTCCTGGGAATTTTCATTTTGGATCTCTTTCAGGTGATAATTAGTGGATTCTTTCAATTTTTATTTTGTCTTCTTGTTCTACTATATCAGGGCAGTTTGATAAATTAAAATTTAAAAAAAGAAATTAATTTTTTCCAGTTACATTTTGTTTCTAACATTCATTTTTTGCTAGATTTTATGTTCCACATTTTTCTACCTCCCTTCTTCCCTTCCCTCCCTATGATAGTAAGCAATCTGATATAAGTTATGTTCTTTGATAATTTTTTCAATGAGGTTGTCAGGCTTTTTCCTTATCATGACTCGCAGATAGTCCAATAATTCTAATATTATCCTTCCTGAATCTATTTTTTCGATCACTTGTTTTTCCAATGAGAAATTTCTTATTTTCTTTTTTTTTTTTTTAGATTTTTCAAGGCAATGGGGTTAAGTGGCTTGCCCAAGACCACATGGCTAGGTAATTATTAAGTGTCTGAGGTCGGATTTGAACCCAGGTACTCCTGACTCCAAGGCCGGTGCTCTATTCACTGCACCACCTAGCTGCCCCTCATATTTTCTTCTTTATAGTTTTTGTTTATCACATCTTGATGTCTCAAAGTCATTAGCTTCTACTTGCTCAGTTCTAATTTTAAAGGAATTTTTTTTCAGTAAGCTTTTGTACTTCCTTTTCCATTTGGTCAATTCTCTTTTAAGGAGCTTTTCCCCCTTGGTAAAATTTTTTTTATATTTTTCCCATACTATTGACTTTGTTTCATGATTCTCTGGCATTACTCTCATTTATTTTCCAATTGTTCTTCTACTCCTCTAATTTGCTTTTTAAGTTCTCCCAGCCATTCTTTTTGGACCTGAGACTAAATAACATTTTTCTTTGAAGACTTCTCATTGACCTCTTTGTCTTTCACTATTGCCTTCTTTTAAGATGAACTTCTATGAATAAGTTTTGTTTTATTTGCTCAACTTTTTCTCTGTGTGCGTGCGTGTGTGTGTGTGTGTGTGTGTGTGTGTGTGTGTATGTGTGTCTTAGTGTTTTTGTGACGGTTGGGCTCTGAAAAACCTGAAAAGTCTTGCATGAACTGATGCATAATGAAGTGAACAGAACCAGGAGAATGTTGTATACATTCTCATTATGATGAGGAACTATTCTCAGCAATACAATGGTCCAAAGATTATCTCAAAGAATTAATAATGTAGCAAAATATCCACCCTCAGAAAAAAAGAATAGATATTGATTGAATTCAAACTGAGGGAAGCTATCTTTTACTTGCATTTTTTTCTTTTATTCAAGGCTGTTTGTACAAATGCCTGATATGGAAATGTTACACATAATTGGTATGTATACCCTATATCTGATTGCTTACTGTCTCAGGAAGCCTAGAGGGGAAGGGAGAGAAGGAGGAAAAGAATTTGGAACTCAAAAATTTAACTAAAAATGCTAAAAAAAAAAAAATTAGGAAAAAAAAAGAGTTAAGTTCTGATTTTACACTGTCCCAAACTTTTTATTCAGAAACTCAGGTTCTTACTGCTGGCCTTCACTGACCTTAAGGGCTTAACCCAGGGGTGGGGAATCTGTTTTCTGTCAAGTATTATTTGGATATTTGTTAACATCATTCGCAGGTCATACAAAATTATCAACTTAAATTACCAATCTTAAATGTTAAAAAGTTCCTAGATTTATTGAATTTCAAGTCCTGCCTACAGTTGCTTTATATGACCTGTGGGTTGGAGGTTCCCTGCCCCTGGCTTAGCTGTTTGCTTTCTCAGGAGGGTGGCCTTCCCTGCTGGCTTCTGGTAAGGGGTAGGGTCTCCTTGTTGGCCTCCCTAGAGTGAGGAGTTTTGCTGCTCAGTGGTAACAGTCTTTCCAGTGACAGACACTGGATGAGGGATCTTGCTCCTGGTCTGCTCCAGGGTTCTGATGTTGGGTTGCTATGGAAACAGGGCCTCTCTGCCAGGAGGCCCTAGGAACCAAGTCTTGGGGTGCTCGTCAGCAAGGGAGTGGTAGCTCATGCTGGAGCCTGGCTAGGTAGCACAGCCTGCTCACTTGCCCCGCCGGGGGCTCCTGACTTGCAGGGGGGCAGGGTATCCTGGGTGGATTGCCCCAGGCTTGGAACCCTGCTGCAGGCCCCTTGCTGTGAGGCTGGCTGCTGCTGGTAAGACCCCAGGGACACAGAGCTTTCCTGCAGTTGCTCCTAAGTCAATTTTGAGGTTGTTTTATAGTTGTGTGGAGGGGAATTTGGGAGAGTTTCAGAGGGTTCCTTCTTTACTCTGCCATCTTGGCCCCCAAAGTCTCTGTTTTTTTGTTTTTAAATGACATTCATTCCTTGGTATTTCTACCCATCTCCCTCCTTCCGAGAACTATCCTCAGAACCAAACTGCTTTAATGGAAAGGATGCTGGATTTAGATTCACCAAGGACCAGGGTTCAAGTCCATCCTCTTGTGACAAGTCCTCTCAGGGCCTTATGAGGTCCTTCTCTGAGGTCCTTTAAAAGCTTGCTAAAGTTTTTAAAACTTCTATTTCTGATCAAAAGCTGCTTTTTCTAATCAAGATTTACAAGTCCTCCCCCTATAAACCTGGAGGTCGGGTGAATTCACCTTGTCTTCCCTAACTGCACCAGGCAATCATCCTTCCCTGTGAGTCCGCCCTTTGTGGACCATCTTAAAGAAGACGGAAGTTCCGTTGGGTTCTCTAGAAGAGCCTCGGACAGGTTCCTGCGCCCGGGACATTACTTTATGGTCTGCAAAATGCTCATGAAAGCGAGGAGGGGGACCCTGGCCCGGCCTGGGGGGCGGGCCGGGGTCATAAGGTCAATCCCACATCTTCAGTTACACCTGAGCCCAAGGCGCCTCCTGATTGGTCCGCCACCCAAGGTGAGGCCCAGCGGACCTCATGGCCTTGCATGGGGGTGAGGGGGAACCTCGAGAGGGGCCGGGGCCACCTCGGAACTGCGGCTCCCAAAGCAAAGGGGCCGGAATTCGCCTCTTCTCCGCTCGGCGAGTTTTAGTTAAAATATTCTCAGCATTGATCCCAGGGTTGACCTGAAACTCTTACCTCTGGTGAGAGCACGTCTGGTCCTGGGCCACCTGGGCTGTCTGGCCCCAGGCCACCTGGGCTGTCTCTGGCCCCGGGCCGCCTGGGCTGTCTGGCCCCGGGCCGCCTGGGCTGTCTCTGGCCCCGGGCCGCCTGGGCTGTCTGGCCCCCCGCTGCCTCCAGCAGCCCCTGGGGGCGTCTCGGGGCTTGGCCTGACTGAATTGTTGCTTTTAAGCAGTTCTGGCCAGTAAAGACAAAATCAAACCCAAAAGAGCTCGCTGGCAGCTTTTCATGCGGCCCCCGAGGCCCCTCTAGAAGGGGCAGTTGGCCGAGCACAGACCTGGGGAAAGGCGCCCCCACACACGGCGCAGGCACAAATGGCGCTCAGGCCCCACCCCCACCCTCCCACCCCCCCATCCCCATCACCCTATCCCCCATCCCCATCCCCCACCCTCCCACCTCCCTATCCCCATCCCCCACTCTCCCATCCCCCTATCCCTATCCCCCATCCCCCACCCTCCCACCTCCCATCCCATCCCCCACCCTCTCATCCCCCATCCCCATCCCCCATCCCCCACCCCTGCTCTCAGAGGCTGCACTGGTTGGAGCAGGTGAAGAACTGGAGAAGAGGGGCCTGGGAATGCCAAGGGCGCCTGGTCTCTCTGTGTTTTGATTGGATCGCTCAGCTGCCTGTCTTATGTCTCTCCGTCCCGATTGGCCAGTTCCGCCCCCCTTTCCTTATCCTCCCTTGCCAGGGATGCTTTTCGCAGCCAGAGAGCGCGGCAGAGCTCAGTTCTCAATCTGGCCGCCCGGGGGCGTCCGAGAAGTGGCTGATTTGGGCAGAAGAAAGTCTATTCTCTTCCCCTGCTTCTACCCCTCCATTCCCTCCTGAGGGATCCCTGACCTCTCCCCTCCTCCCCTCCATCAGCGCACCTGTCCTGCCACTGTGTGAGTGTGAGGAAACAAGGTTTTCAAATGTAATTTGGGTTTTAAAGTGCATTTTTTGAATTGGGATATGTACTGTGAAAATTGGAAAGTTTTGCTATCAATTCTATGAAGCTCCTGGATTTGTATTTTAAATCTTAAGTATCTTGCCCCTCACCGTATAGTGGAGAAAGTAACTTGGGGGGGGGGGCAGCTGCGGGTCCTGGAGTCAGGAGGACCTAAGTTCAAAGGCGACCTCAGACATTTAAAAATTACTTAGCTGTGTGACCTTGGGCAAGTCACTTGACCCCACTGACTTACAAAAAACAAAAAGAAAAGAAAAGAAAGTAACTTGGAAAATGCTTTATTGCTACTGAAGATTTTTTTGTATGGGTTAAAAACATCTTTAAAGGATTTGGTGGATGCCGTAAAAAAGTAAGATTTTTATTTAACAACAATATGTGTTAAATCATAAAAGGGATTGTTCAATAGAAGGAATAAATGGTATATCGTTAAACATCCTATTAAAATGATGAAAAGGAAATTTGAAAATGGCTTTAAAAGACTTGGGAAACCTCTTCAAATATACTTATAGCAGCTTTTTTTGTAGTGGTAAAGATTTGGATATTGAGGGGATGCTCATCAATTGGGGAATGACGGGTATAGGAATGGTATGGAGTACTATTGTTCTATAATAAACCATGAATGGTCCTACTCTAAGAGAAGCAGGAAAGGAATACAGCATCTGCTGCTGAGCAAAGGGAGCAGAAGCAAGAGAACAATGTACACACCTCAATGACAGCACTGTAGCTGACCAGCCAGGATGATGCAGCTCCTCCCAGCAGGCCAGAGAGCCGGCTAGGAGGACACAATTCACATCCAGAGGGGAGGAAAAACCACAGAAGCTGAATGGATGCAATGTTCACTTTTAAAAACTTCTCTTAAGTATTTTTTTCCTATCACAATTCTCTTTCTTTTCCCTTTGTCCTAATTCCTCATACACAAAATGACTAACATGTAAACATATTAAACACAAATGTACACATACAACTTTTACCAGACTTCATAACTGGGGGGGGGGAGGAGGGGTGGAAAGGGAGGGTGAAAAGGAAATTATGCAACTTAAAAAAATTCATATTCATGTTGAAAAAATTCATAACATGTAATTGGAAAAATAAACTATCAATCAGAAATATAAGAATAAAAAACAGAAAGAGAATAATACAATTTGAAAGGAAAAAATGAAAGATATAAAAAGATTGGGTTATTTTTAACCATAAGAAAGGTATATTAAAATGATAGTTGTAAACATGTTAAAGAACACATCAGTAAATTTGGTTTTGTTTAAAAAAGGAATTATGAAAGTTTTGTATCTTCATTTTGAAAGTTAATATTTAAAAAATGTGTGGGATTGTTGTATTGTTACAATTCCAATTCTTTTGATATTTGTTATGAAGTACTTCGAAAATAAAATAAAATCCTTTGTGCAACATTGATGTGTGATTTTCTGTGACAATCTTTTGCTGTTCCAATGTGAGATTATATTTGTTGTGTGATCCTTGTGAATTAAACTCACCTGAAGCTCTGAAAATTGAAACTTGCATTTTTAAAACTTTAAGGGACTGTTATTCCAATTCCCACTCCAGATATGATCATCAAGGAAATTCTGTTGCATCAATTATCTATGGTGCCAGCAACCCCATGGAGTTTTGACATGCATAAATTGCCAGCGATGTTCTCATGGGAAAGACTGGGAAAATGACTATTTGGCAAGCTCTTAGGTAAGTCTCTTCTGACTCAGTTTCCCCAACATGGCATTTCCATTATCTCACCTGGCAAATTTTAATTCTGGCTCACTGCAGTTGACCATTTACATAACCTTGCCTGAAAACTGAAATCTAAATAAATAAGGAAATTTCCCCCTTTTCTTATGTCCTAGATCTTTATGGCAAATTACTGTGATCATATCAGGTGATCAGTATAAAAACAATATTAAATCATATATTAAAAAATTGTAGACCATCTTGGTCTACAGTTATCTAAAATCTAGCAGGTAAGCCAAGCAAGTGTTTAACTTTGACATCTGTTCCAAGCTATCTGTTCCTATGATAATTAAGGTCCTTTTAATTTCTCACAATGCTAAAGATATTAAGCAAAATGATAAAGATATGATTTTCTGTCATAAAAATCTCAAGTTCTGTTTTAAGGAAAAGAATCTTAACACAACTAGTTATATCAGAAGAAGCATAGCCTGTGGTCTATCTTAAAAATGTCTTGAAAGGAGATCCATTTTTAGCTAAATGTTTTGGATTCATTTAAAAACATTTAAAAGGTTAAATAATGTTTTATTTGTAAATCATTGGATATCTACTCTTCTGAAATGATTATCCAACATAAATGTTACAACTCAAGTTAATTTGGTTAACTTTTAATGAATTCACTTTTGTATTAGAATCTTTTTTCATTGCTAGGTAATTATTAAGTGTCTGAGGCCAAATTTGAACTCAGGGCCTCCTGACTCCAGGGTTGGTGCTCTATCCACTGTGCCACCTAGCTGCTCCTAGAATCCATATTCTTAAGAAAATTATTTTGTTAGTAAATCTCATCTTCCAAATAGGGGAAATAAATAATGCCCAGTATAAAACTGGATTTTAAATTTCTATTTGTAACTGAATTTTCAGTGTATATTAAGCATGACAATTGGCCAGATCAGATTTTAATTTTCATGGTTGAAGAAAATTTCATTTTTT
Organism: Macrotis lagotis; assembly: GCF_037893015.1. NCBI lineage: Eukaryota > Metazoa > Chordata > Mammalia > Peramelemorphia > Peramelidae > Macrotis > Macrotis lagotis. Next base: position 258,514,365 of record NC_133662.1, on the reverse strand, counting down.
ACCTAGCCTGTGTGGCCTTGGGCAAGCCACTTTTAACCCCATTGCCTTGAAAAATCTAAAAAGAAAACAATTTCATTTTTGAATAATGGAAATACAGGTTTTGACCTGATTAAAAAAAATTGTGTTAAGATGTTCTTTTACCAGACTTGAGGAACTTGACAATTAACTCTACTCTGGAGGACCTCTGAGGCAACATCCAAAGCCACAGAATTGTATCAGATGTCTCAAGAAACCTGAATTTTACTTTCCTCTTTATGCTTCTTATCTGTACAGTCTATTTAATCAGAGACTGTCCATTTTGATCTCTGTAAATTGCCCTATTGACATTGTAAATGCATTGTCCATATGTGCATAATAGCGTAGATCTTATTTTGCCTCCTCATATCTCCTGGAGACCCCAGGTCCCCAAAAATATGCCATTTCTCCTTCCAATATGCCCATCACCTCCCTGTACTTTTTAAAATCGGTCCACAGCTAATACCAGGATTTCACTTTGATCAAAATAGGGGGAATGTGAAAGTTAATAAGTTTTTAAAACATATTTATGATCAAAAACTGCTTTCTCAGTTATCTAATGAGGGTTTATAAGTCTGAATAGTAATTAGCCTCTCAAGGTTTGTTCCTCTTAAGCTCTAAATCTGAATGTTTTCTCTGAAATTAGCCTGATCTTCCCCCAGTACATGCAATAAATATGTACGATAGTTATGTCAACAGTTAGGTAGAGACCATCCTTTTTATTTTTTATTTTTCTTATTCTATTTCTTTTCTTTTTGCAAGGCAATGGGGTTACGTGGCTTGCCCAAGGCCACATGGCTAGGTCATTATTAAGTGCCTGAGACCGGATTTGAACCCAGGTCCTACCTGACTCCAGTGCTGGTACCCTATCCACTGCACCACCTAGACCATCCTAAGAAAGCAGGAAACTGGTCTGATTATCTCTATAAGAGCCCCAAATAAAATTTTATACTTAGAACATTTTGGAAAGGGAGAAATCCCATCCTTTATATATCTATAACATATCTGATAGAAACATAAAATATCACATCACAAAGGAGACATTGGTCCTGCTGCTAACAAGGTCTCTATCATTTCTGACATAGAACAGAGCTCATGAATTAGGAAGAGGATTGGAAAGTAATCAATGACATCTTTGTGTATTAATGTGTAATCTGTTGTCCATCAAAAGTTTGTGACTATGTGTTTTCTATAAATACTCTTTTATCATTTTGCTCTGGGTAGACATTTCTATAATAGCTACCACCTATAGGTTTTCTATAAATCTTAGAAAATAAATTCCGTGTCTGATCTAAATTTTTGTTGTTTTATTTTAGCTAACTATAATTAAATTTTAACAAGCTCCTTATAAAAAAGGAAAGAGACAGAGACAGAATTCAGCAAAGTAACCACATCCATTAAGTCTAACAGCTTATACAATGCTCTGTACTCACAAGTGTGCAGGGAGAGATGTTCTGGAAATTTGTATTATGTAAATACTAGTACAAGGTTCTAAGTGCTGTAGGATACACACAATTTAGAAAAATCATGACCCCTGCCCTACTGAAGCTTACAGACTAGGAGATGCTGTAGAGTTAAGAATAACATTGGACAGCAGAGATGCCAAATATTCCCACCTCGATGACTCTGCCTCTTGGGAATCCCTTGCCTTCCCCAACCCCTCTTAATTCCAAGGCCATCCCTCTTAATTATTCCCCTTTTTATGTACAGCTTACTTTGTATAAATTTGCTTGCATGCTACCTCCCTCATTAGAGTATAACCTTCTGGAGGACAGGATAGCCTTTTGCCTCTTTTTGTATTCCCAGTTTGTTGTGGTTCCTGGAATAAATGGTGCTTAATAAATACTTTTTAATTTATTCAAAGCTGAGTTCAAGTCTCACATATAACACCAGGTCTTTCTTCTTTCCCTGATTCCTTGATTCCCCAGCTTCCACTGACTTTTCTCAAAAAAAATAAAATAAAAACAACAAAACACCACATTGTACTTAAAATTGATTTTGTAAACATGTGGTTTCCCCAGTGCAGCCATGTCCAACCTGTAGAGGGTCCCAGGGGCACCTCCAGGTCCATTTCAGGGTCCTTTGAGCTCTTTGGTATTATGGTTTACATTATAGTCATGAATAGGTATTGAATTCTGGATGTGGACCCTTGAGGGGTTTGGTTGGGTATTGGGTTGGACACCCCTGCCCTAGTGGAAGGTAGGCTCCTTGAGAGGAAGCAGAGATGATTTCATTTTTGTCTTTAATTCCCAGTACCCACCACCATGTCTGACCCAAAGGAGGGATTCGGCAAATGTTAATGGATTGACTGTTAGTAACACCAGAATGGTGAGGTTGCCTGTCCTTCAAAACAGAAATCTCTCCCTTACTCTGGTGGTCATTCCTCTAAGATCAAATTCTTACACTTGTCACTTTCCTGGCTGCCTGTCACGGACAATAATTCCAATATGTCCAATCTGTCTAACTATGACCTCCAGAATTAGAAACAAGGTTATAAGTAACAGGACCATTTCTTGCACAGCATAGGATCATTGAGTTTCAGTCTGAAGGGCTCCTGGAGAACACTGAGTCTAACTGCCTCAGATGAGAAAGAGATGTGCCTGGGCCAGGGTCACAGAGATTGAAAGCTAGAGCCAGACTTCAACTCAACTTTTCAGGCTCCAAATCTAGGTAGTCCCACTAGGTTATATTTGCTATACTTCTTCCTCCTCGCCTATTTGCCCATCTGTCTGCCAAACTGGCATCCTCTCTGACTTGAAGACCTAGTTCAAAAGTCAGTGAGTCACTTCCATGTTTTAACACATTTCATTCTGGATTCCATTTGCCCTTCTACTCCAAGAGAAATGGGATTGTTTAGATGTCTGGAGACCAGTGAGAGCCCCTAGCTGTCATCAGTCTTCATTGGGTGGGGTGGCAAAGAGAATCAAGTAAACTAGTGCACTCTGGTCAGATTGCTAGGTCCTAGTTTCTAATGAGATTAGACTGATTTTTTCTAGCACAAAGCAAGAACATTCCAAGTAAGAACATTCCAAGCTCCTCTTTGAGGAGCTATGAAAGAAGCCAAGAGAATGAAAAGAGAGACCCATGGTCTCCAGAAGCACATACATATGGAATAACCTGAATAAGAAAAAAAAGAGAGAAGAAGGTAACTGGCCACCGGTCTCCAGGAATGTATGCATATGAACACCCCAAGAGGAAAAATGGCACCTCTCCAAATACCTGAGCAAAGGGTATATGGTGCCAAGGCTAGACAGGGAACAGAAAGCTTAGTCAGAGATAGGCAGAAGTCTGGAAAGCATCCATGATGGAGAGATGGAAGAAGGGCACAAGGAGACCAGCAGAGACCAACTAATAGTCTAACCGAAGGGTCTACAAATGACCATTATGAGGATGGTGATAGAAATAGGTAGTTCCAACATTTCTACCCACACCTGATAAGGATCCAAATGAATGAGTTCTCTTCTTCAGATCTGTTCTGAATGTCCTTCCTGGGTCCTTGCTAGTACTAGGAATTCTAGCTATGACCTAATTACTGGCTCTGTTGCTTCTGCTTTTGCCCAAGGCCTTTTTGTCTTCTGGTTGCCATTATCAATGTCTACTGCTCTCAACCTGCTTGGGGCCATCCTTGCCCTTTAACCTTTTATGTGAGGATCAGGGTCTGGTATGCCTAGAAACTTATTATACTACCTGGGGTCTTCTTTGATATCCAAAAGCCCTCTTAAGAAAATTACATTTGTAAGTTTTGTCCCTTCTACATTTCCCTCGGTGGCACCAACTTCTTAAATCCAGACCCACTTCAAACAGATTTAATTGTTTGAGATTATTTTTTCTTTCTTCTTCCTTCTCTTCCTATATAAATTTAATGGTAGATAAAGAGAAGTTCGGACTAATGACCCTCAATCTCCTCTCCTGCCAGATCTTAAAATCACTCATTTCTTCTTCCTGGATTTCTCTCTCCTCATTCTTGCTGAGGGATCCTGGAGGGATTAGATTAGGATTTAATGCTTTCACCATGGAGACCCAAGTTTGAGTCCCAGTCAGGGAACTAATTTCTCATTCCCTACCCATTCTCATTTAGGACGCTATCTGATTTCGCTGCAGTCACTTTTCTGGCAACTTCCCCACCATCACTTCCTCAAACTGAAAGGGGATTAAGTATGAAATCTACATTGCAACTTGGTATTTTGAATATAGTGTGGTGTTTGAGTTATGGTTGAAAAGTAAAAACCAGAGTAGTTTGAGTAATGGGTTGAAAAGATTTAGGAAAGATGAATAAAGCTTGAAATAAAAATAGGAGGGAAGAAAGTTTACTGGATGGGCAGGAGAATCATGTGTTCCAAGCTTAATTACTTATTACACTACCTGGGGTCTTCTTTGATATCCCTGGGTGGATGGCTTTGTGCCAATTTCAGATGGTTCTCTAGGTATGTTGAAGAAGATGGGAACAAGTTAGCCTTTGTTTAAATAAAAAGATGGATTATGAACATTTTGATTTTGAAATGTAATGTAAAAATATATTAGATATATGAAATGCTTGGAATGCTAAATAATTGGAGTTCTGAAGTTAAGGTCCTATCTGATAACATCAAGGAAGACTGGCAGCTTATCTTTGTCATCATTCTAAGTGGAATGAATGTTTTTAAAATGTGAATCCTTTTATTCTTTAGGGTTTGGGGTTAGACAGTTGAAGGGCAAATTTAATAATAATTAGCAATAGCTAAATAAGGGCCCCTTTTTGTGGTTTATGCTATTGTTCTAAGAAATAAGGTTCCTATAGGGAAATATCATATTCATTATATTTGGTGAAGAATACTTCATGTTACCTCACTTAGAAATCTTACTTATATTTATTTCATCTGAAATTATAACATCTTGGAAATCAGTCACCTAAGATGCTCTCCTAGTCTAAAAGAACTTTGAAAGCCACAGCTTATTGTTTATGAACATATGAACATAGTTAATAACTGCACATGTTTTACTATAGATTATGTGTTACAGAATCTGTTTCCTTGTGCAGTTTGGGATTTTAGCTGTTATTTCTCTATGTGCAACTAAAGTTTCTGAGGATATCAGCATGTTGCCTGACAGATCAAAATGTAATTTTGTTATAAAGCATTTAAGTCAGTACAACAGTGATAAAATGAGTTGGGATTTTCCTCTGATGATCTCTTGCTATTTCCACTGTGAGATTATAGCTAATATTTGGTCTTCATTCACTGAATTCATCTGGAGTTTTTAATATTAGAATTTACTCACTGAAGACCTTATGAGACTGTAAATTGGCATTTTCTCTGAGTCTGACTCCAGGTATTGTTGTCAAGGAATGCTATTTGGGTCAATGATCAATGATGCCAGTAATCCTCTGGGATTTTTTTTAATGAACAATCTGTAGCTGATGTTCCCATGGGGAAGTTCAGGAGAACAAATGTTTGCTAAGCTCTGAAGTGAATTTCTCCTGACTCTGTTTCTCCAGTATGACATTTGTAATGTCTCTCCCTGGCAGACCTTAAGAATGACTCAATGCATTTGGCTATCTGTGTAGCCTTGTCTGGAAGCTGACATCCAGATAAATAAGGGAACTCCTTCCGTATGTCCCAGATCTTTATGGTAAATTATTAGAATCATTGTCAGATATTCACTATAAAGACATTATTATGTCAGAGATGAAAGTTAAGCCATTTTGGCCTAGTTATCTAAAACCTAACAGGCAGCTAGACAAGTGATGTCTACTACTGGCTACTGCTCCTGTGGTAACTGAGATCCTTCAATTTCTCACAATGCTAAGAGGATGTTAAGTAAAATGATAAAGATCTTGTAATATCACAATAGGGGTTTCTATCATAAAAGTCTCAAGTTCTTTTTTAAGGAAGAAATATTGCCTCAACTAGCTGAATCAGAAGAAATATAGCCTGTGGTCTATGTCAAACAAATTTTTAAAGGAAATCCATTTTCAACAAAGGATCTAGAATTACTTTAAACATTGGGAAAAGTTATATTTTACTTGTACTACACTGTTCTAAAATGATTATGCAAATAGGTTAAGGTGGCAATTTTAATGAATTTATTTTTGTATTAGAATCCATATTCTTATATTGTTGACATGTTAGTGGAATCTCACCTTCCCAATGAGGGACATAAAATAATACCAAATATAAAACTAGGTTTTTTTTTTACCTAGTTTTAATCTAGGTTTTGCTTTTCTATTTGCAACTAAAGTTTCTGAGTTTATCAGCATATTGACTGACAGATCAAAATGTAATTTCCATGGCTCTAAAATTCCACTTTCTAATAATAGAAATATAAGTTTTGACCTCGTTAAAATTTTGACTTGAGATTTTTACCAGAGATAAAGATTTCTACAAGTAATTCAACTCTGGAGTACCTGAGACAGCTTTTGAAGCCACAAAACTACATCAGATGTATCATGAAAAGAAGAAATGGGCTTGAATTTTACTTTGCTGGATAGAGTATATAACCAAAAGGAGACTGCCCCCTTTGACAATATAAATGCTTTACCTGTACTGTTATAAACCTTACACTTATTGCCCAAATCTCTTGGCAACACTAGGTCCCCAAGATATGCTGTTTCTCCCCCTCCACTTTCTTGGGCTCCTAGCTTTTGCTAGTCTTTCTGCCATCATGCCTTTTCTCTTCACATTATTGTATGTATCTCTCTCTGCCTTCCCTTTGTCAGCCAAAGACCATTTAACCCCCGCCCCCCCATCTTGAAGTAAGAACTCTCTAGTTGGTTTAGGTACAGCTATAGCAAACACAGGCTACTAAATCCATTGTGTCCCAACCCTTTTCCCCATTTACTTTGGTTATACCTCTATGGGACACTTTTAATTATTTTTTATATATTTTATTTTATTTTTTCCAATTACATGTTAGGAAAATTTTTCAACATTCATCCACTTGCATTTTGATAATTTACACATTTTTCTACCACCCTCCCCTCAGCAGCAAACAATCTGGTAAAAATTGTACATGGTCATTTGTGTTTAGCATGTTTACATATTAATCATTTTGTGTATGAGGAATTGGGACTAAGGAAAAAGAAAGAAAGTCATAGGAAAGGAAGGAAAAACAGGAGACTTTTAATTTTAAGGAAACTCTTTGCTTTATGCCCGAATGAGACTCTACTTTATTAGCCTGAAACCATGGTCCCCTGAGATTTTTTAGTCCTTCTCCAGCCTGGTCTGTCCTGAGAGGGCAAGTCATAGCCCCTCAAGGAACATTTTTTTGCCCTTTGCATGGAGAACCTAATGAGACTCATTATCCTTACACAATAATATGACTCCTCTTTGGTCCCTGACTCTCTAACCTCTTGGTTAAGATTGTTTCTTCCAGACTACAAGCATTCAGTTTCCAGATGATCAATTGTGATGGATATCAGCAAATTCCAACCTCTTCCTTGAATTCTGTAGGCTGCCAGGTCATATATACTGCCAGAGATTGGGCTTGAAATGATTCCCCTTCTCCACCTTCATCCTTATATTAGCTTGAAGAAGTTACAGAAGATAGACTTTCAGCCCTTCTTCCCACAAAAAGCATTTCATTCCTGTGTTTATATAGGGGGGATTATGATGGGGGTCCAAATAAATGAGTCCCCTTCCCAACATTCAGATCTGCTCTATGCTTCCTGGGTCCTTCCTAGAACCAGAAATTTTAGATAAAACCTAATTACTGACTTTGTTACCTCTGCTTTTGTCCCAGGTCTTTTTTGTCTAATGGTTGCCTATTATCAGTGTCCATTGCTCTTGACCTGCTTGGGGCCATCCTTATCTTTTTACCTTATAAGTGATTAAGTCTCTAGTTAGACTAAAAAGTAAGGTAATCACTTATTATCAACACCTGGGATTTTCTTTGCTCGCCAAAAGACCTCTTTAACAAGCAAGCTTATAACTTAATTATAAATTCTAACTGTCCTTTAATGACATCAGCTTTTGAAATCCAGACCCATTTCAAATAGGCTTAATTATCTGAGATCATTTTTTCTTTCTTCTCCCTTTTTCTCTCCCTATATAAATGAGAATGTCAGATTCCTCTTTGTTAGAGTATCTCCCAATTCTCAGCCCACTGTGCCATCACAGAGTTCAATCAAATGCCAACTTGCCTAGAAGAGAGCCAGTATCTCATGAATTCTTTCTTAGACATCTTACGCCAAACACCAATATTCTGGGGGTGTGAACCCCAACAACACCCATATTTCAATAGGAAAACAAGGACAAGAAGACTAAGACCCTGGGACTTAGCAGCTATGAATGGATGGCATCTTGATTTTAGACCCTAGTCTGAGACCTGAATGAGCAGAAATAGGAAGGGTTTCAGAATGGTATATAGAGGTCTGCTTGTGGATCATCCCCACTGCCCACTTGAGCCACTGACCTACTGGAGATACTTAAAGAGTTCAAAAGAAGGTCTTGGATCTCTCCCAACAGGAGACCCCATCCAACTGGCTCTTAGCCTCTTGGTAACAGAGAAGATACAAACACCCACTGCAGAAGAGGTAGGAAGCTTCCTCAGCCCCAGGGCAGAACACATTCAACAACAAAAAAGAAGGGCCTGGCAAGTGGGGTTCCTTGGGGCAATGACTTCCAATTAAAATAAGTATCCAGGTCTGTATCTACATTAACCCTTCAGGAACCAAAGAGGTGAGGCTTATGTTTGTAGAATTGAATTCAAAATGATGTACCTGGAGACTGTTGACAGTCCCCTTGGTCCTGATAAGTGAGCCTGCCTCTCTCATTTAAAACTATGAAAGACCACAGAGGTCATCTAGACTGACCACATTATTTTTCAGAAAAGAAAACCGAGGCATGGGAGACTCTCTTCACAGAATAGAGAGTCATACTTAGGTCCTAGAATCACAGATTTCAAGAGGATCTTGAAGGTCATCAGAGAAAGAGCATTTTACAAATGAGGAACTGAGACTCAGAGAGGGAAAATGAATTTCCAAAGTCACAGAGTCAGAGCTAAATCAAAAGTATTCTTTCTACTACACCTACATGTCTCAGAGAAGGTGCACATTTTCTTAACTCCAGTCAATCTGCAAGCATTTATTAAACAGCTACTCTGTTCCAAGGCACTAGGAATATAGTGAAAAAGGAAACAAATCTTGGTCCTCAAGAAGCTTGCATTCTAATGGAAAACACAACATGGATGGTATATGCATGCATATATAAAATAGGTTTTTTTTAAATTACAAGATAATTTTGTAGGGTAAAGTATTATCAGCTGGGGGGGCATCAGGAAAACATTCCTATGAAACGGAGCCAAAGGGATACCTTCACACTTAGCATGTAACTGAAGTCCCAACTGAGTTAGCACCATGGCCAACTGACAATGCCTGCTGACAATGCCATCAGGGAAAATGTTGGTGTCTTATAAGAGTAAAGGAAGTGAAAATGGTTTAGGTTTATAATTTCCCATATAATGGTGTTAAAACTGTGGGAGAGAAGAATAATCCACCGGAAAGCAACATAGTTAAAATGAAAATACAGTAAGTCAAAATGAAGAGTGAAAGAATTCTAGATCATTGGGTTTTGTTTCTCATTGGAACAGAGAGGTAGCCTTGAAATTATGGTACATCAATGAAAAATGAAAACTGGGTGTCAGCAGAGCAATGAGGAAATGTTGGCATGAATGAGATATTGTTTACTTCAGGAAAGAAGGCTGCCTTTGTGGTTATCATGATGGCAAGAGTACCCTAATGCTGCATACTACAGTGGACTTAGGCAGCACCATGCCTACCTGTCTGCATTCAATGTCTTTTTCCTGAAACCTGCCACATCCACAGATCCACATGAAGCTGAAACCAAGCCATTTTTTTCACAAGTATCTCTGAATTTCTACTGATATAAATTCAAACTAGCTAACTCAATAAATGTCATGCCACTTCTAGTCACATGGAAATGTTGCTCAACAGTGAATGCTGTGATTTTGATAGAAATGAAAAGTATAGGGGCAGCTAGGTGGCACAGTGGATATAGCACTGATCCTAGAGTCAGGAGGACCAGAGTTCAAATCCAGTCTCAGACACTTAATAATTACCTATTTACATGACCTTGGGCAAGTCGCTTAATCCCATTGTCTTGCAAAAATAAAAAAAAATGAAAAGTGTATTTTTATAATGGTTTCTGTCTAAGTCCAAGGGACTCAATTCCTGAACTGAATTGAATTTTAGAAGGGATTGCCTTCAAATGAAATTTCCAAATGTTTTCACTTGATTTCATGCAAGATAAATAAAACATTTGACCATTCCTCATTCTCAAGTGTGCAAAGGAAATGAGAACAAATAGCCACTTTCTAAATATGGTATCTTAAGGTTCCGGAAATTATCCTGGAGACATGGCAGATGTCTTCCAATAGACCAAGTGCCACCATGTGAAAAAGAAATTACATGTAAGAGTTATCTATATGGAAAAATACTCTAAATCACTATTAGTTACGGATATGAAAATTAAAACAAGTGTGAGGCCACAACTATCAGATGACCAGTGTTGGAGGGGACTGGAAAACTAGGACCCTAATTGCCAAAAGACAACAAAACTGGAGAATCTTTGATCCAGCAATGCAACTACTCGGTCTATAATACTAAAGGAGGAAAAGACCCACATGTACAAAAATATTTATAGCAGTTCTTTTAGAAGTGGCAAAAAATTGGAAATTGAGGGAATGCCCATCAATTGGGGAATGACTGAACAAAACTGTGGCATATGCATATACCTATAAGGTATATTGTTCTGTAAGGAAACAGGCAGACTTCAGAAAAGCAATGAAAGATTTACACAAACTGATGCTGAATGAAGTGAGCAGAACCTGGAAAACGTTGTACACATGACTAGCCACATTGTGTGATGATCAGCTATGACAGACATAGTTCTTTTCAGCAGTAAAAGAATTAAAGACAATTCAAAAGGACTTGTGATGGAAAATATCAATTCCAGAGAAGAAACTATGGAATCTGAATGCAGACTAAAGCATACTGTTTTCAATTTTTTAAATTTGTTCTATGCTTTATGGACTTTTCCCCCTTTGTTCTGATTCTTCTTTTACAACGTGGCTCATAAGAAATATTATCTTTAACATAGTTATTCATATATAACCTATATCAGGTTTCTTGCTGTCAAGGGGAGAGGGAAAGAAAGGGAGGGAAGGAGAAAAATGTGAAACTCAAAATCCTACCAAAAAAAATGAATGCTGAAAACTATATTTGCAAGTAGTTGGAAAAAACAAATAAATCTATAAACAAAAATACACTAATTCCACTAGGCCTTAGAGGGCAGGAAAAGGAGATAGGAGTGAACAGTGATGCTGAAAAAAATTGCAGCCAATCAAAGCTATTCAAAAGCAGAAAGATTGAAGTTGCAGCACTTCCTTTTCTAGAGGGATGCAAGCAGAGAGAGTGTGTCTTAAATTCTTAAAATGTTGTAAGAGGATTGGATGTCCAGCTTTAGGGTGGGCTAGCACCCGTTCCCAATCTCAGATGTTCAGATTCTGTGTAACCCAACAGCAAGGTATAGTGGAAAGGATGGTAGTTCTGAAATCAATGAATCTGGGGTAAAATTCCTCCCCTGGTGTTTGCAGCATAGAGTTCACAGTCAGCATGGTTCAAAATTGACTTCAGATATGGAACCTTAGGAAACTGTTTCAAGTTTCTTGAGCCCTAATCCCTCGGACCTTGATTTCCTAATCTGTAAAATGAAGAGGTTAGACTACACTTGCCTTTAAATCTATGATCCTCCAATGTTGACTGAATTCTCAGTACAGTCTCCTATTACTTGAATGTCTTCAGGAAAGTCACAGCCTCTCCGGACTCGGTTGATTTAAATGACTTCTGAGTTCCTTCCAGGTCTGGATCCAGGATTCTATAATTCCTTCAACGTATCCTCATCAGAGCCACAAACTTTTTTTCCCCTGTCATTCTAACAAATTTCCATTTGTTTTACAAAATGCTTTATGATTTAATGCAAGACAGAGAAGTTGATTGGGCTCAGGCTCATTAAGTTCTGGGTCCATCTGGGTCACAAATGGGTTTTGTCTCTTTCGGTGAATTTTTGCCCCTCTCTGGGCCTCTATTTTCTTATCTACAAAACTATGGGGAGGGAAGTAGGCTAAATGATCTCAAAGGTCTCTTCCAGCTTGAATATTCCATGGGGTCCATTTCCATATCTAGGGAGCCATGGATGATCTTGAATTCTTTAGACAGGAATGCAGTACTTGCACTGTGCTCCAATGACCAAGGTAGATAGAGTCTCAGTTTACACAGGCCTCCAGGGAACAAGTTCAATCCCTCCTCAAGCAAGAAAAATTTGTAATGATAAAGACCCTGTTCTCTAGTTAGGGTCTGCAATCATCACCCTGTTCAGCCACTTCTCAAATGCATGCTATTTTTCCAGCTGCAAAGAGCTATATTATGCTTCCTCCTCTGGCCTTTTTGTCTTTTTACTCATTTGAACAATTAATTATATATAGTTTTCTATACTATATATGTGTATATGGACTCTTCCAATAACTGTATCCAAACATTTGAAGGGCTGTTGCCTGGAAGATAAATGAAACTTGCCCTACTTGGTCCCCAAAAGGTAGAAGGAGGAGAAAGGGTCAAAAGTTGCCAAGAGAGAATTTTTGACTCTATACAGGAAAAACTTCCAAACCAGAACTGCCCCCTGTCTTCAGAGATAGTGGGTCCTAACTGCTGGAGGTCTTGGACTTTTTGGGGGCTGGGCATAAAGAGAATTCCTTCTATCCCTTCCATCAGATGTATGGCTTCATCATCATGAGGATCCCTACCTACCAATGCTGAATGGTTTTTTTCTTTGCTCAGTCCAAGGGCTCTGCATCTTCTGCTGAACCCTTTAGGTAGTCTGGTGAAGTCTATGAACTCTGTCTTAGAGTAATGCTTTTAAAAAATAAAAAACACATAGGATTACAAAGGAATTTAATTTATATTGAAATGTAGCTTTTTTAAATTAGAACCAAAATTTAAGAATACCTCAGAGGATCAATCTGTGTCACCTGACACAAGGAAATAGTTTTAATGCCAACAAAAATAGAGATAGGATGAAAAGTTTTATTTCAAAGTAAAATTATAATTGAAAAAATTTGTATCAATTGAAGTGTCTGGTCCTTCTAATGATAAGAACCTCTGTGAAGAATTACCTGAATGGGGCAGCTAGGTGGCACAGTGGATAGAGTGCCGGCCCTGGAGTCAGGAGTACCTGAGTTCAAATCCGGCTTCAGACACTTAATAATTACCCAGCTGTGTGGCCTTGGGCAAGTCACTTAACCCAATTGCCTTGCAAAAACTAAAAAAAAAAAAAAATTACCTGAACACCAAGAAGTTAAAAGACTTGCCCAGAATCACATGGCCAGTATATATCAGAACTCAAATCTTTCTGACAAGTAGACAACTCTTTATTCTCTATGACGTGGTATAACTACATAGAGGAAAATCTTGTTCATGTTTGAACTGAACACAACTTTCCTATGTTCTATGTTCTATGATTTCAATTATTGTGGGGCAGTGATAATTAGGGAATGAGTTAGCCCTGCTCCAAATATACTCAAAGAACTAATATAACCACCATAGAGAGGTTCTGAAAGTCCATGCCTTCCTGTGCTTCGATATGAAGTGTTGTGTTTGTCATTCTGTCTTCACAGCCCTCCCTCTTAATAGCTTTTTGATTTATTTACCTATGGCTAAGAGATGGGTACACAGCTCATTGTCTAATGGGGTCACCCATTTTTTCATGGCTCACCAAAAGGCATGTCAGCACCAGGGCCAGAGGCTTGCTGGTAGCTGGCTGATAGCTGGCTTCTATGGAAATAATACCCAAACATCCTGTTGTAATTTATCATCTATTCAGACTTGGTTGACATGTTTCCTGTAGAAAAGAAGATAATTTTCTGTAGCATTTTGGTATAACTTAAACATGCTTTCTTTCCTTTATTAATAAAAAGGAAAGTTTCCTTGATCATTTTTACCAAGTATAACATCTCCTCTCTGGTCCTGACCTTCAACCTACCACCTAGCCATAAAAATCTGCTATTCTAATTAAAAAACCAGTTCAACAGGACTTTAGAAATGTTTCTCATCCCTCCCACCTCATCACTTCTGGCTCTTGCCCAGAAATGAGCAATCTGTGCCCATGTGGTTTCTGACAGATTCTAGTCCCCAAAGCCCAGAAAGATTGGCAGATCAGCAATGTACAATCTGAATGTGCTTATTCTGCAGATAACTGTTTTATTGGATTATTCATTGATTGCCAAAACAGATACAAATGCAATCTAAGCCTGTACACAGTCTCAGCAGTCCCTGAGGATCTACTGGCCAGTGATCACATGAGAAGGGAGTAATACTCCGAAGTGAACAAGACAAAGACCTTCATGACACACAAAATGAAACAAGTGCCAGGAGTCAGTTCCAAAACCAGAAACTACCACAAAGATGGGAGTGTGAAGGGTAGGGGAGAAAGGGCATGCTAGAAGGATGAAAAGGAATTCCTATAGGAAGTCCATGGCCTATTAGCTTTGAAATAAGACCGAACACAGAAATACAAGAATCTGAGAACTTGTCTTCTCCATACTGAAAACTTTTTTCTAATTGAATTATAATGATCAAATTTGACCCCAAAGAAAGGAGGAAATGAATCTCCCTCCCTTATACATAGAAATGGCAGACTACAGATGTAGAATATTGCATAAAATATCAAATTTGATAGTGCTGGTTAGAATAGTGTTTTTCCTCTGTCAGAAAGTTGGAGGGAGAGAAGGGAGAGGAAGGAAGGAAGGAAGGAAGGAAGGAAGGAAGGAAGGAAGGAAGGAAGGAAGGAAGGAACGTAGGGAGGAACAAAGATAAATTAGGAAGGAGAATGGGAAAGAAGAGTGGAAGAAAAGGAAGGATGGGAGGAAGAGAAAGGAGAAAGAAAAAAGGGAGGAAGGAAATTATAGAAAATATTTTGCCCTAATATTGTTTCATTTAGTAGCCTTTGATATCTGGGCTCTGATTCTCACTCAACTCAGTTGTTTTTTTGTTTGTTTGTTTACTATAAAACAATGCTCCTTTGATTCTGCTCTGGTTTTCTTTGGGTTGAAAACACATTGACCATATTGCTTTGTTGGTCCCTACTTTCTCCATTTCCCTAAAATTATCCAACTCTTCTCCCTGACAAGATTCTGGCATTTCAGTAGATATCATATTCATGCTGTCCCATCTACTAGATGTTCCACCTCAGAACTGCACAATCAATCTTTTACCCTGGGTCACCTGCTGAGATTCAAGTCATTCTGTTTTTTCACCTGTGGTCTGTGCAATAACCTGTGAACCAGTTTTTAATTGGCCACTTTTCCTGCTGTAGACTCGGCATGAGCCAAGAGATCAAGGATTAATTTTTAAGTAGTAATTCTTTCTTTTTTCTTTCTTTCTTTCCTTTCTTCTTTTTTCCTTTCCTTTCTTTCTTTTCAACTATTAGTTCATATCCTTTGACCACTATATATTGGGAATTGGCTTTTGGACACACACACACACACACACACACACACACACACACACACACACTGTTTATACATCCTGAATAAAAAACTTTATCAGAGAAATTTGATACAAAGATGTTTTTCCATTCAAATGTTCCCCTTCTTCTCTGAGGTTTATTACTTGGGTCTATGCAGAAGCTTTTCAGTTTTATGTAAGCAAATTCGTTAGGTCTTCTGTAATTACCTCCACCTCTTGTTTGGTTAGAGCAGCTAGTTAGTACAGTGGATAGAGCATCAGCCCTCAAATCAGGAGGATCTGAGTTCATTTGGCCTCAGACACTTAACAATTACCTAGCTGTGAGACCTTGTGCAAATCACTTAGCTCCATTGCCTTGCAATCTCCTACTCATAGATGTCAAAAGAATATGATGTCCCTCTCATTTTTAATAGTCTGATTTTTAATATTAAAGGCCATCCTATTTTTGTGTAAAGGAGTCTCCTCTCCCCCACAGAGGTGAAATCTTGTTGCAAGCATCATTAGGGATAGCTTTGAAGAGAAGAATGATAAAAGTATACTTGGAGAAGGAGGGGAAAGGAAGGAGAAATAGTTCCCAACACCATCATCATGATGTGTAGGGAGGAAAGACAGAATTTATTACATGCACATGTCTTAGAGCTTTTTCTAATAACAAGCCAGGAAACAATTTTCCTTTTCACAGCACCCTTCATTTCCATGCTGTCTCCCTAAAACACTGCCCAGTGCTAGCTTCTGACCACTAGTCTCTATGACTCCAATTTCTTGAGCCCTGCAAGTCTTAGTTCACACACAATTTCAAGCCAAGAAGAAAACCTAAGGTTTGAAGATCCTAAGCCTGTCTTCCATGAACTTTGAGCTCTGCCCCTAAATAATTCAAAGTTGTTACTGTGGTTACCACAGTGTCCAGGGAGTAGGATTTCTCAGGGAGATGATTGTTTCTACTCCCAAGAAGGGTAAATGTCCCTATCTTCCATCTGTCTAGGAATCCTGTAAATGGAGTTTTCATCATTTAAAAAGTGAGCCTGTAAACATGACTGGAGATTGAAGCCTTATCCCCATGACCTTCCCTCAACCACTGTAGACTGGTGGTGGACAATGGTGGTACCTCTACAAGGCACAAGTTGACTCCTTTCCCCAAGTTCCTCAGTGGACAATGACTGTCCCGATTTCTTTAGAGTTGCAGCTCCTGGAAAGTCGGAACTTTCCAATTCTTTTTTGTCTTTGTCTCTCCAACACTTAGCACAGTATGTGACAGATTGAATTGACTGATCTCAGCAGTTATTTAGTTTAACTTGAACCTCAAGTCTCTCTACAACATCTCCAAAAAGTCGTCATCCACTTTGGTTGGAACATTGCCAGTGATGGAGAAAAGTCTTTCCACCTTGAGATCAGGATATTTGTTAAGGCAGTTTTTCCTTACACCCAAGCAGAAATCTCCCTCTCCAATTTCTAGCTACTGCTCCTCTTTCTGTCCTCAAGAGCCAAGGAAAAGAGCCTGATCCCTCTTCCACGTGATTGCCCTTCAGTTACTTGATGACCGTTATCCTGATCTTACCCCACATCCTAGTCTTCTCTTCACTAGGCTACATACCCCTATGCCTCCAACCAATTGTCATTGTTACTTTTTGTCCTTTTCATGATCATGATCTCCAAGTCCAAAGTCCCTTGGGAATAAGACAGCTTCCTCCCTTGATCTGCGCCCAGTGTTCAGTTCTTATGTCTAATCGTTGTTGGATAAGAATCAGTGGTTGGATGGAGATTCAGTCATTTCCATGTATTCTGGGAGTGGTCCACAGGTCCTAGAATTCCCACAGACCAAATTTTCTGATGATGTGTCCATTCCCAGTCCTCTTGGGATACCCTCTCCTTGACTTATCCAAATATCACTTATCCTGTATGGTACATCTCTACTTCTACCAGTTTTACAAAGCCTTCTGCCCCAGCCCGCAATGAGGTACTCCTTCTCTGAATGCCTGAGATCCAAAATCAGTACCTCAAAACTCAGAGGCTCATCTGCCACTATTATAATGGTCTCCATTTCACGTATGGATTTTGCCTCATCCCTCTGCCCCCCCCCCCCCCATCTCCCCATACACCTATGAACTGCTTGGCTGAACAGCTAGTCTTCTCTCCCTCTCCAGACCACTATCCTCAATAAAATAAGCATAGACCTTAGGTACAGGGGGAGAGAAATACTCAATAAGGAACAACTTCATTGACTAATTGGTGGTCTCCAAAACCAAAAGAGAGCTTGCTATGGAACTGAACTGAGAAGCTGTGGCCATCTCGAAAAAGGACATCTGGAAGTTGTAAGGAGAAAAGGGGGCAATAGGATACCACAGAGAACTGGATTTAGAATCCCAGTTCGGCCACTTATTATTACCTTGGGTAATTTAGCATCTCTTGTTTCTCAGATTCCTCATCTATAAAAGGAGGAGAGTGGACAAAGTGTTTTCATCTCTATGATACTGGGATAGTCTTTAGTTGAATTCAACCAATGACTTCTGGTGAGTCGTAAAGCAAGTTATTTCCCACATCCCTGGACCTTTGTTTCAACATCAATAAAATAAGGGAGTGGGTTGTCATTCTGGAGAGCAATTTGGAATTATGCAAGAGAATGAATATATTCATTCCACCTAAACCTGAGATGCTATGTGAGGTACACATACTCCCATAAAATCAATGACAAACCTTTAGGGGTGTGTGTGTGTGTGTGTGTGTGTGTGTAAAATAAACACCAAAACTTTATTCATAGCAACAATTTTTGTAGTAGCAAAGATTTGGAAATGTACAAATGGACAATGAATGACTGGGAAATGGCTAAACAAGTTGTGGTGTAAAAACAAAGAATATCACTGTTATAAGAAATGGGTAAGAAGAGAGAGAAACTTGGGGAAACTTCTATAAACTGACACAAAGTGAAGTGCATAGGAGAGCAATATGCTCACAGTACTTACAACAATATAACCATGTAGGAAACACTTCAAATAATAACACAATAAAAATGGAATTCTGGGAAAATTACAATGACTATCCTAAGCCCCAAAGAAGAAACATGACAAACCTTTCCCTTGCTTCTTTGCAGAGTTAGGAGACTGTGGCTATGAAACACTGAATATAATGGCAAATTCTTTTCCATGTGCTGCCTAATTTTACTAACCTTTTTACAGCCTTTAAAATTTTTTCAATATATTGGACAGCTAGGGTGGCACAGTGGAAAGAGCACCAGCCCTGGAGTCAGGAGGACCTGAGTTCAAAACCAGCCTCAGATACTTAATAATTGCCTAGCTGTGTGGCCTTGGGCAAGTCACTTAACCCCATTGCCTTAAATGAATAAAAAAATTTTAAAAGGAAAATTTTTCAATATAAGAAATGGCTCTCTGGGACAGTAGAGAGATACCATGGGAAATGTAGGTGATAACAAATTTAAATGAGGGGGGTTGACTCAAGTCCCAGCTCCAAATGTAAGGATCAATGATCTAGTAACAACAACTTCGTACAATGATCAACTATGAATGTCTTCCCTTTTCTCAGCAATATAATGATCCAAGACCATTTACAAAGGGCTCATGATGAAAAATCCTCTCCACTTCAGAGAAATAACAGATGGAGTCTGAATGCAGATCAAAGCAAACTATTTTTCACTTATTTTTTCATTTTTTTTTCCCTTAGTCTGTTTCTTCCTTTACAACAAAACTACTACAGAAACATGTTTTACATGGTTGCACACATATAACCTATATTAAATCACTTCCTGTCTTAGGGTGGGGGAGACATAAGGGAGGGAGAAGAGAAAAAATCTGGAAATGTATTTTTAAATGAATGTTAAAAAATTGTCTTTATATATAATTGGGGAAAAGAAAATACTATTTTTAAGAAAACTAAATGATTTGATGTGTAACAGAAAGTAACTATGACAATGGGAAAATCATGGTACAAGGAATGAGGAAAATTGACCTCTGGGCCAGGCTGTTACAAACTTATCTCAGTCTCCAATGAGGAGACTAGGCTTGCTTCCTCTCTTACATTTTATGAGTCAGGTATGGGCAATGGCGATACAAGTTGCCTTAGATGGGGATCTTTGAAGTGTGGTTACAGAATCACACTGCGTGTAAGACTTAGTCCAACTCATATCAAAAAAGATCACTATTATCACATCATTATCACATACCCAGCATTGATCATCTAGACTTGGACTGAACCTCATCAAAGAGGGGGAACCTAGCATCATCTGAGGCTGCTCCCTTCTTTGGAACAACTCTCATGGTTAGAAAACTTTTTCTGCAATAAAAGCTATATTTACCTAAGGCAACTTGCATTCATTGCTCTTGGTTCTGCCTCTGAAGACCAAGCAGAGGAGGTCTGTTCCCTCCCCCTGAGAGCTCTTCAAATACATTTATCCCTTCCACCTCTAAGAATGAGGGAAGGCCAGTGAGGGGTCCAGCAATCTTGTGATGACAGATGTGACTTCCAAGTCTTCTCTTGTCCAGGCCAAATAAACTCAGTTCCTTGAACTGATCCTTATATGACAGGGAATCCTGTTGGCTCTCCTCCATCTTATCAATGTCCTTCTTAAGACTATGGCCCGGCTGCAGTTTAACCCTCATGGATTCCTGTTGCCTTCATCTCCTCATCATCCACCAGGGCATCAGAGTCTCCCCAGCTAGTTGGGGAGTGGGGGTGGGGAGGGGAGAAGGGGGCAGGGCTCACACTAAGATATGATCTCTCATAATGATCTACAACTCCAGAAACTAAGTTCTCATCTTCCCTCTTCAAATCAGAAAGATTTAATAGTTCAAGACACTGCTACCCCCATGGGACAAGGTCAGGCTGCCCCATCCCAGCTATAACTGTGCCAAAACCTGGGCAAAATCGTCCACAAGTTGTGGAAGCTTCAGCAGCCTTGGCAAAGAAGGGAGACCTACTTCCCATGGAACTGACAGTGTCTACTATACCTCAAGGTGTGATCATACTCTTAGCAGCACCCACTGGGTACCTTAGAACAACGACTGGAACAGTAGGCATTGTGCTTACTGAGTGAGGTTGCACAGTGGCTAGAGTACTAACCAGAAGGACCCGAGTTCACATCCGACCACACACACACACTAACTGGGTGGCCTTGGACAAGTCACTTAACCCTGATTGCCTCACATCCAGGGCCATCTCGGTCGCCCTTATTCATTTCTGGCCTCTGAACCCAGATGGCTCTGGAGGAGAAAATGAGGCTGGGGACTTAGCACAGCCCCCTCTCACTCAAATCCGATTCACACGCCTGTCATGGCCTCATCTCCCTGTTATCATAGTTTTCTTGAGAATGAAAGACAAAACAATAACAAGTGATTGACTTCTAGAGGGTAAAGTGTGGAAAGACAGGTGCAGTGCGTAGGCCAATCCTGCTTCCCTTCCAGAGGAGCCGCTGCTACAGGGAGCACATTGTTACTGGAAGGAGAAAGTCTAAGAAGAAGGGCACCGGATGGAATGAATCTGGGAAGTTGAGCCAACAGTTGGCCAAAGATTAATCCCAGGGAAGTCAATATTTACTCATCACTTTTCTTTTCCAATTTGAAAAGAATGGAAACTTTTCATTCAAAGAAAGTAGAGTGGGGAGGGATTAGTGGCCCCAGGCAAGTGAGCTTTATTCACTTCAGCAAACATTCAGGGCAAATAGCCCAGGGCTGCCAATCCAGGCTCTAGTTGTGCCTCAATAGGCAAATCATTCTGCCTCTAGGGGCTTCATTTAAAAAAAAAAATGAAGGTGACTGTGGGGAAGTACGAAGAAAGTAGGCTTGGTTTCAAGTCCCACTCTGATTCATTCTGGCTGGGTGACTCTGGACAAGTCACTCATCCTCTCAGTGTCCCTAACAGCTCCACAACACAGACAGGGAGGGCTGCCTAGCACTGGTGGAGGGATTTTCCTCACTCAGGATTGTCAACAACTGACTAAAATCGCTACTCTGATCTACACTGAACAGTCTCACTTAACTTAGATATGCAAATGTTGGGTTCCAATTCTACAGATGCTTAAAGAAGCCCTATGATCTGGATGAGTCACTGAACCATTCTTATTCTTGGTTTCCTCAACTGAAAAATGAGAAGAATAATACCTCCCTCAAAGAATGGCTGCAAGTCTTAAAGTACTGCAGAAATGTTAAGTTATCCTCATCCTCATCATCATTATATTTCGGTTTTTCTGTTTATTATCTATGTGACTTTTAGCAAACCCCATAGACTTCAGTTTCCTTATCTATAAAGTGACTGTTGGAATAGACAGTTTTCCAGCTGTGTATAATCCTCTGAACCTGATCTTTCCATCTCAGACTATCAGAAAGCTGTCATAAATTGAGATGAAAAAGCATTTAGAAAAGGTCAGATTATTCATTCTTATTTTTATTGCTGATTAACCAGAAATAGGATTTCATTCCAATAATGAATTGATGATGAAGAAACTCCCTCCACCACCAATCTGACCTGCTCTATCACTTAGAGAAATAAGTGGGACATGAAAATGTTTCCAATAAATACAAAAACACAAGAACATAAACTCCTTGAGGGCAGAGACTGGTTCATTTTTTTTTTTTGTCTTTGGATATGCTTAGTTGATTATAGAGAAGATTTGACGGGGCCATATTAGTGATCTCCAAGTGCTGTCCATGTCATTTGAATTTTAATGGAGATAAATGGGTTCAAACATATGAGTCCTGGTCAGATCCCAACTGAAATGGTGTAGCCCATGCTAGCGATATTAATTAACGAATTCCCCTCCCCAAGGTTCAGATCTGCTCCGAGTGTCCTTTCTGGATTCCTTGCTAGTACCAAGAATTCTAGCCATGACTTAATTATGGTTCTGCAGTTCCTACCTCTACTTTTGCCCAAGACCTTTTGGTCTTCTGGTTGCTCATTATCACTGCCCACTGTTCTTGGCCTGTGTGGGGCCATCTTTGTTCTTTACCTTTTATGTTTGGTCTGCCTAGAGATTTAATCACTTATTAGCACCACCTGGGGTCTTTGATAGCCAAAAGCCCTACTTAGCAGCAAGTTTATAATGTAATTAAAAGTACTGTCCTTTCTAACTCTCCCTTGCTGGTGCCAACTTCTAACATCCAGACCCCCTTCCAACAGGTTTAATTATTTATCAGTCATCATTTTTTCTCTTCCTCCTTGTTCTCTCCCTCTATAAACAAGAATATGTCAGATCCCTCTTTGCTAAGGTATCTCCCAACTCTAAGTTCACTGTGTCATCCCAGAGCCTAATAAAATGCCAACCTGCCTGGTAGAGAGCCTGCATCTGATGAATTCTTTCTCAGATATTCTACACCAAACCCCAATATTTGGGGTGCTAACTCCAACACTAGGAGCCTCGTTTTAATAGCTAGCATTTAAAAATCACTTTTTTCCCTATCATTTCATTGATCCTCCAACCCTAGGACAGAGGTCGTCATAAAACTAATCAGATATTAAGAGACTTGTTTAGGGTCACATGGACATTTGAGATTGGATTTGAAATCAGCTCCTCTGACTCCATCACTCTATCCACTGTGCTACCTGAAAACTGATTATATAGGGGCTATGAAGAGGAAGGCAATGAGGATGGTGAAGGATCCCCTATGGGGATCAGTTAAACAAAATGCTTAGCCAGGAGAAGAAAAGACTTAGAGATACCATGGTTGTCTTCAAATATGTGAAGGGCTCTCATGTAGAAGACTTGTTTTGTTTGGTCCAGGCATCAGAACTTAAGAGTTAGTGGGAAGCTGGACACAGAATTTAAGCTTGACCCTGCTGAGTTCAAATCTTGACTGATCCTTACTACTAACGCCACCTTGGCCAAGTCACTTCATCACTCTGTCTCAGTTTTCCTCCTTGAAAATGGAAATGGTCCTGGTAGAGGACAAAATAATTTCTTAGGTACCTTCCATCTCTTACCTAATAAGGAAAAACTTACCTGTGGAATGGGTTCCATTGTAGAGTACGTTGACTTAAGAGTTAGTGAGGTTCTCCTTCCTGGACTTCTTCAATCAAAGGTTGCATGACCACTTGTAAGGTATATCATTCAAAGGATTTTTGTTCAAGTAAAACTCGGAGCTGATACTCCTCTAAGATTCCTTCCAACTCTGAGACAGTTTGTGATTTAGGGAAGTGAAAATAGACAGAACTGGATGTCTGAGTGGTAGATATCTGATGAATGGAGAGACCCCTCAGTGGGTAATAGGTTCCCTCTAATTAAAGTCTGGCCAACCAAGTGTTAGGTACATAGAAGAGAGGTGTGGACTGGACTGAATAGCCTGGGAGGGCATACTGTGACCCAGTAAGAGTATTGTATAGGACATGTTTTGTAAGATCAGAAGCCCTTGGATCATCATTATCATCATGCAGGGTGGGGAGGAAGGGCGCCTGTTTGCCACAGTCTCATCAATCAAAAATATAACCAAACTTGGAAGCCCAAATTATTTAAAGAACCATGTAACAATAGTTAATTCAAAAATAGTAGTGATGTTTATGGACATTCTTCTGTACACATCATTCCCTTCTGAGTAGGAATAAAAGGTGATAAAATCCCAAACTGGAATTAGTCTTATTGTTCTTGCAGCCCAGATCCAGGTTCAATGAGGGAAAATTCCAGAGAGAGCATGTTTAACTCTTCTAAACTCAAGTACTCTGTTTAGGAACATCCCTCAAGCTCCCCAGACTCACCCTCCTAACAAGCTAGGAATCTGCCATCCACCAAAGAAAGGATCACAGGGTCACTCACTGATAGAGAGTTACATGAAACTTTAGATTGTCTAGCTCAAATGTCTCCTTTTAGAGCTCAATCAATGATCATTTATCAAATGCCTACAATGGACCAAGCTCTATGTTAAGTGCTCGGGAGGAGGGGAGGGGAGATACAAAAAAAAAAAAGGTAGAAGCCAGTCACTGCCCTGAAGAAGCTTACAATCCTAATGGAGGAGATGAAGCACTCTGGCTGAGAGGTTAAAGTGATTTTTCCAAGGTCACAGAGGTAATAAGTATCCAGAGAGGGATGGTGCATGTCGAACCCAGATCTTCTGACTCCCAGGTCCACCATCTTTCCAATGCCCCATATAGTATAGTGTAGAATGCTGGAAACAGAACCAGGCTAAGAGTTGGAAGATGCAAATTTTATTGTCAAAGTCTCACTGGGTCATCTTAGATAAAAAATTCTGAATCGGGGTGGCTAGGTGGCACTGTGGATAGAGCATCAGCCCTGGAGTCAGGAGTCCCTGGGTTCAAATCCGGCCTCAGACACTTAATAATTATCTAGCTGTATGACCTTGGGCAAGTCACTTAACACTGTTTGCCTTTCAAAAAAAAAATTCTGAATCAATGCCTTAGAGCTGGAAGGGACCTCAAAGGCTATGTGGACAATCCTAAACTTAAACTCCACCCTTCTCACTTCACCCTGCGGAGGTGGAGACCCCAAGGAGATTAACTGAAACACATATCCTCTGATGACATCAACTGTATCTTTAAATCTCCATTTCTTCAACTGTAAAATAGAAACAATTGCTCCCTACTCACAGAGTAAGAAACCAACTTGGTAATATTTATGAGACATTATTCTTATGAATTTATCCAACCTCTTTTGAATTTTTTACATTTTCTATTACTACACAAGACTGACAGCATTGGGTGATAAGTGCAAGGGTGAGAAGAAAAGTGAATGTCATATTGGCATTTCCAAAATCTTATAAAATCACATAAAATCCATTTTTTTTTTTAGATTAGGGAATTATCTAAATTGTTTGACGAAAGGTTCTTTTTTTTTATTAGGTTTTTTGGTTTTGTAAGGCAAATGGAGTTAAGTGGCTTGCCCAAGGCCACACAGCTAGGTAATTATTAAGTGTCTGAGACCGGATTTGAAACCAGGTACTCCTGACTCCAGGGCCAGTGCTTTATCCACTGCACCACCTAAGCGCCCCATTGACGCAAGGTTCTTAAAATTAATTTTTCTCTCATAAATAGAAACCAGAAAGACTCCAGCCTCTACCATCTTTGTTCCTTGTTCTCTCTGGATTTTCCACAACATAAGAAAAGACCATAATACACCCTCATCTGGGCAATGCTCAATGAAGAGGTTAATGAATGCAAACTCAATGGGCCCCAGAGAAATTAGGTCAGGTCTAATAAGACAATGGATCTGGGCAAAAACCAGGTCCTCATTGGAAATGAGTTCTCCCTGTTCTGGCCCCATCAGTAACTGCCACTGCAGGGAAATTCACTCAGCTCATCTGCAAGTCTATGGATATTCTGTGATAAACAGGGAGGGAATGAGATGGCTAGGTGACTGAGACATAGTGTGCTGAGACATTCTGAATATAAACCTGTGATGATAACTAATTTCAGTTCTATCAGGGAGAAAACCACTTTATTTTTTAGCCTCATTTCTGTTTCTACTGTTCCTAAGTTTGGGGGTAGAACTAAAGAGTGATGAGATTCCTGAAAATCTCTATCCACATCATCTATCCACAAAGCTGTAGCACAAAGACTGGGATAGAAGAGAGGCTTTAGGTCAACAATTTTTTTTTCCCAGATCACTCACTCAGAAGTATCTATATTCTCTTGCCAATACTTTGTACCCAAATTCCACCTCAATAATTGACTCAGTTACTCAAAGAAGATGGGAAATTCTCAAAAAAAAAAAAGGAATTCTGACAAAAAAGAGAAAGAATTTTCATAAGGTAAAAAAAGTGTTGCCACCAAAAAGCATCAATGTGACTATACAGGGAGCTCACCTGAACTAGCACCAATAGCATAAGCAATCAAAGATCAAGGTTCTTCCAGAAACCATGACATTGTTGAATATTTTCTTTTTATAAAAAATTTTAATTATTTTTCAATTATATGTAAAGATAGTTTTCCACATTGATTTTTTTGGTAGGCTTTTGAGTTTCACATTTTCTTGCCTCACTCCCCCACCCCCATCACAGCAAGAAATCTGATATGGCTATATATATATAATTACACAATCAAATTTAATAATTTCCATATTAGTCATGTTGTGAAACAAGAAACAGAACAAACAGGGAGAGAACCATGAGAAAGAAAAACATAAAACCAATTTTAAAAAGTGAAAATAGTATGCTTGCGTCTGCATTCAGATGGTTTTTTCCTGGTATGTGGAAGGCATTTTCCATCACAAATCTTTTAGAATTGTCTGTAGAATTCACTTTATTGCTGAGAAAAGTTAAGTGTATCATAGTTGCTGTTAATGTGCAGTGTCCTATTGGTTCTGCTCACTTCACTCAGCATCAGTTCATGCAAGTCTTTTCAGGTTTTTCTGAAATCCACCTACTCATGATTTCTTACAGAGCCATAGTGCTCCCTTCACATTCACATATCACAATATGTCCAGCCACTCCCCAACTGATAGGCATCCTCTCAATTTCCAATTCTTTGCCATTACAAAAGAGCTGCTTTAAATATTTCTGTATGTGGGTCTTTCTCCCTTCTTTATGATCTCTTTGGGATACAGACCTTATAAGTGCTATTGCTGAAGTGCTATTGCTGGATCAAAAGGATACGGTTTTATAACCCTTTGGGCAATTTTCAAATTGTTCTCCAGAATGATTGGATCAGTAAGGAGAGTGTTTCCATGATCGACCTAGAGTGTGGGAGTTGGTCTTTTCTGCCACTGATAGGTAATTGTTGTCTAGGCTTAGTATCTTGGATGCTGCCATTTTGGTTTTTTTTTGCTCAGTCACCTTCCCTTACCTATCTTTGTCTTTTTTAAAGATATTTTAAACCAGGGATGAAGAGAAAATTTAACTTTCATATTCAAGATTCAAGAGAAGTGTAAAAAAAACAAACAGGAAAGGGAAATCATAAGGGACTTAATAAATATTAAGCTGTTTGCATTCCTACATGGGAAAATGATACTGGTAACTCATAAGGACTTTCTCATTACTAGGGCAGTTAGAAGATGTATATATAGCTAGAGAGCACAGGTGTGAGTGGAATATGAAGAGATGATATCTAAAAAAATAAATTAAGAAGTGAGAGAGGAATATACTAGGAGAAGGGGAAAGGGAGAAGTAGAATGGGATAAATTATCTTACACAAAAGAGGCAAGACAAAGCTTTTACAATGACCCAAGACAAATTTGAAGGACTTAAAGAATGCTATCCATCTTCAGAGAAAGAACAGATGGCTTTTGAATACGGATTTAAACTTGTTTCTTTATTTTTCTTGAGGGTTTTTTTTGGTTTGGGGGGCTATGTTTTCTTTTACAACATGTCTCTTATGGAATGTTTTGCATGACTACATATCTATAACCTATATTGAATTGTTTGCATTCTCTATAAGGGAGGCTGGGGAGGGAAGAAATGAGAGAATTTAGAACTCAAAGTTTTGAAAGTGAAAAGTTAATTGTTTTGCATGTAATTGGGGAAAAATAAAAAAGGAAATACTAAAAAAAAGAAAAGAAAACTAATAGGACATGATAGACCAGAGAGGCCCAAAGACCTGTCACTTATTACAAGTGACCGGAAGCAAATCAGTTCCTCTCTATGTATTTCAGTTTTCTCATCTGTAAAATGAGGAAGTTGGATGAGGTCATTTTAGAGCAAATAACACAAAATCCTTTCAACTGGACATGACCATATCTTGGTTCCATTTGGTTTGTTTTAATACGGCCTGTATAAACTATAAAATGATTGACAGTATATACTTTGTTTACATATCATATCTATATAAATAAAAAAAGTTCATTTCTAGTGAAAAAACACAATAAAATGAGGAATCTGAACTAGATGTTCCCTAAGATTCTTTCTAGCTCTAAAATTATGATTCTCAGGAGACTTTGAAAAAAGATTAGCATCTAGGAAATACTAGGAATCATAAAGAACATAGGAGCCATCTCTATGGTTTGAACACGTCACTGTTTTTAAACTTCATGTTAGCATTGCGTTAACTTCCAGAGCACATTTCCAATCTCCTTCCCATTGTGTTAAATAATCAGTTTAAAAAAAAAAAAAAGAAAAACGAGCAGCTCATATGACCACAGGATCCAGAGTTGGAAGGGACCTCAGAGGCCATTCCGCTACACTTTCCTTTTACATATAAGGAAACCAAGGCCCAGGGAGGTTCAGTGATACCTCCAGGATAAAGTGTAAACTTCTCCATTTACTAGTTAAAGCATTTCACAACTTCCCCCCAGTATATCTTTGAGTCTCACTAAACATCACTCCACTTCTCAAACTCAAACTCAAACTCAAACTCAAAGTCCATCTCCTGCCTCCATGCCTTTGTCCCCAACATCTGAATGCATGTCCTCCCATATCTCTGCCTCATAGATCCTTCTCTTTCTATAAGGTCTAATTCCAGTACCACCTTCAACAGGAAGCCTTCTAGATTCTCTCCAACAGTTAGCACCTTCCCTCCCAACCTACCTTGAACTTAGCTTGTGACTTCTTGCATTTATTTATATGTATTGTGTGTATTTTTTCTAGAGACATATCTTATGACTCCTTGCATTTATTTATATTACATGCATTTATTTCATGTAGAGACGTATTAAGACTGCTTGTATTTATTTATATGTATTAAAGTGTATTTCTTTTAGAAACATATCTTATGTGTATATCTATGGAAGTTACTTCATTGAAAATAAGGACTGTTTCATTCTTTATACTTGTGACAATACTGCCTAGGTGCATTTAATAGATGCTGATTGATTTTTTGAAAGGATTTCTCGCCTGGATGACCAAAGGAATGCTATAAATGAAGCCTCCCTCCAGATATCTTTGTGGTGAAGATGGGGAGAGCTGGAACAGGAGGCAGTTTAGTTAAGTGGTTTTGAAGCAGACCGAAGGACAGAACTCAACTAATAGTGAGGACTGAAGTTATCCTGAATGGAGGTTTCTAGGACAGTGCCCCAAGATTTTTGTCCCTGATCTTGCCCTGGAAATCTTTTTTTTCTCCAATGAGTGACATGATGAAGACCCTCATATATTCCTTATCAAACTACCAGATGAAGTAAAGCTAGAAGAGATCTTTGAATACTTTGGATAATAAGGGTTAAGATTCAAAAAGATCCCAACAGGCTGGGAGGTTGAGCCATGTCTGAGCAAATGAAATTCAGTAGAGATAAAGCCACAGTCTTTGCTTAGATTCCATATATAAAAACTTTGGAAGCTCAGGATAGTTCATGGGAAAAAAGATCTCACTTACTTTATTGATTCAGCCAATGCCCATTTAGTGATTAAGGCTGGATTAGAAAGAACCAGACAAAGAATGGAAGAAACCCAAGAAGGAACCCATGCTATGCAACCCAGTCACTTTGCAGATAAAGAAACTGAGGTGAAGAGACTTCCTAGGACCATAATCCCAGAACTGAATGAGACCTCAGGGGCCATCAGTTCCGTCCTATCCATTTCACAGATGAGGAAAGTAAAACCCAGAAAAGTGCTCAGCATAGTGCCTGCTCAAAGTAGGGTCTTGTTTAGATATTTGTTCCCTCCCCCTTCTCACATAGATCTGTTGATGTTTGTTGTTTGTTCTTGAAGAAGACCATTTTATCAGGAAGGATTTCTTGGCCAAAGGATCTTATCTTAGGTTGTATGATGAGAAGGGTATTAAGATAAGGCAGCTGACCTATCCCTGTCCAACTCAGGTCAGCACTGTGCCTCTATGTAGGGGCCACATTCTGGAAGGACCATGATAAGCAAGAGAAGACCAAGTCATTCCAGGAGCAGGTAAAGATATGACTGGAGGTATTTAAGCTAAAATGGGAATGGAAGAGGTATGCAGGGGAGGAGAGTCCAGGAGGCATGCCAGCTTTCTCTGAGTATCTGAAGCACCATCATGTAGAATTCCACTTGGCCCAGAGATCATGGCCAAGAGCAGGAAATAGGAGCTACAGAGAGGTGGATTTCATCATGATCCATGGAAAAATGTCCTACCAATGCTAGCTATTCAGAGTCAGAATCAGCTGCCTCAATAGAAACTGAAGTCCCCTTTCCTAGGGATTACTGAGCAAGACCTGGGTGTCCACTTTGGCTGGACAATTTTTAGGGGAATTTCTGCTTGGTCTAAGTGAGGTTGCTTGCTACTAGGAGATACTAAGATTCTGTGAGGACTCTGAAAACAGCATATTTCATGGAAAATAGAAGTCTGAATATCTAATTCATTTAATTACCAGGATTTCCAATCTGTAGAATTTGGCATCATATGAGATGGTATTTCTGACCTAGGAGTATATACACCCCCAGCCCCTCCTCTATCCAGGTACAAGATGAGAAGTTCAAAAGAGTGATACAGTGGGGAAAAGCAGGAACAAGAAAGCAATATTTGTATAGATTGGGGAGTGGAATGTTCTGAGGAATTATAGCTCAGATGTCAGTGCTGCCCAAACTTTTGATGATATAATGCAATTGCACCTGTATTTAAAATATAAACTTTATCAGGTCAAGATGAAAGGGGCCTTGTAGACTGTATAGGAGAGCCAAGTAAAGTCTAAACTATTCGAACACTGGTGCGTAGATAGACTACAAAGCTTTTGCCAGCCCATAATGTGACAGTAACATAAAAGTGAGCCAATTCTATAGGGATTTGTGGGAGTTAAGAAAAGGAGACACAGACTGAACTAACAAGTGACATCACTGTCTGTTGTTTGAGCCAAGTTAGAAGGGTCTGGGAGAGTATGGTGTCTGGAGTCAAAAATTGGAGAATTACTACTTAAGCAACCTTGGGCAAGGCACTTTTCTGGGTTTTACTTTCCTCATCTGTGAAATGGATAGGACGGAACTGATGGCCCCTGACGTCCCATTCAGCTCCGGGATTATGGTCCTAGGAAGTCTCTTCACCTCAGCTTCCTCATCTGTAAAGTGACTGGGTTGCATAGGATGGGCTCCTTCTTGGGTTTCTTCCATTCTTTGTCTCATTCTTTCTAACCCAGCCTTAATCACTGAATAGGCATTGCCTGAGTCAAAGTGAGACCTATTAAAACTTTAGCTTGAAAAGTTCAGAGCCACCCACTGTATCCGGGACCATCTGTAGTCATTTTGATATCTGACCACTGGACCAGATGGTTCCAGAGGAGAAAGTGAGGCTGGTGACTTAGCACAGCGCCCCCTCACTCATCTCCAATTCATGTGCTTGCCATGGTGCCACCTTCCTGATCAAAATGGTTTTCTTCAAGAACAAGGAGCAAACAACAGATCTAGGAGAGAAGGGGAAGGGAACAAATATCTAAACCAGACCCACTATGAGCAGGCACTATGCTGGGCACTTTTGCTCTCTTTGGATCCTGACAACAACCCCATGAAATAGGCACTAATATTGATCACACAATTAAGGAAACTGAGGCAAATAGTTCTTAAATGACTTGCTTGGGGTCACACTGCTAGGATATAACAGGATAATTTTGAACTCCAGTCTTTCTGATTCCAGGCCCAGCACTGTCCATTGTACCCCCAGCTGCCTCCCATTGAGCCCACTTCCTACCACCTAGTCCAGTCTTTTTATTTAACAGCTGGAGAAATAGAAACTTAGGGAGGATCTTGCAACTGGTCACACAAGGAACAAGAGACGAAACCAGAATTATGATGCCCGTGATGCTTCCCATGTGCAGGACCTGTCACCATTGTGGAAGCCACCATCTCACAACCTGGACAAAGCAACCTTTGTGGTACCTTCTTTTATCTAAGGATGATAGAAAGCAGTGGCTGGATTCTATGTCTGAATGTGTTTGTCACCTCGGTGACAGGCCAGGAGGAGGGTCTGGGTGGAAATACAACGATGTGACAAATGCTCTCATTCATCAATGCTTGCCATCTCTCATACAAAGTGCCCCATTTTGCCAAACACACTGAATACAGAACTGAAAATTATTCACATTTTAAATTTAGCTCCGAGACTTCTATTAGTCATTTCTCTTCTTGAGTTCAACCAAAAGCACAAACTGTTTGAGACTCACCCAGATTATTCATTCATTGATTCACAAAACAACACCAATTAGAGACAGGAAAAGGGATCAGAGCTGTGCCAAGGGAAATGGAAGAATCATATGGCTTTCCCATTCTGCTCCCCACCCCTACTTCCAGTAGTGGGTTGGGAAGTTGTAAATCTATGAATTAAGCCATACTTCCATGACAGAAGAATTCCTGGGCAACCAAGAATCAAGAACCAAAATACCAAGGTCAGGGTGCAGAGACGCCATGAAATGCAAGGGTGGCCAGGGGGAGACAGCTCTCTGGTTTCTTAACCTGGGGTCCAGAAATGTATTATTTTTATCATCTTGATCAGTATCTTCAATGCGGTTGATTCCCTTTGTAATATTAATATTTTGG
Source organism: Macrotis lagotis (assembly GCF_037893015.1). Classification (NCBI taxonomy): domain Eukaryota; kingdom Metazoa; phylum Chordata; class Mammalia; order Peramelemorphia; family Peramelidae; genus Macrotis; species Macrotis lagotis. The sequence goes on along the minus strand of NC_133662.1, from coordinate 258,481,533 downwards.
TTATGTATTCAAAACCATGCTTCTGAGCAGATGTCCAGGGGCTTCCTAAAAAGAGTCCATGACCCAAAGGAATTCAGCCTTAGGAGAGCCTCACTACTCAGCAATAGGCCCGGAAAGCCCCTCATCCCTATGCCCAGCTACAAGAATGGCTGGAAATGGATATGTGGAGAGAGGGAAGGAGAAACAGAAGGAAGGAAAGAAGAAAAGAGAAGAAAGAAAGGAGGGGAAAGGGGGAGAGAGGAATAGAAGCAAAAAATAGGGAGAAAAGCATAATGTTTTATTTTCAGAAATTAATATTAACAGTTCACCATATCCACAGTTCTTGAAGGCTTGTAGGACATACATTTAATGACAAACATGTAAGATAAGTGGTATTGCTCTCTACATTTTTTGAAGGAAACAGGCCAAGAGGAGGGTTGGAAGCATGGAAAGAATTACCAAGATGGTTGAAATTGAAGTCACAACATGAAGTTTCAAATCCAACTCTTCCATTTGTTATCTTTGTGACCTTGGGCAAGTCATCTCTCTGGGCCTCAAATCTCCCACCAACAAAATTAGTGAAGTGAACCCATTGACCTCAGAAGTCCCTTCCAGGTTTTAATCTATGATTCATTAGATTAATCATAGGTTTCAATCTTAGCTCCTTTTTCCTGACACCTTGTATTAGATGAGCCGCATGCCACTTCCTATGAATCTCAGTTCCCCCCTCTGTAAAATGCTCTAAACGGTTCAGTATCCTAAGTGACTGGATAAAGGTACACAATTAATTATAGGCATTGAAATTAGGCCTTCTAAATACAGATTTTTCACAGTACCACAAGAAGACAGCCCACCAACCCTCTATATCCCTTGTTTCTACTTAACTACCATTGGCCTTCTCTAACTCTGGAAGTCACTCCTGGATTAATTCCCCTTAAATTTCAACACCAATTCCTTCCTATCACCCAACAAGTATTTAATAAATGCACTGTGCACAGGCACTATTCTTGCCACCAGGGATGCACAAATATCAAACCACCTTTGCTCTGAAGAAGTTTATAGTCAGTCTCTCTCTCTCTCTCTCTCTCTGTTTATGCAAGGCAATGGGTTAAGTGACTTGCCCAAGGTCACACAGCTAGATAATTATTACGTGCCTGAGGTCACATTTGAACTCAGGTCCTCCTGATTCCAGGGCTGGTGCTCTATCCACATCCACTGCGTCACCTTAGCTGCCCAGAAGCTCATAATCTCTTGTGGCATTCTGTGTGGGTGACTTCCTACTCAAGTCAGTGAGGCTCTGACTGGACCTGTCCCTCATCCCCATTCCCATTCCAGTTGTTTCCCCCTGCCTAAGTCCCATCCCTTCAAACTTACTTTTCCAATAAAGTGCTGTTCCTTCCTTTCCAGGGGTGACAAGTGTTGAACCACACACTAGAGAGAGGGGAGATCAGCCAAAGAGTCTTTCCCATTAAGAAGGTTTGTTTGGAGGGACCAGGCTAGGCTGAGCTGAGCTGGCTGGTCTGCATCAGATAGATAATAGGTCCTTAGGGACAGTCCATTGCTTGCTGACGACTTGGAACAGGCAGCAAGGGGGCAGGTAGCTAGGGCTAACTCCACAGCTGCTGCTTCAGGGAACCAAGGCAGCTCTGGCCTTGATGCTAGCTAGGAAAGGGGGACAGGACCCCAAGGCTCCTTGAAGGGAGCCTCTTCAGGCTGCCCTTGGAAAGACTAGAAAGATGCCACCGAAGAGACTTAGCACAGAGAGCCTGAATAGACTGCCACGAACAAAATAAGAGGGTTTGGAACTTTCTGGGTAATTAAGTTCTCTGGCTAAGACGTTATCTCCTTACACCAACAGAAACCAATCAAAAACCCACCACAACAAAAATAACGAACAAAACTCTTAAGAGTCTTAATAACCATCACTGAAAGAACTGGCTACTGCTTCCAAGTTGATAAGAACAGGATAGAGAACAGGACTGTTCTGGCTCATGACCAGGATTTTTACGAGGCCTCGGGGGCATGGCTCGGAACAGCAGTACTCAGTGTACAGGTCTGGGAAAAGGATGGAGTTGGCGGAGGAAGCTCCCCTGAATTTGGATTTGTCCCAGGACTTGCTGGAGTAATTGGTTTTATTCATAGAATCCAAGGTCAGAGCTGTGAGGGGCCTAGAGAGATCAACTAGCCCAATCAATCAATCAATCAAGAGTATTATTAAGCCCCTACAGCCACTGAGCCGCATACTGGGGACGGGAGACCAAAAGGAAACTAGCCCTGCCTTCAAGGAGTTTACATTCTACCAGAGGGAGACAACAGATGTACAGATGTGCGTGTGTGTGTGTGTGTGTGTGTGTGTGTGTGTGTGAGAATATGTAAACAAAATAAATACAAGTAGTTTAGGAAAAGAGCAAAGCAAATTGGGGAAACTAAGACTTCGGGAAAGGAAGCCATTTTTCCTAAGGTTGCAAATGGTAAGCCCCACCACTTCCAATGAAGACATGGTTCAGGATTCCATAAACCAAGAGCTGGAAGGGACCTCACGTTAGTACAACTCCCTCGTGTTGGAGGGAGAGACTTAGTGACAGGCCCCAAAAGGTAGGTGACAGATATAAGATTTGAGTCCAGATTCCCCAAATCCAAATGGTGGTCTCCTTTATCCTTCACTTTACTTCTGACCTAGTCTTGTTTTTCCTCTGTGGAACCAATCAGAGGTCAGTCCTAAGAAATGTGCCCTCAGTTGTTGTAGCCTTGATACCCAAGGAATCACATTATGGTCTCTCCAGCCCCCATGAAGCTTCCACCAATCTGAGTCCCAGAGGCCTCAGGTTGAGATTTATGAATATATACCTCCCCCTCTCTCTACCCAGAGAAAATTCTTGACATATAATAGGCACTTAATATATTCTTCTTTTCTCTCTTCTTCCCATCCCTTACAACAAAGAATTTTATAAGTTTTGTAAAAAGAAAAAAAAGAAAGACAATTTAGCAAAATTAACCAATATATCAGAAGTGTTTAATGTAGAAAATATGCCAGCCCCATGATACCCTACCTCATCAAAGAAGGCAAAGAGAAGATGCAATAAAGTTTCTTAAAGATGACAGCAGAGTTTTTTAAAATGTAGATGAGGAATCAGGAAAAAAAAAACCCTACAAAGTTGAAGTGTCTTGGGGAGGGTTTCAGTTTAAATGGGAGCTCAATGACCAAAGACTTATGTAACTGGGCAAAGCCCTTCCCTTTTCCGGCAATACCTACTTACTGGAAGCCACATCATACCAAGGATATCTATCAAGGGTCAAAAAAAAATCAGACAGCAGGAGACTAGTGCCAAGATGTTATAAGATCATAGGATTTGGAGCCATAAGGGACTTTTTGGGATGACTTAATTGAGCCCTTCATTATACAGATGAGGAAACAGCCCCTGTGGGGTTAAGGGACTAGGGTAGGTGGATCTGAACCCAAATCCCCTGATTGCAAACCCAGTGTTCTTTGATCAATACCACAGACATAGTGGGAACAACCACAATCAGGAACAGAGTGGAGGAGTCATCATACTTGGTAGGTTGGATTTTCTTGGGCAAGACTGGCACCTGTGAGCTGTTCTTATGTCTAGGCGCTGCCTCTATCCCTACCTTGATTTTCCCTTCCCTTCCCTTTCCCTTTCCCTCTTCCCCCAGTCCTCTGCACCCAGACTGGGGATGAGCCCAAGACTTAGGCCAGCCATTCATTTAAAAGATAAGGAAGAAAAAGTCACTTGGCCAAAATCAACAAAGTTCATGGAAGAACTAAGACTAGAATTCCAGGCTCCTCATTTTCGTTCTCTAAGCCACACCATCTTATCAGCAGCAGATTGAGACCCTCCTCCCACAAAGCTCACAATGCCTTGATTGGCCAATGCCTAATGGCCCACCATATCTAGCCAGCTACAGCATGCCTCACATTTCACTCTGGTCTAATGGTCATTTGCCTTGCCAAGGCAATATAGTATATTATCATGGTGCCTTTCCTGATGCTTGCCACCTCTTATTCTAGGACCCCTAATCAAATACTGACCAAAAGTCATGAAACTGGGCAGAGCCTCTCGGGTGAGCCCTAATACAGTTCTAAACTAGCTCTACAGAGACAATCACCTTTTGGAAGGAACTGTCCAATTTGAGTCTGGCACAATTAATGTTTTCTTTCTCATTCATTGAAAGTGTAGCTTAGTGAACTTGGTCAAGTCACTTAACCCCACTGCCCTGCAAAAACAACAAAAAAAGAAAACAAAGCGTAGCCAGGAGTTCGTTAAGGAGTTAATAAGAAAGAGATTGGATCTAAGGAACTCTCAGATGAGGAAATCCTTTTGACAAATACAATCTGGCCCCTTCACAGACAGGGTTCTAATGCAGACCTTCACTATTCTTGTCATTACCCCACAACGCCTCCCTTTGAGCCCAGGATCTCAGAGGCCATCTAGTCCAACCTCCCCGTTTGGCAGATGAAGGCCAAGGGAGGTAGAGTTACACTTGTCAGGGTTAGAGGCAACATTTGAAACCAGACACTCTGACTCCAAGCTACTATGTGGTGCCATGAGCCTGGAGTCAGGAAGATTCATCACCCCAAGTTCAAATCTGATCTCACATACCTACAAACTGTGGAACCCTGGGCAAGGTCACTTCACCCTGTGTGCCTCGGTTTCCCCATCTGTAAAATAAGCTGGAGAAAGAAATATCTCTGCCAAATCCCTGAACTGGGTCACAAAGAGTTGGACATTACTGACCAACAACTCTGATTCAGGAACAGTCTTTGCACTAACTCCCTGTTCAAGGAAGATGACATGGCAGGTATAGGATTTGAGTATAAGTGGCTTTTTCATCTGCTGGCCTTTGGGGAGAGTGTCCCCACCACAAAGTGAAGAAGATCCTGAGTTCAAATCCTAAGTGGCCTTGGTCAAGTTACTCTCTCTCTAGAAGCCTCAGTTTCCTCACTGGAATATGAACAGGTTGGACTCAATGGGCTTCTGACTGACAGTCTCTGATCCTCTGACCAGGGGCCAGGAATGCCAATCTGCTGCTACTTGCAAATTGTGTTTCCCATTTATAAGATCAGGAGGTTGTACCAGATGTCCTCAAATATTTCAAGATCGATAGGCAAAGCATTCATTACTTTCTGGAGGCATTGTTACATGGATCTATTGCTAAGTTTAAGGTCAGGAGGATAATGAGCTCATTAAGGTCTGCCTCTGGCACTTATTACTCTTGTGACCCTGGGCAAGCCACCTAAATTTCCTAAGTCTCATCTTCTTCATCTGTAATTCTGCTCCTATTAAATGTTCATTTTTTTTTCACTAAAGGATTATATTCAGTATTGCAGGATTTTTTTACACTTGACGATAAGCCTGTTTCTTCTACTTTTTTGGAATACTGTATTCTAAGATTTCTTCTCTTTGTTAGGAGGTACAGCAGAATCTTACACAACAGATTCGCATCCTTGGTCCTTGAATTCTCCTTCTGGCTATTTGCAGTATTTTATTCTTTGACCTGGAACCCCAGATTTTGGCTATTGAAATGAAAGGGCATTTTCATTGTAGAGTTTCTTTCATGAGGTGACTAATGGTTTTTTTTTTCTATTTGCAATCTGTATTCTAGTTCTAATCAATCTGGAGAAATTTTTTAATGATTTCTTGAAATAATAATTTTTATCTTTCTTATTTGATCATAACTTTGAAGAAATCTGGTGATATTTAAGTGATCTTGCTTTAACAAGTTTTCTGGTTTGTTTTTCATAGTAGAGATCTTATATGTTCTAATTTTTTCAATCTTTTGACTGAACATGCCCTACTCCTCTATTCTATTCCCACTACAGGGACTAGTAGCCTTCTCTTTGCATCATACCCAAGTGTGAATTGTTCTGAATTGGTCTTGAAAAACCATAACTGAATGGAATCTCAACAAGAGTTCTAGTTTTGGGGCAGCTAGGTGGCACAGTGGATAGAGCACTGGCCCTGGAGTCAGGAGGGCCTGAGTTCAAATCTGGCCTCAGACAATAATGACCTAGCTGTGTGGCCTTGGGCAAGTCACTTAACCCCATTGCCTTGCAAAAAACTAAAAAAAAAAAAGTTCTAGTTTCCAGTCTCTTGGAGGGCCCCCAGCACATGGGTTTCCTGAGTGTTCCAATAGGACCAATAGTTTCATTCCCATGATGTATGCATGAGAAATTTTCCCTTTTGAGTTTCATTATCATTTATTCCAACTTATTGAAATCTTTTTTTGAACCTGATCTCTTATCATCAAATGTTTCCTGTCCCTCCCAATTCTGAATCATCTTCAGATTTGAAAAGTATATCTACCATCTGTTACATTCACCCTTAGCACAAACAAAAAGGGTGCCTAACACAGGCATTCAAACATTCCAAGGTGCTATTGAGTCATTAACGGCTAATCTTTGGGATCTAGTCTTGGAGGCCCTCTAGTTCATCCCCTTCATTTTATGTTCGAGAAAACTGATATCTGAGAAGGATTGTTAATTTGCCCATGGTTGCAAAGGTAGAAAGCATCGGAGACAAGATTGGAATCTAGGGTTTTCTGACCTCAAATCTAAAATATTATCAACTTTGCCAAACTACCTCTCTTCTTTGAGCCACCTGATAACTGTACTGTCTTCTAAGCCACATCTCTTCATCATGTCTACAAGGATACCTGGCCAGCTCATTTTCAAAGAATTTTCTGAAATCTAAGTTTTCTTTGTTAATTAGCATGGTCTGATCTAGCAGCATGACCTAAATGGATCAGACCTGAAATACCCACATCTTGCTGGCGATGGTGAACAGAGGCAATATAGTTCTTCCTATGTATAAATAATTTCATCAGCTTTCACATTTGATGGTAGAAAGATTTATATTTTCTCCTTACTTAAGTTAGTTTTCTGGAAGCCTTGAATGTCTCGTGAATTCTGGAACAACCAGTTTTCTCTTATTTCCTGCTCTCTCCTGGCCCCATAGGAAATAGAGCTATTTTTATTTTCTTCTGCCTGTCCTTGGACTCCAAAATAAAGAATTCCCTAGTGAAATAAGTGAACACTCTTTCCCTAATGAAATTATTTAATAAAGACAATGATTCTCCCTATTTTCTTATGATAGGTTTCTAACTCCACATGAGTAACTTGGACAAATGTTGATTCATCTCCAAAAAGAAGTGTCTGTGACAAGGTTCTGGTGTCATTCTATAGCAGGAAGCCCACCATGCTCTCCCTTTCCCCTCTCCAATTCTACCTTATCTTTGACACTCAACTCAGGGCAACTTCTCCTCTGCGAATCCATGCCCAAGCCCTCTGGGCCACATTTAGCTTCCTTCCCTCTATTTCTGTTGTTACTATTCATCCCATTCATAAATACTAACCTCCTAGATATAAAATTAGAAGGAATCTCAGGGACCATCTAGTCCAAAAACCTTAATTTTATAGAGAAGGAAAACAAAGTTCAGAAAAATTAGGTGCTTTGGACAAGGTTACACTAAGTTAGGGAGGCAGGATTTGGACTCAAGCCCTCTGGCATCAGAATTAGGGCTCTTTCCGTTATACAGTACTGTCTGAATCATTTATGTATTATCTTTTAGTAAGGTTTCCCCATTTGTAAAATGGGAGAGTTGAAGGAAAATGCCTAAACACCAATGCCTAAACATCAACATCCTAAAGATCTCTCAACTTGGGGCATTTGATTCTTTCGTGTTTGTGTTTCTTATTTCTCTTACAAGACAGAGGGCATATCCTGTCATTCTCCTGCTCCTGACGGGCACAGTGGAGGTCCGGTTTTGAACCAAATCTCACCAAATTACTAACTGAGTAATGCAGGTTATCGCGGAATAAACTCGATCATGTCTCAAACTGTGAAGAAACACAATGACTAATTCCCAATTAGCCACTGGAAATGCAAAGAGTCAAGAAACAGAAAATCTCACCTGATGGATGACCACCAAAGCCTTTCTGTTGAACTGAAGTTCCAGGGGTCATGTACGCCAACCTGGAGTGGGCTTCGTCATTGACCTCCTAGGACTATTTCACTCAGGCTTATGGTGAAATGCATTTACAATTCCAGTGCTTACTCTGATTGGACAGGGTTAAAAAGGACATGCAAACGATAATCAAAATCTGCAGGGTGGATGTCTAATCCAGGTGCTCGGGGAGTTGTTTATGTCTCTAGAGCACTGGACATAACTGATTTTAAATCAACTCAAACAGTCAAGTAAAAAACCCAAAGCATGACTGGAAGATGCCAGCAAGTCAATGTAGGTTAGATGTCAGGAAAAAGCTCCCTTCTGATTGGAACTGTCCTACAAAGAGAATGGTCTGACTCAAGATGTGGTAGGTTTCCCCTCTTTAAAAGTCTTAGAGACTAGATGGCTACTTGTCAGCTATATTTTATGTTGATTCATCTTTGAGAGTATGGTTTAGACTAGATGCCCACTTTTTAGGGCCTTTCCTACATTCTGTAATCCTTAACCTTTTCTATCTAAAGTACACCTGATCCCTCACCTGGAGACCCTGGGAAGCATCTGTTGTTTGTCCTTGATACTCAGAGAGAACCAATAACATCACAATGTGGGGATCACAGTACAATCGGTTCATCCCTGGCTGATCAGTTCAACATAAATTCAGAAGGTCATATCACAGGTTGGGAACAAATAGTTCATTAAAGCCTTTGGAATGGAAATATCTCTAGAATTGCGCATCTCTTATTTGCTTTATGCTACTGTGATTCTGCTTTGCTCATGGATCACACCACCTTTGATGTGGATACATCATGCTACATGGTCCTGGACCAGTGTCTCCCATATCTCACAATCAATACTAAAATTAAACTTCAGTACCCTATAAGTGAGATTCTATAAGATCTGTTTGATCAGGTCTATTGCTTGGGGGTGGGGAGGGATCCATTTAAAGAGATATTAGGGAGAAAACAGAATAGCTTATAAAGGTGACACCCATCATCCCTCATACCACCAAGACCTTGATTATGGGAAGAAAAAAAATTTTCCATATTATATTCCCATTCGATAGTAATATGAGTACCACTACTAGAATCTTCTTTGAATTGAAACATTTGGGAATAGGGCCCAATGCTGGAAGTGTTTCACTTTTTACAGATGCTACCCACCATTTTCTGGCACAGGAAATTGGCACAGTGATCACCCTAATGACATTCATGGAAAATAAAATCCTCCAAACTTTCTAGCTAGACAGTGCTGGGATAGCATGAATAGAAATGGGAAAATGGAATTAACAAGCAAGAAAATAATGGGGTAGAAATGTAAATAGAATGAAGTTGGATATTCTTTTGTAGAAATTAATTATGTTCATTAACATTGATGAGATGTTAACTGGCTAGATGACTGAGGGAACAAAGGAGGGATAGAATTAGAAGGAAATGGGAACAAAATTAAAGAAGAGAATTGAGATCAAACTAGATTAAATCCATCATAACAAAGAGCCATTCCTTTTATATTGCTGCTGTATATATTTTCCTATTTCCTTATCATTTCACCTGTTAGAATTCTATCTCCTTGTAAGGATCATTTCTTTTATTGACCATATCCCTAGTACCAAGTGGAGTTCTGGACAGAAAGGACATGCTTAATAAATGCTCCTGACTAACTGGACTGTTTACATGCTGCTTTTGTACAGAAGAATGTCAACTCCCTGAGGACAGGCCCTTTTTGCTTTCATCCTTGTATACTCAATGTCTAACACAGTGCCTGTGTTCAAAATACATAGTAAGTAATGATGATTGATGATTGATTCCTAATCCTAGGCAGGCAAACTCAGGAATTCTAAAAGTCTCTGTGGTAGGAAGGTCAGAGACTTGGGACTCAGAGACAGTGTTAACAAACCTAGACCCATTCTCAACAGGGCTAAGGACTTGTCAGATCTTTCCAAATTCAGCATGCTGGGAGAAAGAGGAGACAGGTGGGGTGGAGAGAAGGCCTCCCTGCTGGATGGAGCCCAAGCATTTGCTCATGCCCTCCTTTTCCAGGTCCATGTCTTCCAGTCATTGTTCCTACAAGATGGCACAAAGCTGCGTGGAGGCCAACTCTCATGAGCTTGAGAAGCTTCTAGGCAATGTAAAGAACCTTTGACATTTGAGCCAAATTCTTGTGTTTTCTGATAGAGAAATTAAAGCACACAGCCCTGCAAGATAGCATATATCTGAAACAGGAAATAATTATACTCCCCACCTTCAGATCAAGTGCTCTGCCTCATCTTGCCAAGCCTCAGAAGAACCACAAGGCTATATGATCATGTGGGAGCTCTTTGATAACTTATTTGAGGAAGTGGGTTTTTGTCCCCATAACACTTTTTTTTTCCCTCACACCAATTGTTTTCTCATTTTTCAGCACAACTGACATTATTTCAAAGTTCTTACTTTCTTAGTTTCTCAGTTATAGTCCTATATCTGGGTACAGGAAGATCCAGAAAATGGAATAAAACCCTCTAGTCAGCATTTGAAATAGTAGTTCAAATTCTAATGCTGTGATTCAGAATGCCGTTTCCCATCTCCAAGCCTTTATATTGGCTGTCCCCTTTGCCTGGAATGCTCTCCCTCTGAATGTCCTTGACTTCTTACACGATTCCCTGGCTTCTTACAAGATTCAAGTTCCTCTCTAGAAAGTCTTTCTATGTCTCCCATCTACTAGTGCTATCTACTCTCAGATTCCCTTCCATTTACTCTGTGGATACCTAATTTGTCCCTTTTCCTTCTCCAGTCACCAGATGTGAGCTCCTACAGGACAAGGATTTTTTTTCTTTGTGCCCTCAATGATTAGCCTGGCATATAATGAACTCTTAAATGTTTGTTGAATGATTGATCAAAGATGAAAACCTCCAGCACCACCATCAAAGTCTTTCTCCAGAGTGTGAGTGTAACTTGGAAGGGACCCTTTGCTGGCTTCTTCTGAGTCCTGAAGGTCTACGAATATAACAGCATCTCTGGCATGTCCTCTAAACCTCAGGGATGGTGGTTGGTCTCTGTGGCCCAGGAACCTGCCCAAACATGTTAGGAGAAGCCCAGGAACCAGCCCAGTCACATTACAAGAAAGTCCATCTTCAAGCTGACTCAGGGGTAATGAATTTTCCAACCACGGTAGATCTCAAAACTAAAGGACTAGGTCCTATAGCAAAGATTCTAAACCTGGGGTCCATGAACTGCTTAAAGGGTCTATAGATAGTTTTCTGGAGGTCCAAGAATTTAGATAGGAAAACAGTTACATCTTTATTTTCAAAATGAAACAGCATTTCCTTCAATTTAAAAAAAAAAAACCATCCAGAGATGGGATCCATAAACTATGGTCATTTTGTATCCCCAAAAGTTAACCCGCCCTGTTCTCAGGGAAGTCAATAGAATTCCCCAATGAAGCTGCCTTGAATTTTTGAAATATTTAAATAATGAAGAGGTCAAAGAGAAAAATAATCTTCAAAAAACAAGCCTTTAAACCATGAAAATCAAAAGAGTAAATGTGGATCTGGTCTTGGAATAAGATGATGTAGATATTTCAATCAATTAATAAACATTTATTAAGTGTCTGCTGCATACCAAAGATGATGGTAAGCACTGGGGACAAAAAAAAATTTTTTTTATAAAGAGGCAAAAGACATACTGTATGTCTTAAAGGAGCTCATAAATGTGCATAAACAAGTGTGTCTATAGGAACTGTTTTGCAACTACCAAGCCACTAGGTGGCACCATGATGCACAGAATGGAGTAGGGAAGACTCATCCTCATGAGTTCAAATCCTACTTCAGACACTTCCTAGGTCTGTGATCCAGGCAAGTCACAGAACCCTATTTGCCTCAGTTTCCTTACCTTTGCAAAATGAGTTAGAGAGGAAATGGTAAAGGATCTTTACCAAGAAAACCCCAAATGGGGTCATAAAGAGTTGGACACAAATAAAAATGACTAAACAACATGTATGTGTATTTGAGGAGAAGGATGTAAATCCATGTCGATGTATGAATTCTGTATATGTGGCTCAAGAATGAAAGAAAGGGACAGAAATGAAAGGGGAGGTAAAAAGAGAGAATGAGGGGATAGAGGGAGAAAGATATACAGAGTGAGAAAGAAAGAAAGAAAGGAAGGAAGGAAGGAAGGAAGGAAGGAAGGAAGAGAAAGGAAGAGAAAGGAAGAAGAGAAAGGAAGAAAGAAGAAAGGGAGGGGAGGCTAGGTGGCGTAGTGGATAAAGCACCGGCCTTGGAGTCAGGAGTACCTGGGTTCAAATCCGGTCTCAGACACTTAATAATTACCTAGCTGTGTGGCCTTGGGTAAGCCACTTAACTCCATTTGCCTTGCAAAAAAAAGAAGAAGAAGAAGAAGAAGAAGAAGAAGAAGAAGAAGAAGAAGAAGAAGAAAGGGAGAGGAAAGAAAAAAGAGAAAGAAAGGAGACAGAGGGAGAGGGACAGAAATGAAAGGGGAGAGGGAGAGGGAGAGAGAGAGAGAGAGAACTGAAAGGGGAGGAACAAAGAGGGGGAAGAGGGAGAAAGAAATAAAGAGAAAGTGAGAGTGAAAGAGTGAAAAAGAAAGAAAAAAGAAAAGGAAGAGAAAAGAAAGAAACAGAAAGAAAGGAGACAGAGGGAGAGGGCCAGAAATGAAAGGGGAGGTACAAAGAAGGGGATAGAGGGAAAAAGAGATAAAGAGAAAGTGAGTGAAAAAGAGTGAAAGAGTGAAAAAGATAGAAAAAGAAAGAGAAAGAGAGAAAGAGAGAGAAGGAGAGAAAGAAAGAAAAGAAAGAAAAAAAGAAAGCCAGAAATGAAAAGGGGAGGTACAAAGAGGGAGATAGAGGGGAAAAAGATATAAAGAGAAAGTGAGTAAAAGAGAGTGAAAATGAAAGAAATTGAGAAAGAGGGAAAGCAACAGAAATGAAAGGGGAGGTACAAAAAGGGGGATAGAGGGAGAAATTGATAAAGAGAAAGAGTGAAAGAGTGAAAAAGAAAGAAAGGAAGAAAGAAAGAGAAGGAAGGAAAGAAGGAAAGAAAGAAAGAAAGAGAAGGAAGGAAAGAAGGAAAGAAAGAAAAAGAAGAAAGAAAGAAAGAAAGAAAGAAAGAAAGAAAGAAAGAAAGAAAGAAAGAAAGAAAGAAAGAAAATGAGAAAGAGGGAGAGGAACAGAAATGAAAGGGGAGGTACAAAGAGGGGGATAGAGGGAGAAAGAGATAAAGAGAAAGTGAGTGAAAGAGAGAGAGAGAGAGAGAGAGAGAGAGAGAGAGAGAGAGAGAGAGAGAAAGGTAGAAAGGAAAAGAAATAGAAAGCTGGAAAAAAAGGTAGACAGACAGATGAAGGTGGACTAGAGACTGGAGTTGAGGGATTGCAGTAGAGACAATGTATATGATGTTATGGACCACATTAGCCCTAGTTTGTATCTACCAGAGCGTCCCAGATTGTCAGCTTCTCCAGGGGTGGGGAAGGAAGGGCCCTCCAAAGTAGCCTCTATCAACCCAACAATAACTCTTGCAAAGACAAGTCTAACCAGGACACACTTCTACCCAAGACTGTCCAGTGGCTTCCTTTTGCTTAGGATTTCAAGTGGTCCGTAATCTGGCTTTCCCATCCTGCTCCCTCCAATCTGACTCACCATTTGTCTCCTCCCATGGACCCAATGTTTCAGTGAACAAGTTCACTTGCTCTTCTCCAAACTCTTCTTTTCATCTCTTCCCTTCATGCCTTTGTCTAGGACATCCCCCACATCTGGGTGGCCATCTCCTCCTCAGCATCTTAGAATTCTCAGTTTTCAAGATTTAGATCAAATGCTACTTCCTACGGAAGCATTTGAACAGCACCACTACCATTAACCCCAAATTGGGAGGGGTTCTCTCCAGCTTGTAAAATCTACTCTGCCTTACAGTTTCTCCATCATTTTCATAGGTCTGAGATAATCAACAACACCATAAACTGAATTCTAATTTTATGGTTTGCTGATTTCCAAATGTTCACTGAAAATAGAACAATCAGTTCTCATAAACTGGTATGCTTCTGTTTCTCTCACTTCTCAAATTACCTAGTATTTCCTTCTCCATTTACATTTTAAATCTCCTCCCACCTACCCACCCCTAGAACAAGGAGTTTCTTGAGGGCAGAAATTGTTCTGTATTATTTTTTGTCTTTGTATGTCTCTCTAACAGCTAACTTAGTATGTTGCACCCTCTTAAATAGGCACTGAAATGACTGAGGAAGAATCAGAGTCAATGGATGGCACAGAGAGGCCCATGGAGCAAGATGCCATGGATAAGGAATGAGAAGCCACCAGGACAATGTACAGCAGGAAGGGAAGATGAGCTGGTCCCAGAGAAACAGTTAAATAGCCAGTATCACTGGTAATATTTGTCCTTCATTTTCCAAGAAGACTACAACATCAGGGAGGTGATGCCATGACAAGCAAATGAACTGGATTTGAGGGAAGGGTGCTGTGCTAAGTCACCAGCCTCACTTTCACCTCCAGAGCCACCTGGGTCCAGTGGTCAAATAGGAATCAGATGGCCTTGGATATGGGCCATCCTTTATGTCCTTAAGTGTCAGAGGCTGGATTTGAACTCTCATCCTCCTGATTCCAAGGCCAGTGCTCTATCCACTGCACCATCTAGCAGCTAGTATAGGCCCTAAATAATACTTATTTAGCTGTGTGACCTTGGATAAATCATTTAATCCCACTGCCTTGCAAAAAAAAAAAGTATCACTGGTATCCTTGTGGTAGATGGCCTCCAGCGCATTGGGTGGACCCCCTGTGGAAAAGCAATGGGAGGTTATGGACCAGAGTCCCATAGGCACAGATAGTTGGGCTCTCACTCTGTGAGCCCATGAGCTTACACATGAGACCTCCAGCAATTCAAACCACCTCAATGGGTCTTAGTCTCCTCTGAAAAATGGGAGATTTGGACCAGATGGGCTCTGAGCACCCTTCTGGTTCTAGAGTTGGGATCAATGGTAAAAGTGCTAAAAGTCAAGTGAAGAACCTCCCCTTCTCAAGCTGATGACTTTTCTGGAAAGCACATGCACACACTTGCTAATGAACAATACAAAAGATGATAGTTCAACACATCAGAATTTGAGGGACAGCTCCCTTGGGACACACTGTCTTCACTCTTCCAGTTGATTTTGCTGGAAATGTCCATACAACACATATCTGATTTGTCAACAATCCTTAGTGTCTCCTGCCTGGGACATCAGAGATAGGGAAACAACCAGGCAGACCAGAATGAAAACTTGCCCCCTCCCCTAAAAAAAACAAAGGACCTTTGCTGCTTTGAGGAACAACCTGGCTCTGGAAATGATGGCATCCCTGCCACCCTCCCACATCAACTAGGAATAATTGAAAGGTAGGTGAAGCTGAGAGCACCAAGTCCATCCCTTAAGATCTAACCTAAGGAGCCATCTATGATCCTATCTCCACTTTAAAAACCCTTACAATGGTTTAAGACAATTCCACCTAAGCTTCTATAAATTTCTCTTGTCTTATCCTGAAATATTCTTGAGATTAGGAATTGTTGCTTTTCTTTTTTGCTATTGTACCCCAGAACTGGTACACAGTACAAATTTAACAAAGGCTCATTGGTTGATTGATTAACCAAAGGTTCCAGAATAACAAGTTGAGATTTTATCCTAAAAGCATCAGAGAATCACTGAAGATTTTTGAATGGAGGAATGGTATGGTTAGCCCTGTTCATTTGGAAGATTCATTAGGCAGCTCTGCTCAACATAGATTGGAAAGGAAAGAAAGACTGAAAACAAGCAAGGAAGGAAGTTATTCTAAGAATAGAGGTGAGGGATGAGAAGAGCCTGCATGGAGATGGAAGTCCTTTGAGAGAGATGAGAGAAATACAATAATATGGATTACAAGGATTCTTAAGTTTTTTGAGACTGGAGGAGGCAATGCATGGACGCCTGTTCTCAAATGCATAAAATAAAATATACAGGATTATAAGAGAAACCAATTATATATTCAAATAAAAATGTCATTATTTCCCATCCAAGTCCATGGACACCCTAATATCTGTCCATGGACTACTACTTTTTGGTTCTCTGAAACCCAGGTTAAGAATCCCTAGTATGAGTGGGAGACCTCAACCTCCTGCTCTCAGATCTAGATAAACTGAATCATAAAATAAACAAGAAAGAAGGAGGTAAATAGATTGTTAGAAAAACTAGATATGATACACTTAGGGAAGAAATTGAATGGGGATAGGAATATACCATTTTCTCTGCAGTGCATGACACTTATACAAAAACTGACCATGTACTAGTGCATAAAAACCTAACAATCAACTGCAGAAAGACAGAAATAGTGAATACATCTTTCTCAGATCCCAATGCAATAAAAATCATGCAATATTAGGCCAGAGAGATATAGACCCAGAGGTAAACTGAATAACCTCATTTTAAAGTAGGAGTGGATCAAACAATAAATTATAGAAAGATTTAATTATTTTATCCTAGATAGTGACAATAAGGAAACATACCAAAACCTATGGGATTCACTCAAAGCGACTGTCAGAGGATATATTATATATCTTTAAATGCTTACATGAATAAATTAGAGAAAGAGGAAATCAATGAACTAAATATGCAACTAAAAAATTAGAGAAAGAATAAATTAAAACCCCCACTTAAATATCATTAGAATTTTAGAAATTCTAAAAATTAAAGGAGAAATTAATAAAAGCAAAAAAACTATTGAATTAATACATAAAACCAAAAGTTGATTTTATGAAAAAACCAATAAAATTGATAAACCTCTGGTCAATTTGATTTAAAAAAAAAGAAAATGAAATTGTTAGTATAAATGAAAAAAGGTGAACTCACCACCAATGAGGAGGAAATTAAAGTAATAATTTGGAATTATTTTGCCCAATTCTATGCCAATAAATTTGACAATCTAAGTGAAATGGATGAATATTTACAAATATATAAGTTGTCCAGATTAAATGAAGGGTAGATTAAATACCTAAACAACCCTATCTCAGAAAAACAAATTCAACAAGCCATTATTGAACTCCCTAAGAAAAAATCTCCAGGGCCTGGTGGATTCACAAGTGAATTCTACCGAACATTTAAGGAACAATTAGTTTCAATTCTATGTAAACTCTTTGGAAAAATGGGGAAGATGGAACTCTGCCTAACTCTTTCTATGAAACCAATATGGTGCTGATACCTAAACCAGGAAGAGTTATAACAGAGAAAGAAAATTATAAACTTATCTCCCTGATGAATATAGATGCAAAAATCTTAAATAAAATCTTAGCAAAATGATTACAACAAGTTATCACTAGGATAACACATTTTGATCAAATAGGATTCATCCTAGGAATGCAGGGTTGGTTCAATATTAGGAAAACTGTTAGTATACTCAATTATATCAACAACAAACCCATCAGAAATTACATGATCATATCAATAGATGCTGAAAAAGCTTTTGACAAAATACAGCATCCATTCCTACCAAAAACACTATAGAGTGTAGGAATAAATGGACTGTTCCTTAGAATAATTAGCAGTATCTATCTGAAACCATCACCAAGCATTATATTCAATGGGGAGAGGCTAGAGGCATTCCCAGTAAGATCAGGGTTGAAACAAGGGTGCCCATTATCACCACTACTATTCAATATCATATTAGAAATGTTAGCTTCAGCAATTAGAGAAGAAAAAGAAATTGAAGGAATTAGAATTGGGAAGGAAGAGACAAAACTCTCACTCTTTGTAGATGATATGATGATATACCTAGAGAATCCCAAGAAATCATCCAAAAAACTACTGGAAATAATTAGCAATTTTAGCAAAGTTGCAGGTTATAAAATAAACCCTCATAAATTCTCAACTTTTCTATATATGACTAGCCAAGATACAGCAGGAAGCTAAAAAGAGAAATCCCATTCAAAGTAACCTCAGACAATTAAAATACCTGGGAGTCTATTTGCCAAGGCAGCCTCAGAAACTTCTTGAAAAAAAAAAGTATAAAACACTTCTCATACAAATTAAATCAGATTTAAATAACTGGGCAAATATCAACTGCTCATGGATAGGCAGAGCTAATAAAATAAAAATGACAATTCTACCAAAACTAAACTACCTGTTTAGTGCCTTACCAATCAAAATTCCAAAAAATTACTTTAATGAGTTTAAAAAGGTTGTAAGTAAATTCATATGGAGAAATAAAAAGTCAAGAATTTCCAGAGACTTAATGAAAAAAAGTGCAAAAGAAGGTGGCTTAGCCCTACCCGATCTAAAATTATATTATAAAGTATCAGTCATCAAAACTGTCTGGTATTGGCTAAGAAATAGAGTGGTGGACCAGTGGAATAGACTAGGTGCCATAGCAGGAAATGATTATAGTAATCTGTTGTTTGATAAACCCAAAGAGTTCAGCTATTGGGGAAAATTGGAAGTTAGTATGGAAGAAACTTAGATTGGACCAACACCTCACACCCTATACCAAGATAAGATCCAAATGGTTACAGGACATAGACATAAAAAAACAATACTATAAGCAAACTAGATCAAGATCTAGTCTACCTGTCAGATCTATGGAAAGGGAAGCAGTTTATGACCAAGGAAGAGGTGGAGAACATCATTAAAAACAAACTAGATGATTTTGTTTACATTAAATTAAAAAGCTTTTGCACAGACAAAACCACTGTAACCAAGATCAAAAGAAATATAGTAAATTGGGAAACAATCTTTATAACCAATGATTCTGACAAAGGACTCATTTCTAAACTATACAGAGAGCTGAGTCATATTTTTAAAACAAAAAGCCATTCCCCAATTGACAAATGGTCAAAGGATATGCAAAGGCAATTTACAGATGAGGCAATACAACAATCCATAGTCATATGAAAAATTGCTCTAAATCATTACTTATTAGAGAAATGCAAATTAAAGCTTCTCTGAGGTACCACCTCACACTTCTCAGACTGGCCAATATGACCAGAAAGGATAATGATCACTGTTGGAAGGGATGTGGGAAATCTGGAACACTAATGCATTGTTGGTGGAGCTGTGAACTCATCCAACCTTTCTGGAGAGAAATCTGGAACTACGCCCAAAGGGCAACAAAAATGTGCATACCCTTTGATCCAGCAATACCACTACTGGGTCTATAACTTGAAGAGATGATTGAAGAAAGGGTAAAAACATCACTTGTACAAAAATATTCATAGCAGCCCTATTTGTAGTGGCAAAGAATTGGAAATCAAGTAAATATCCTTCAATTGGGGAATGGCTTAGCAAAATGTGGTATATGTATGTCATGGAACACTATTGTTCTGTTAGAAACCAGGAGGGATGGGAGTTCAGGGAAGCCTGGAGGGATTTGCATGAACTGATGCTGAGTGAGATGAGCAGAACCCGAAAAACACTGTACACCCTAACAGCAACATGGGGGCGATCACCAACCTTGATGGACTCGCTCATTCCATCAGTGCAACAATCAGGGACAATCTGGGGCTGTCTGCAATGGAGAATAATCTGTATCCAGAGGAAGAACTGTGGAGTTTGAACAAATTTAATTTAGAAAATTTAATTTAGAAAAAAACTGATATCTTCTTGTCTGATCTTGCTGTCTCTTATACTGTAGGTTTCTTCCTTAAAGATATGATTTCTCTCTCATCACACTCAATATGGATCAATGTATACCATGGAAACAATGCAAAGATTAACAGACTGACTTCTGTAGGGGGGGGAAGTAAGATTAGGGGAAAAATTGTAAAACTCAAAACAAAATCTTTTTAACAAAAAGAAAATTTGAGATCTATTTCAAAATAATTTTTAAAAAAAGAATCCCTGGTATGGAGGTAGAATGGACAAGTATAATAGGATCAGAATCAAAGTTGAAGAAGATGGAAGAAGTCATCAGATTTCTCCATTTACAGATAAGGAAACTGAGGCTCAGAAAAGTTCAATGACTTGCCCAATTAGTAAGTGTCTTGAGACCAGATTCAAACCCAGGTGTTCCTGCTTCCAAGTTCTCATTCTCCAGCTACTATACTATGCTGCCTTTCAACTTTGACAATCAACTGGATATGGGAAACGAAGAAGCATGGGACAAGTGAGAAGGGGGGAAGAGTTCAAGATGACAAAGGTTTGGGCACAAGCATCCACGAGGATGTCCGTGCCTTCACTCAAATGGATGTTTGGGAAGAAAGAGGTTTAGGAGGAAAGAGAAAGAGTATGGCCACATTGAGTCGGACACATCTGAGTGGAGACGTTCATCCTGGGGAACAGAAGTAATTTGTGCTATGATAGAGATACCATCTGGTTCAGTGGACATAGGGTGAACTGATTGCGGGTCCTTTCAAGGGTTGCCAACCTTGAGGATTTCTGACTCACTAATCAATCTTTGATAGTTTTTATGACTCCACTTCAGCCAGGTATCAGTTCTGTTCTAGTCTTATGACTTCCTCTAGCAGACAATCACCTCCTTGTAGTCTGTTGTCTATAAATAGCTAAGATTTTGGAAACCAAACAAGCTAACTGGAAGCAAAGCTTGGACCAAGGGTTGGGAAGTCTGAGTCGTTCTCCAACCAGCTTAGAGACTTTGGGCGAGTCTCTAAGGAAGGAACCCATCATTCCTCACCTACTGACTAGATAGTAGGCACAAAAGAAATGGCTTTCATTCACTCTTTCATTCCTTCATCTCCAAAAAGAGAGCTTTTGACCCCCAAATGTATTTCTGAAGTTATCTTCTAGGCCCTGACTGACAGTCAAGAATTTCTGATACAAAGTGCATGTTTCTATAGATCCTTGCACTGCCTCAGAATGCTCCATTTCACTAGTTTCTCCTAATGGACAGTTCATGTTATTAGGCTAAATTGGAACACTTTAAAGGGGAAAGTCTCGTGACTGAACACAGAACACCAAAGTGTGGATGAATATGGGTATGCACACAACCACATCTATAATGTGTGTATTTAAATAAAATGTATTATGTGGTGTTTATACATTTATAGATGAGCATAAATGTGTATTTCTAGGACTATGGGTGTATGTAGATATACACACACAAAAATAATTATAATTATAACAATATCTGGAAAAATAAAACATATAAAAATATATAAAATAGAGGATAGAAGTAAATACAAAAAAGAGACCACCTCCCAAATGCTCCAAATTCCAAATAAGAAAAATATTGATTAAAATGATTCTGAAGTTTCACGTTACGCCCCTTAAATTCAATTTGGCCAAGTTCATAAAAGACAGAAAAAGTTCATGGTGGAGAGGCTGTGGGAAGAGAGGCACATTGCCATTACCATGAATTTAGTAGCAAGATTTGTCCAGCCATTCTGGGGAAAAAAAATTCTGGAACTGTCACTGAACTCTTCATACTCCCTGAGCCTAAGAGATCAAATAAACAATGGAAATTCTCATATACAAACAAATAGGAATAGCAATGCTCAGTGTGGTTTTGGGTTTTTTTTTTTTTTTTATGGTAGCCAAAACCTGGAAATAAAGAGGCTGAAAGATTATAGAGTGAGTGAACAAATCATAGCCTATAAAGTCACTTAATGACCTCTCTGGGCCTTAGTTTCCTCCAATGTAAAATGAAATTATTGGAATCAGTAACCTCAAAGGTTCCTTCTGGCTCTAAGCTCTCTGCTCCTTGAGCCTGCCCTGGAAGAAGAGAGAGAGAAGAAAATGAACCCTCCCTCCCTTCTTTGCCAAAGTTAGGGGCCATGAATACACTGTTCAGTTGTATTGATATGCCAGTGAGCTTTACTAAACCTCTTTCCTTTCCTATTCATTCTTCTCCCTTTTGATTATTCTTTGTTTTAAGAGTTGGCACTATCCAGTCTCAGACACTTAATAATTACCTAGCTGTGTGGCCTTGGGCAAGCCACTTAACTCCATTTGCCTTGCAAAAAAACTAAAAAAAAAAAAAAAAAGAGTTGGCACTCTGGGGAAGTAAGGAGAGAGGGACACATATGGAAGCATAAAAATAAAAACTGAAACAAAATCTACATTAGACATGATCCTCTATCACTGTGGGATAAGAAATTGCAAATATGAAGGAGACCAAGTAACAAGATGCAGACATCTCAAATGGATTGATTTCAAGGGAAGCAAATAGAATCAAGAGGGCAGAAGGCAGTTAAGTGCAATGAAGATAGCAGTCAAAGTAGACAGGAAACTGCTCAAACACAATGGGCCAAAGAGGGTTCCGGGTGACTGCCATTAAAAAGTATCTCTTTCCTTTCTATAAGGAAATTGAAAACTAAAAATTTTATTACAAGTTTTATTAGCCAAATCCCTACATCAAATGGTTGTATTTAAGTACTTTTTAAAGGGAAGATACTATGGTTGGGGTGAAGGGAGTGGAGTTGACTCAGAGATCACAGATTTAGAGCTGAAAGAACCTTAAAGGTAAACTAGTCCAACCCCTTCATTTTTGTAGATGAGGAAACTGAGGCCAACAGAGGTCAAATAATCATAAATTAAAGCCTGAAAGGAACCATTGAGGCCAACCTCCTCATTTTACAGATTAGGAAACTGAGGCATAGAACATCTTGGTGATTTGCCTAAGACCACAAAACTAAAGAAAAACAAAAGTTTTAATAAAATAGTATCATTATTTTATTGGTGTTAATATACACTTTTTTATTTTTTAGGTTTTTGCAAGGCAAATAGGGTTAAATGGCTTGCCCGAGGCCACACAGTAGTAATTATTAAGTGTCTGAGGCCGCATTTGAACTCAGGTCCTCCTGACTCCAGGGCTGGTGCTCTATCCACTGTGCCACCTAGCCGCCCCCTAATACACACTTTTTAAATCAACTAACTGTAACCATGGGAACCAGTTTGAAGGAGATTCGGGGTACGATAAACTGACAAGAAGAACTGGGTTATTCTCCCAATCATTTTCATCATCAAGGAGGGTAAAGAGAAGGGCTCTCTGGGTCTCCAGTCCAGACCAGACATGAATCATTCCCAGGTGAGGGAGAGAGAGGCACCGGGCAAGAATGCAGAAAGATAGAGGCACCAGGCAAGAATCCAGAAAGATAGACCGGCATTCCTTCCCCAACCTGGCCTGCCCTGAAACATCCTCTCTCCCTCCATGCCATCACTCACCAGGTCTTATCCATTCATCCTCCCTCCCTCGTCTCCTGAAACTCCCTCCAGTCAGACCATTGGGTGGGGATTTCCATCTCCTCATGAAAAGGGTTCTGACTGCCTCAGCCTCCTCTACCTCCCAGCTGGCTCTTCTTTTGTCCACTGGTTGCTTATTTGTTCTGACATGCGGACAGCTGGCTCTGTGGGTGCTTTCACAGCTGCCTGTGAGCCTCTAGGAGAGTGAATGCTATGTCAATAAGACTAACCCCTCACATCTCTGGGGTTGATGCTTTCCAAAGCACTTTCCCAGCTCAAAGAGCACAATGGAAGAAGTATCCCCGGGAGCTCAACAGACCAGGTACTGCTTTCAACATTTTACAAGTGAGATTCACAAACAGCTGCAACGCATAGCAAATGAACAGTAGAACTCGCCAGTCCTCTTCCCCCAACCCAGTGGCTCTCAAAGGGTGTGATCTCCAATGGGATGCCACAAATCAACCAGTTCTTACATTTGCAATCCCACAAATAGTATGGATCTAAAACGTGGAATCAGGAAACAATAGCAACTGATAGTTACAGGCACTGTGCTAGGCACTTTACCCTTATTATCGTATTTGATCTGGAAGGTAGATTCCATGATAGCCCCATTTTACAGAGAAGGACACTGAGGCAAAGAAAAGCAAAGTAATTCAGAGAGATTGCAATTCAGGTCTTTCTGGCTCCATTCAGCATCCCTTCTTGTTAGCTAGTAATATTGCCTGGAGGTCTGGCTGAGGAAAAATGAGGCAATCAAGGCATCAGACGGCTCAGAACACAGCCAAATAGAGGAGCCTGAACCAGTCACCAACAGAGAGAAGGCGGGAGAACAGACCATGAAAGGCTTTCTCGGTGCTAGTCACTCTGCTGGTGCAGAGCATACAAAACAAAAGTGAAAACAGTCCCTGCCCTTGAGTTTACGTTCTATTGATAGATCAGTAGCAGGAAAGTAAGAAGAGACTCTTGAACCCTCGTCTTTTCTATGTCTTTTCTGCACCAGGGGAACTGTCTTTTTCAGAGGGGAAAAACAAATCTAATTCTAATTCTTCCACATTTTTTTTCTTTTGATTTTCATAGAAATGTGGAATATCCCAATTGGAAAGGCTCTCAGAAATTAACCTGTGCCTGGGTCAAAATCCTCTATCGAACAGCCCTGCTAACTAGTCACCCATTGTTGCCAGATATCTCCTAGGGAACTGGCATATGACGCTTCATAGGCAGCTCACTCCACTTTTAGAAGACTCTGATTCTTCATGGTTTTTCCTTTATGTCCTCTCTTTCCTACAATTGAAAGTCATTTCTCATTTTCCAGCAGCCAAGCAGAATAAATTTAACCTTGTTCCTCATGACAATTCTTCAAATACTTAAAAGTCATTTATCACATACTCCATTAGACTTCTCTCTGCCAAAGGGAGAAAAAGAGAAAAAGATCAACAGTTCCTTCAAATGATCCTTGTAAATCATAGCTTCAATCATCTTGGCACAGTGGAAAGAGCACTGCCTCTGAAGGTGAGGGATCTGGATTCAAATTCTGTCTCTCTTACCTGCTTGGGCAGATCGTTTCACCTCAGTTTCCTCTTCTATAAAATGAGGAGGTTGACCTAGAGGAAGTCTAAGGTCCCTTCCAGCTCTAATCTTTTTTGGTCACCGTCCCTGGGGTATGCTAAAATTCGTCTACATTCTCCCTACACTATAACACCCGGAACTCAAGTGAGATTCTAGATTAGGTCTGCCTTTGGTCTAGCAATACCCTGATTAAGATCAGTGACTTAAATGCAACCTTGGGTTACATAAGCTTTCGGAGCTGCCATGACAGTGTTGGCGTATGATTATAACCTCATAAATCATTTTTTTCATATAAATGTTGTCCCACATATCTTGTGCTTGTGAAGTTAATTTTTTTTATTTTTTTAAGGTTTTTTTGCAAGGCAAATGGGGTTAAGTGGCTTGCCCAAGGCCACACAGCTAAGTAATTATTAAGTGTCTGAGGTCACATTTGAACTCAGGTCCTCCTGACTCCAAGGCCAGTGCTCTATGCACTGCACCACCTAGCCGCCCCCCATGAAATTAGTTTATTGGACACAAGCATAAGACTACATTTATCCCTAGTTGATTTCATCTTTTTTAGAACCAATTTCCCTGGTCAGAAGTTCTGTTGTCTTCAGTTATAAAAGAGCTATAATCATCCTCACAGGGTTATTGAGAGGAAAGGTCTTTGTAAGTCTTCTAGGAGAGAGGATTTATTATTTTATGAGGCCATTCATCCTACCATCACCCCTTATCACTGGGGAAGAGGAAAAGAAAGTGGTTAAGATAGTGATTTTGTTGGAATGTGGGTGGAACAACAAATGCCTGCCAATAGTCTGACAGCTTTCTTATTGGCTGGGAGGAATCTGGCTGGAAAAAATATAAACAGGCTTAAGTGTGGTATGGACTGCCCAAATGGACAAGTCTCAAATTGTCCTAGGAGAAGGGATGTGCTGGTTTAAAAAACATCATTTGGCTGGTTGGCCAAAATAAGAGTAAAAAAAGGGGTTCCAATGGGCTCCTGGAACTGGAAATTCCACTCCAGCATCACAGAGGTAGAGGTAGGAGGGATTTTGGAACACAGTTTAGGAGAGCAGGTTGGGGCCTTAGAACAGAGGATGTCAGAGACAGCAAGAGACTTAGAACAGAGAAGGCTAGAGGTGAGATAGACTTTAGATCCCAAAAGGCCCTACCTGAAAGAACTCTTAGCCCCAAAATGTCATAGCTAGAAGGGATCTTAAAACATAGACTGCCAGAGGAAGTGAGACCTTAGAAGACAGATTGTTATAGGTAGAAAAGGACCTTAGGGCAAAGCATATAGAATGTCACAACTGAAGAGACCTTAAGATACAGGATATAGAATATCTTAACTGAGAAGAACCTTGAAAATAGATAGGGGTGGCTAAGTGGCACAGTGGATAGAGCACTGGCCTTGGAGTCAGGAGGACCTGAGTTCAAATTTGGCCTCAGACACTTCATAATTACCTAGATGTGTGGCCTTGGGCAAGTCACTTAACCCCATTGCCTTGCAAAAAAAACCTAAAAAAAATAGATCATACAATGTCACAACTGGGAGGAACTTTAGAACACTGATCATCAAAGACAGCAGGGCCCTCTGGGAGCTTAGATTTAGAGGTAAAGAGGTTAACAAAGGATCACGTAGTTTTACAGAAGAGGAAACTGAGTCCAGGAAGATGAAGTGTCCCAGGTCACCTAAGAGGTAAGTGGTAGAACTAGGATTCTAACTCATGTCTTCAATAACCAAATCCCTTTGTTCCCTTCTGGGAAGATGAGGTTGCTTTCCTCCCTGCCAAAATGAATTCCTTCACCTTGCCCAGGCAGCCCTTATCTCACCCTTTCATCTCCTCTGGGATCTTGTTTTGTCAATCATTACTATTGTCTTTCTTTTTCAATCACTCCTTCTATTGGTTCCTTCCCCTCTTTGAACAAACAAGTTCTGTTACCTTCTTACCTTAAATTTAAAAATCCTTTGACCTTGCTACCACCCTCAGATCATACAGTCCAAACCCTTTATTTTATAAATGAAGGTAATGAGAGGTTCTAGGTCTTGCCCAAGGTCACAAAGCCAATAAGGGCTCCAGATGTTTTCATCCAAAGTCCAATGTTCTTTCCATTACGCTACACAGCCTTCATCTAAATGTCAATGACTAATATTATTAGCAAAAAAAAAAAAAAAATCACGTTAGTTTATATGTACACGGAATCATAAAAAGATTCAAGGACACCTTGCTCCCTCTGAATGAACTTTAGATTTTTTTATAAAAACTAGAACCTATTGCCCTCTTTCTAGTAATTGTAGTCAGTAAGAAGCAGCAAGCACCTACTATGTGTCTGGTACCATGTTGATGATATAAAGGACAAATAAAGATCCCTGTCCCCAAGGAGCTTACTCTTAGGCATTATCTATTCCAGAAGCATTTGGGGCATGTAATTAGGAAATATTTAACCAAAAAAATACAATATAAGAAAGACAATATTAATTTGTGATTTTCCAAGTCAATATGAAGCCCAAAAGGATTGTTGTATACTTTAGGAGCCCCCATTTCTATCTGTTTGACACCCCCTCTTTTTTTATAAGTTGGAATTTGGGAGACTCAACTTCCTGCCACACCCTTCCTGTATGACCTTAGACAAATGGCCATGGTCAACCACTTCTCTAAACTACAGTTTCCACAACTGTAAGATGGTAACGTTGGATTTGCTGGCCTAGAATGTCTCTTCTTGCTACAAAAATCAAAGCTTCAAATCAGGCCTCAGATACTTGAGTAAGTCACTAAATTCTATTTGTTTCAGTTTCCTCATCTGTAAAATGAGTTGAGAAGGAAATGACAAAACACACCAGTAATCTTGCCAAGAAAACCCCAGATGGGTCATGGGAAGTCAGTTGTGACTGAAAAAACAAAACAATAAAAACAACCTTAAAAAAAAAAGTAAACAGCCTCAGGGAGATAAAGTCAGTTGGCCAACAGGTATTTATGGCCAGCGGGCCAAGTCTTAGAAGGGATATATGGAAGAGATGGTAGTAACTTCATGATGTGAAAACAGATTAGCTATAGAGGATGAGAGACAGAGAGAAGCTGAGAAGATGACTTGTCCAAGGTCACAATACTGATGAGCCAAAGCCAGGGATCCTGACTACAAATGCTGCCACTTCCCACTATTTCTACCCTGCTGCCAAATGCTAGACTAATAGGGAAAAGCACAATATAATACTTTATGGTTTTCAAAGTCACCACATCACCATTGATCCTTCCACCATGAAGGTGGAAGAGAATGATGGAAGACTGGTAGTAGAAGTATTCTTATCTCCATTTTTGTTCTTTTTCTTATCTCCCTTTTACCAAAGAGAGAACTGAGCCCCACATGTAGGCAGAACCAGAATTGGATGGATAACCCAAGGTTCCTGACCATGAGAGTTGTCCCAGGTGAGACTGGGCTCCCTCAAGAGGTAATGAGTTCCCCCTGACAGGAGCTACTCATGGAATGACTGAGTGGCCATTGATCAGATACATTCATTCCTGTGATGCAGGAAATGAAACAGAGGCATTCTTAGGCATTGAGTTAGGGAAAGACTTAAATTAAAAAAAGCCAATCAGCTCTCCTCTTTTAATTAAAAATTAGAAATTCCTACCTAGTAACCATGACAAGGTCAAATCAAGTGATGGAATGTTACAGCTGAAAAAATCCCTTAGGGATCTTTGGGTTCAACCCCCTCATTTTACAGATAAGGAAACCCAGAAGTGTTAAGTGATTTTCCTAAGGTCACACAGATAGTGACAAAAGGTGGCTGTCAATAGAAAATCACTACTTCATAAGGGTTGAGTTTGGGGGAATTTGAGTTTTAAAAGTTTTAGAAATAAATTCTCAAAGAGATGTTTTCTGAGCAACAGCTCTTCCTCCTCTTTAAATATTCCCCAGAGAATGACTGTGCAAGGCCTATCTCTCCCTAATACTGGTACACTCTTCGGGGTTCATTATAGTATATTATCTAGTTCTCACTACTTCTATCAACCACCTTCTCTGGTTTTCTGGGAAAGCTTGAATTTCCTATCAATCAGTAAGCAGTACTATGCTTGCAATACTTTCTCATTTTGAGGGTCAATGAATATACCTTTTATTTATATTTTTAATTTTAAAAGTGTTACTAATGGCCTTTAATATATATCAATCACTTCACAATAAATGACAGCCTCAGCAGCTCATATGAGTTCCATTATTATATCTATGGAGATGATTCCCAGATCTCTATCTCCAGCCCCAGTCTCTCTCCTGAATTTCAGTCCACTATCACTACTTGCCTATTGAACATTTCAAAGTGGATGCCCCCAGACCCATCTCAAATTGGCAATTTCCAAATATCATTATCTTTCTTCCCAAGTCCCTTTGTCTTTCAAACTTCCCTATTTTTATCAAAGGAACCACAATCCCTCTGGGATCTATAATCTCAGAAATGTTCTGGATCCTTCACTCTACCTCAGCTCACTTAGACAATCAGTTCTCAAATCTCCATTTCCCTACCTTCACATCTTTTATAGCTCTCTACCCATATAGTACTTCCCAATTTCAGGCCCCCCCATCACCCCCTACTTAGATTATTGCAACAATCTCCTAATTAAACACCTTGAGTCACACTAGGTCAGCTACCTACTACTGCCAAAATAATTTTCCTTAAATGAGGATGTGAGCCACTCTCTCAATTCTCCACGCAATGCAGAGAATAAGCAGACATCCTGCTAGGAGCAAAGGAGACAAGAGCAAAACAGTCCCTGCCCTCAGGGAGTTTACAATCTAGTTAGGATTGATGGTCTCATAGAGATAGGAGCATTTACAAAAGTGATTGGGGCGGCTAGGTGGCTACGGGGATAGAGCACCGGCCCTGGAGTTCAAATCTGGTCTCAGACACTTAATAATGCCCTAGCTGTGTGGCCTTGGACAAGTCACTTAACCCCATTTGCCTTGCAAAAAAAAAAAACAAAACCATAAAAAAAAGTGATCCAAGATAGTTTGGTGGACAAAAGGCACTAGGGTCTGGAGGAAAAGCTTCATGTAGAAGGTGGCCATGAGCTGAGTTTTGAACTAAGGTCGCTAAAGGCAAGATTGGAACATGGTCCAACTCCTACATAGTGGAATAAAGCTAAAAAGCGGACACAACGGTTCCTCCTGCCCCGCAAGGTTCACACATTATATGGCAGTGGGATTAAAAAAAAATGTGGGTATTTTCAATGTGAAGAAGGGCTGATCTGCTCTAACCATCTACTGGTTTTTACCTAAACTAAACTCCCACTTTATCTTAGCAGAGAAGGCTTAACAATGAATGAACCCTGTGATTGTTGTAAAACAGAAGACTTCAGGGCATAAGATCTGGATTCTGCTTCTAATAATGTGGATGACATCGGGTGAGCCATTGCACGTCTCTGTTAAGTGATTTGTCTCTGGGTCTCCTTTTCTTCATCTGATAATGAAGGGAAGCTGATTTCCATGGTCTCTAAGGACCCCCTAAGCCTCAACATTCCAAGGCTCTTCCAGTAAAAACAAGGGAAGCTGGGAAATAGTCATCTTAAGTGTCATCCTCCTCCTCCAAGGAAGAGAATCCAGGAAGAGGACTCAGGCTAGGTTCTGTAGAAATGTTGGCTACTTTTATATCTCAGTCACCTTTCAATGAAGGACAATCCCTCAACACCACAGAGATGAACTCTCCCTTTTATAAGGTGCCTTTTCCTGTTCTCCCGCTGAGATGATCTCCAATTGGTCCTGTCAATAGCTCCCTTGTACCTGGCCTTCTCAAAGGGTGGGGGAGGGGCAAGGGGAGGGAGAGAATTTGGAACTCGATTTTTTAAAGTGAATGTTGGTAAATTTTAAAATGCATCTGGGAAATGTTTACTGAAAATGAAAATATAGTGAAGGAAGAAAGGGAAGGGAAGAGGAGGGAAGGAGGAAGAGAGCAAGAAAAAAAGGAAGGAAGGAAGGAAAGCAAGAAGAAAGGAAGGGAGGGAGGAAAGAGGAAGGGAGCAAGGAAAGAAAGAAGGAAGGAAAGAGGAAGGAAGGAAGGAAGGAAGGAAGGAAGGAAGGAAGGGAGGGAGGGAGGGAGTCTCTCTGGAAAATGCTCACTTGAATGACTTCACATCACATGAGAGGTCAGGTGGCCCAGGATAGAGGGGATGTGAAAAATTGGAGCAGGCACCTGGGCTTCCAAAGAATTGGCAGAAACATGAAGATAAACAAAAATAGGCTTTATTCTTTAAAAAAAAAAAAATCATGTCTCTCTTGAATGAGCTAAAAATGACCCTCGGAGGGACGGAGCTTTTAAAATAGCCCCCCGGGGACTACAAAGGAGGAAAGCAATGAAGTCTTCTATCTAGACAGTCAAGGGGTATGCCACCCCACTTTGGAAAAAGCACATATTCGGAGAGGACAGAGGTAGGAGGGCGCATTCTTTTTCAGAAAGCAGAGTAAACCCAAGTGGATTTGGAGCAGGATATTAGCTGTGTGACCGGAGGCAAATCACTTTCCCCATCAAAGAAAAAACACACTGCACTGGATGACCTCCAAGATCTCTTCCAGTTCAACCTTGGTTTCCTCATCTAGAAAAGGATGGGTTGGACAGGTCCAAGGGCAAGAGTGCTGATTCTAAAGCCTCAGGATCGGGATTCAAATCATACTTCTGATGCTCTTAACACCTGTGTGATCTTGGCCGAGTTCCTGGAACTCCTTGGGCCTTTGTTTCCTTATATCTAAAAGGAAATTGAATAAGATGGCCTTTCCAGGTCCCACCTGGATTGAAATTTATGAAAAGAATGGCATTGATATATAGTTTTAAGATTTGCAATATAGGCATTATCTGGTTTAACCCTGAAAACAATCCTCTGAAGTGAATGCTGTTATGATTTTTTTTACAGGGTTAATCATCTTACAGGTAAGGACATTGAGGTTCAGACAGTTTCACTGACTTATTTGACATCAGTCATACAGCCTGTGTGGCAGAGGGAAGATGTGAAACCAATTCTCTTCTCAAAACCACATCTTCCTAACTGTGAGGCCATCACTCTATACACTACGCTGCCCACCACCACCACCAGCACCACCATCGCCATCGTTAGCATTTCTGTAGCACATCACAATTATTCTTATTTGATCCCCAACCCTGGGAGATAGATGCATTTATTATTCCTATTTTTACAGAGGAGGAAACTGAGGCAAACAGAAGTCAAGTGACTTCCCCAGGGCCACACAGACAGTGTTTGAAGCCACATTCGAACTTGCCTTCTTTTCCACAGACCATGATACAATGTCTCTTTACCCCTTCTGTGGGTTTGTTAAGTCATCTGCAAAATTAGGGAGTCAGACTAGCAAGAGATCCTAACTTGGGTCTTTGAACTTTGCTGTTTTTTAAATCATGATAGCTGTGTTTCTATGTAATCCTTGTAAACTATGTATTTTATGCATTTCCAAAGGAGTACATAATAGCCAAGATCCCCTGAAATAGAAGAATGGCCGGATCCAACCATGGATGGACGGATGGGTAGGTGGATGAGTATTTATTTATTAAGCTCTGAAAAGCCAACACTGCCTTAACAACACAGGGGACACGTGCAAAATAAGGCAGTCCCTGCTCCCTGCTCTCTCGAAGTTTTCCTCCTAAGAAGAGGATTCTAAAGTTACAACCCTACTTCCCCATTTCTAATGCTTTTACCAATGAAAGTGGATGGAATACACAACCAAAACAATTCTTTGTCCCCCAGCAACTGACTCAAGAACAGTCCTCTAAGGAAACACTTTCAGCCCAGGGATGAGCTGAAGTTTAGGCTCAAACAAAGATATCCGGCCTTATTATTCCTAGGGCTTGGAAGGGGGAAGGAGGGCAACAGCCAACTACTCAAAGAGAAAAGAGAATGGGCAGAGGGGGTGGGAAAGAAGGCCCCTTTACAAAATGATTTAAACCACTCATTTCCCAACAAATAAAAAACACTTTTTAGAGAGGATAATAGGAGGGTGCAGCTTCTCATTTGAATTAGGGCCTTTGTTTGGGCTCTTCTGCCCCAGGCCACAGTGTGTTGGGTTTGCCACTGAGTTCAGATCTATCAGGCCAAGAGCCCAGCCTTGGGAGCCGGGGTCCTGGCTCTCTAACCACTGAGCACTTCCGTAATGTTGAAGAAATAAGTCCAGCCCACACTCATGAATAATGATGGAGTAGCCCAAGGATCTGCATGCCAACTAAATGTCTGCACCAGGGATCCTGCCGCGGTCTCGAGTCCTGCTTTCAAAATCTCATTTTCATTTGAGATTTTGCAGAAAACCAGGCTGTCTCACTTCCAGTCTGCCAGTCCTACTCTGGAATCCAAGAACATGGGTTCTAATTCTACTCCCTCCCTCCATGAGCACAGATCTGCAGGGGGAAAAAAAGTTGGTTTTGGAGACATTTAAACCTCAGTTCTATTTACTACCTATGGGACTTTGGAAACATCACTTGTGCCTCAATTTCTTCGTCTGGTCTGGGCTAGATGACATCTCTGAGCCTCAGTTGCCTAATCTGTAAAAGGAAGGGCTTGGATTAAATGGTCTATGAGGCCCACAGCCAGGATCCAATGCTTCCATCTCTGCACCTCAGCTTTCTCTTCAGGAAATCGGGGAGATTGGCCTAGGTAGGTGTTCTCTAATGAGCCTCCCCTCTCTGAATCTATGGTCCTTTCCAGGAGCCGTTTCCTCACTGGGAAAATAAAGGGGTTCATTGGTGGCAGAGGACCCACTGAGGACCTTTGCTTCGTCCTGAAAAGGAGAGGATCCGACTGGATGGCCTCGAGGGCCTGTTCCATCTTTACATCGAGGAAACTGAGGCCCGGGGAAATGAGGCGGGCTGGGCCTGGATGTGCTCAGGATGGTGCCACCCTTCCTTTGGGAACAATTACCCAGGATGGGAGCTGGGTGACATTCCCTGAGTTGGCAAGGGGGTGCAGAGAGTGGGACAAGCGAGTGGCGCTGGGCTTGCCTGGCACTCCCACCTTCTGGGAATGCCCCCATCTGGAGAGACGGTCAGTGTTGCCAAGGGCCAGGCCACCATAAAGGGCTAGAAAGAGGTAGGGCTTGCCCCCCCCCGCCCCCCAGCACTGCCCAGGCAGGAGCTGAGGCCCCGGCCCCGCCTCCAACCCCCGGGACTCCCGACACTTTGCAAGCTAGGAAGCTTTTCCTTGGCTGATGGCTTTCACGGGGCTCAGGCCGGGAAGGCTGGGGCGGGCGGGGCCGCCCCTCCTGCCTCTTGCTCCCCTTTGCTTTCTTTCTCTTGCCTCGCCGGGCCCTGATCAAAGCAGCCCCTCAGCCCGGGGCCTCTGGGTTTGCAAACAAAGGCTCGGGGGCAGCATCTCCACAAGCCCCCCCACATCCGGGAGGGCCGGGGGGCGGGTGGCCAGGTCCCCGCTGCGGGTTCCTGGGGGGCCCACGTGCGTTTGTTGTGGGTGTCGCGAACATGCACCGAGGTGAGGCCGCAAGGGTCCCCCCCCCTTTTCCTGGGATCCTGCGGGCCCTCGGGGGGCAACCGAGGCAGGGAGCTGTGGCCCAGCGCCTTCTGGGGGTCGGACGGCTGCGAGGGGCTGGGCAGTGCCCCCCAGGCGCCCCGGGGGCGCGGGGCGGGGCGGGGCGGGGCGCCAAGGGCCGGGCTCCCCGGGATACTCACCCGGCGGCGGCTGCGGCGGCTCCGGCGGCGGCGGTCCCGGCGGGAGGCGCCCCCAGCCCCCCCAGCCCCGGCCCGGGCCCGCAGCCCGCTCGGCTCCCAAGCCGGCCCGGGAGCTCCCCTTTGTTAGGGGCCGGCTGGGGAGCCGGGCGGAGGGGCCGCGGCCCCGCCCCCATCCCCACCCACCCTCAGCCCAGCCGCGGGGGGGGGGGGGGGGGAGAGAAGAGAGAGAGAGGGAGAAGAGAGAGAGAGGGAGAAGAGAGAGAGAGAGAGAAGAGAGAGAGAGGGAGAAGAGAGAGAGAGGGAGGAGAGAGAGAGGGAGAAGAGGGGGAAGAGGGAGAAGAGAGGGAGAAGAGAGAGAGGCACAAAGAGACGGGGGAGGGGCGGGGAAGGAGGGCGCCCGCTCCGTTATGCAAATAGCCGGGGAGGGAAGATGAGGCACCGGGGTTCAGCTCGCCGCCTCACCTCACCCCCAGTCCGGAGGTGTGGGAGGGTCAGCTGGGGGGTGCGGTGGGAGCTCTAGATGGCAGTGGGGGCCCCCCACTGCCCCCCGTACCGGGATGCTCTGGGCAGCACTCGCGCCTTCACACTGAGCCCCCCAAGTAACGGGGCCCCCCGACTGAAGGCCGCTGGAGGTCCCCCCGCCCCGCCTTTTTCAGCGCCGCACCCCTCCACAGGCAGACGGGTCCGGTGCCCCCCGGGCGGGCCCACGGGCGGGGGGCGCAGCTGGCAGAGCGCAGAAATCAGGCTTCCAGCGAGGACCTGCCCAGCAGTGCGGCCCCGTGGACCGCCCGGGCCGGGGGCAGCTTGGGGGGCGGGGGGAGGAAAGGCAACCCAAGTCAACGCGCTCCCACCCCGCGCACGTGTCGAGACCGCCAACCACGTGAGCAGGCTCCCCCCACAGCACCCCTGAGGAGCTGTCCCAAGCTTAGCCCCCCCGAGCCCCCACCCCTTCCCTGGAGCCCCGGGCCTCGCCCCTGGCCACCCCAGGGTTCTGTGAAAGGCGCGCCCTCCCCCAGGCTGCGGCTACCTGGAGCCCGCCCCCGCCCTCTGTTGAGGGGCAGGGACCCGGCACCCCCGTCCGCCGGGGAGAGTAGTTGGGGTGCGGGCCTAAGATGTGGCGCGGGCAAGACAGGAAGCCCAGGAAGCTCTCCAGCCCTCCACCCGAGCTGCTCTGGCTCCCGGCTGCCGGGTCCTCCTCCCGAGACCCCCTGCAAAGGGAGCCCTCACCCACCCGAACTCCTCCGGTCCGGGCACTGGCAGGGGGCAGGGGGCAGGGGAAATGAAACCTGAGCCAGAGCATCTCTAAATAGTGTGAGTGAGTTTGTGTGTGTGTGTCTGTGTGTGTGTGTCTGTCTACATCTGTGTGTGTGTTTGTGTGTCTGTGTGTCTGTCTTTCTGTGTGTGTTTGTGTGTCTGTCTCTGTGTGTGTCTATATCTGTGTGTGTTTGTGTGTCTGTCTCTGTGTGTGTCTATATCTGTGTGTGTGTCTGTGTCTTTCTGTGTGTGTGTGTGTGTGTGTGTGTGTGTGTGTGTGTGCAGGTGCAAGGGGAGCTGTCCGCCTGCTTATCGTCCAGGCCCGTCTTGGGGCTGCCTCCCACCCCCCCAGCCGCCCCCACGCCCCCTGCCTCAGTTCCCGGGACAGTGGGAGCTGGCAGTCCAGCCCGGGGTGGGGGCATTCCGGAAAGCCTCGAGTCGGCGCCGCCCCCCGCCTCCCCGCAGCCCTACCTGCTCGCAGCCTCCAGTCCCAGAAGTCGGGGGGGGGGGGGGGCGGCCGCTTCTGCCTGGCCAGGGCCGGCGCTCCAGGCCGGGGCCTCCTGGCGGACAGCGGCCGGCCTCCGGCCCGGAGGGGCCGGGGGAAGGGGAGAGAAGCCGCCCGAGGGGACGGGCGGGGCGGGGGGTCCCGTGGCCCGGAGGAAGCACGCCAGTGCTTGCGAGCTTAGCAGACCCCAGGGGAGGAAGGACTTCAAAGGCCGCTGCGCCCCTCATCTGACAGCTCGGGAAACAGGGCGGGGAGGGCTCGGTCCTGCCGGCTGGACTTGAGCCGGGGAGCACTTGAACCCAGAGCCTCGAAAGCCGACCTTCCGCGCTCCCAAGGCTGACTTGCCCGTCCTCCTCAATGGTCAGTGAGCAAATATCGGGGCCAGTACTGAGGCTTTTCATCTTTTCATCCTCCCCTTTGCCATTGCTCCCCTCCCCCAGGTCCCCTCTCCCACTCCCATCCATCCAACTTCGTCTCCTTCATTCATTTTATAGAGGTTCAGGGACAGAGAGACAGAGACAGAGACAGAGAGAGAGAGAGAGAGAGAGAGAGTGTCTATAGCACCCTAAGTAGAAAGGCAAAATAGTTTATAACAACTCTTTTTGTGGTGGCAAAACCAATTGGCAATGAAGGGGCTGCCCATCCATCCGGGCATGACTGAACAGACTGTTGTATACATGGAATGGAATCCCACCCCTGCCATAACAAGTGACAGGCAGGCAAAATTTCAGAAAAACCTGGAAAGACTCACATGCACTGATGCGCCACCCAAGTGAGCAGAACCCGAGCACTGGACTCACAGTGCAACCATCAGCTCTTCTCAGCAAACAGCTCCAAAAGACTCCTCAAGGAAGCCGCCCTCCATACTCAAAGACAGAACTGATACCGGTAGTTTCACTTTCTTGATGCTTTTCCAGTTTTTTTTCCCCTTTGGTCTGTTTTTTTTCACAACTATGACTAATATGGAAATGTGTTTTACATGATTGTACACAAATAACCCATACTAAATTGCTTACTGCTTTAGGAAAAGGGGAGGGGAGGGAGACGGAAATAAATTTGGAATTCAAAATGTTGCAAAAATGAATGCTAAAAATTGTCTTTAATTGGAAAAATAAAATACTTTTTTTAAAAATAGAACTTAATTAAGGAAAACACTTCCAGATCTCTGTACTGCACTTGTATGATTTCCAAGCAGGCTCACCTGCTGAGCGCTGTTGTTGGTCCTTCCTTCTGAAGAAGATCCTGACATCTGGGAGGTGATGCCATGACAGGCCCATGTAGATGGGCTCTCCAAAGGGGGCCTACCAGGCCAAGCAACAAGTCCAAGAATACTCCCAAAGAAATAAGTGGAGACCAACCCCAGTCCAGAACTCTGACCCACAGACAGATCTTTCAGGCTTCCTGACAGGCCCAGCGTGACAGAAAGCAATAATTAGGTCATAGGATTAGAGCTGGAAGGGTCTTTCAAGATCATCTTTGCATTCGATGTTCTTTTTTTACAGATAAGGAAATGGAGGCACAGAGAATTTAAGTGACTTGTCCCAGGTGGGAAGGAGTAGCTATTTAAACCCAGGTCTCTGGTTACAAATCCTGCATTCTTTGCATTACAAGTCAAATCAACAAGCAACTCTTAATCACCTCCTTATGCTAGGTACTGTGCCAAGTGCTAGATAATACCGTGTGTGTGTGTGTGTGTGTGTGTGTGTGTGTGTGTGTGTGTGTGTGTGTGTGTGTGTCTCACCATGAGAATTGGCAGGGTCTTCAACGACCATCTAATTAATACAAGGTAAAGAGAGAGCTTTTGCCAATATACCTTATATCTGGGCAAATCTCAAAGCCATCTTCAATCTCTTCACCTCCACTCTGACCCTTCTTCTCTTTTGGGGAGAATTCAGACTCTGCCCTAAAGTCCTCCACTTGGACGAGAGAACTTTCACCTTACAACTCTGGCACCTGACTGCCATGTGATCTCCCAGTCATTTCCAAATTCCTTTAGCTTTCCTTTATGCTTTCATATCTCCCATTTGAATGGAAATTCCTGCCTAGCTTGCTTGTCTTGGTCCCACAGTTTTTGGTACATTGTAAGTGCTCAATAAATTTTTCATTCATTCATTCATTCATTCATTCTTTCAACAATCATCTGCTTAAAGAGGTCCAAAGAGAGAGAACTCTTCTAAAGCAGCACATTCTATTGGGGATGTAAATTCCTAATCATTAGGATGTTTTTCCTGTGCTCAAGGCTAAAATTGTCTCCTTGCAATTTCCACTTTGCTCCTAGTTTTGCCAACTGATAACAGGTGCACATGAAAGGCCTTCAAATATTGGGAAATAACTAACATGTTCTCCGCCCTCCACTTCTCTTCTCCAGATTAAGCATCCTCTGGGCCTTCAACCAATCTACTTATGACATGGCTCAAGTCAGAAATAAAATGTAAGATACCAAGATACTGATAATGAAACTTAAAGCTGTAAAAGTACCATGAAAAAAGGCATCAGGTTGCTAGGTGGCGCAGTGGCTAGAGCACCGGCCCCAGAGTCAGGAGGACCTGGGTTCAAATCCAGTCTCAGACACTTCATAATGACCTAGCTGTGTGGCCTTGGGCAAGCCACTTAACCCCATTGCCTTGCAATAATAATGATAATGATAATAAAAGACATCAGCAAGTACCTGGAGGTGGAGATCACAGGATATTTAATTTAGAGCTAGTAGAGCTCAGAGGCCATCTAGTCCAATCGTTTCATTTTAAAGAAGCTACTGAATTCCCACTCTCCCAGAGACCTCTTTCTCTTGTTTTGCTTGTTTTTTTTAAAACTTCTTTTTGTTTGCTTTTACAAGGCAATGGGGTTGTGACTTCCCTAGGGTCACACAGCTAGGTCATTATGAAGTGCCTGAGGCCGGATTTGAACTCAGGTCCTCCTGACTCCAGGGCTCATGCTGTATCCACCGCACTCACCTAACCACCCCTTTGTTGTTGTTGTTTTTAACATGGCAACGGAGTTAAGTGACTTGCCCAAGCTCACTCAGCTAGGTAATTATTGTCGTCTGTCACTGGATTTGAACTCAGATCCTCCTGACTTCAGGGTTGGCACTCTTCACTGTGCCACCTAGTTGCCCCCATCCCTGAGACCTTTTGAAGTAGATGCTCTTATTATTCCTATCTTATAGAAGAGGAAGCAGAAGCAGACTGAGGTTAAGCAACTGGCCCAAGGTCACACAACTATTAAGTGTCTTGAGACCAGATTTGCACTCTGGCCTTCCTGACTCCTGGCCTATAGCTCTATCCATTGCACCACCTAGCGATTATAAGAAGTCACAGCATCTCAGGATTTGCACACAAGTCCTTTGGTTCCAAATCCAGTAATCTTTCCACTGTAATACGCAGACCTCCTGAGGGAGTTTGGCTCCTAACTGGAGAATGAATAAAATCTAGATAGGCAAGAGAAGTGAGATAGGCCTTCCAAGTAAAGGAGGCAGGGCAAGGAACCTGTGTCCTAATGCCAGTTTCATCCTGCCTGCTATGAAGGGTATATGCTGGGGGAAAAAAAAACTTGAAATTATTATTAAATTAATTTTTTTCAAAGACAATAATTTGAGATCTCTTTTGGATGTGCATTTTAAAATTCTAAAAATATTATTTT
Source organism: Macrotis lagotis (assembly GCF_037893015.1). NCBI lineage: Eukaryota > Metazoa > Chordata > Mammalia > Peramelemorphia > Peramelidae > Macrotis > Macrotis lagotis. The sequence continues at coordinate 258,441,854 of NC_133662.1, read as the reverse complement.
TTAAAAAATGCTTATTTTTACAAACTAAAATTTGAATTTTGACAAATTGCATTATAATGAATTGAAAAAGAAAATGTGATTTAATCTTCAAAGATTAAATTAACTGTTCTTTAGGGTTCTTATTCTCTCAGTGTAGGCATTCCCCAAGAGGTGAGGCTTGTCCCCTTCTCTCTGATTTGGCAGTCTTTTTAATTCCCCAATAAACTAGCCTGTCTTTGAGGTCATGTAAGCATCTTCAGATGCCCAAAGGATGACTCCTTCTACCTTGTGACAGTGGCTGGAACAGAATAATTGTTTAATAAATGAGTTTTGATGAACTGAGCTCAAGAATAGATTATATTTATAGAGGCTTTTGAGATTTACAAATTACTTTACATTCATTATTTTATTTGACCTATAAATCTGGTTTAAACTCTTTCATCAATTCCAGTCCCTTGTTACCTACTGCTTGCCAGACATGTTCTGGATGTCCCATTCACATCTCTAATTCATCATTTCCAAAATAAAACTTTCCATTTCTCTTCCAAACACCACCATCTTTCCATCCCTCCAAGCTCTAGCCTAGGAGTCATTGGGAAGTATTTTAAGGTTTGCAAACCACTTTATGAATATTTTCTCATTTGCTCCTTACAACAACCCTGGGGGCTAGGTGATATCTCCATTTTGTGTTCAATCATTTTCTGTCATATCTAACTTTGTTATCCCATTTGAAGTTTTCTTGCCAAAGACACTGGAGTGGTTTGCCATTTCTTTCTCCAGCTCATTTTACAAATGAGGAAACTGAAGCAAAACAGGGTTAATTGACTAACCAAGTTCACCCTGTCAATAAATGTCTGAGGTTTTTCTTAGTAATAATAAGAATGTTCGTCCTTCATTCTCAAAGAAGACCATGACATCAGGGAGGTGATGCCATGACAGGCACATGAATTAGACTTGAGTGAGGGGGAGGCTGTGCTAATTCACCAGCCTCACTTTCTTCTCCAGAGCCATCTGGATCCAGTGGCCAGATATGAACCAGGACAATTGGAGATGGACATGGATGAAAGGCAGAGTTAAAGGACTTGTCCAGGTCACACAGCTAGCTAGTGTCAAGTGTCTGAGGCCAGATTCAAACTCCTGTCCTCCTGACTCCAAAAGTAGAAAGTGAAACTCTCTGATGAGACCCAAGGGAGAGGGTATAGTATGAGATGTTTGAAGAGAACAGAGAGGGCCTTTAACAGCCACTGTAGCAAATGTGATAGGCATTAATGAAGATAGAATAATGAGATTGTTTTCTAGCAGAGAGGAAAAAATGCTTGAGGTTGAGTGATTTGCTTAGGGTCATATAGACAAGTATCTAGAATAAGAGAAAGAGGCAGGATTTGAACTCCAGCCTTTCTTCCAGAGCCACTATTTTATCCATTGTACCATCTAACCATCTTCTCTAATTAGTTGGCAAGTCTTTGCAATTCTACTCCACAATCATTTCTTAATTGGTTCCCATGTTTCTAATCCTTCTTTTCTCCAATCTATCCATGCAGTTGCCAAGTAGGTATCCTGAAAGTATGATCTTACCTTGTCATGCTCCTACTCAAAAATCCTCCATGGCTCCCTGCTGCCTCTAGGATTTGCTCCTCCAGGCAGGACTTATCATCATTTTACAGATGGAAAAAAACTGAGGCTCAAAGACTTATCTGGGGTCACAGTTAAATAACAGATATTGCATTTGAACCTAGGTCTCTCCTGGTTCCAAATCTGTTGTTTTCTACTACCCCACACTTTCCCCTATCAGTCCCAGCAACTTCTCTCTAATTGAATGTGTCCCAACTAAATCTTTTCCCCTAAATTTGAGTACCTTCTGACTGTTAGCTCAGTTCATATCTGCCATTTCCACAATTATCCTTGTCTTTCCTCTGTCTCCCTTTTCAGACAGTTATCAGATCTCAGCTATTACATCTTCCCCTCTGCGCCCTGCACCTTCATTAGAATGGCAATAGTCTTCCTCTTGAGTCTTGGTTCCTCGATTTTCACTCTCCCCTAGTGTGTCCTTTTAATCATGCCAGTTAATTTTCTTGTTTAGAGATGTTTGTTTTACTCTTCTATCTTAATAAAACAATAAAATTTCCTTGTTACCTCTCAACCTTTTGCTTGGTATTCAAGGGTCCCCACCCCAAACACACACATACACTCATCATGACATCACCCCACCTTTCCAGTCTTAATTTATATGATTTCCTGCATGTATCTTAACCATCCAGGAAAACTGATATTCTCCCTAATTCTCCTACATCCCTCCACTCCATCTTCTGGTTCAGTCTCTTTCCTCTTATTATGTTTCCAATTATCCTTTAGAGAAAGAAATTGGAGAAGTATTTCTTAGATTGAAGATGTTCTCCAATCCCTTGGTTTCTTTCTCTCCTTCAGAAGCCTTGGATGTAAATCTCTCCCAGCAGGGACACAGAGAGGATAGAAGGATTTCTCCATGGCAGAAATTTTCATATTTCCCTGGATGTGCTGTCGATTACTGTATTTTCTCTCTATGATCATTTCCCAACTTGCCATGAAATCTCCTCTCTTCTGTTGACAGTTACTCTGGTAGTTGGGTCCCAAAGACACTCAGCCTCCTCCTTTGTTAGGCAATTCACAGTTCACTCGTTCAGGTCTCTGTCCCACATGACGTCTGTGGGTACAGAACTGGTCCCAGTTGGACTCTGGGTCTTTCCCTCAGGCTTAATGGAGTTCAATACACATAGGTGTTGCCTCTATCCTCTCTGTTCCTCAGTCCTCTGGGCCAGTGACACAGAACACTGGCAAACAAATTTATGACACTTATTCTAAGGATGGATACTATATAAAAAAACTTTTAAAAATTTTATTTATGTAAGACAATGGGGTTAAGTGACTTGCCTAAGGTCACACAGCTAGGCAATTATTAAGTGTCTGAGGTCAAATTTGAACTTGGGTCCTCCTGACTCCAGGATCAATGCTCTTGTCACTGCTCTACTTAGACACCCCCTTGAATATGTTTTTAGACATCAGTGAAGAAACAAGTGGATGAGGAGAGAGTGAAGATTAGAAAGTATTTGGGGGATGATTCCAAGGACAATCTGTCAAAGGAAACAGGAGACTGAAGTAATGGACAAGAAAATGAGGCTTAACATCAAGGGACTGGGGGATGTGGAAGAAAGGAAAGGCGATGGCTCATAGCCAATGATTTGTTTTTCCTAGTAAAGTAGGAAGTGAAATTCTCTGCTGAGACCACAGGGTCTGAGATGTTTGAAGACAGAAGAGGTCTTTTTTTTAAAAAAAATTTTATTTATTGAAGGCAATGGAGTTAAGTGACTTGCCCAAGGTCACACAGCTAGGTGATTAAGTATCTGAGGTCACATTTGAACTCAGGCCTTCCTGACTCCAGGGTCGTACTCTAGCCACTGTACCTCCTCTCCAGTAGTAAGTAAGCAGGCAAGGGATTTCAGAGAAGAAGACCGTGTGGGATTGAACCAGTAATTGTGAGATCAAGATGGTGAAGAGAAGAAACTGAGGCTGATGCCTCTGCATAACACCCCCTGCCCCACTAAATCCAGTTCACTTGCATGTCATGCTACCCCATCCCTGTTGTCTAGGTTCTCTTTGAGAACAAAGGCCCAACAACATGATTTCCAAAGTACATTACCAATGTTATCTCTTTTGAACTTCACAAAGTACCTCAGACAGAGGTCCTCTTAGTATCCCCATTTTACAGATGAGGAGATTCTAAGAACTAGTAAGCCTGTGAGGATGGATTTGAACTCAGGTCTTCCTGATTCCAAATCCAGTGCTCTATCCACTCTAACACCTTGTTGGCTCTTTAATATAATATATATGAAGGGGCAGCTAGGTGGCACAGTGGATAGAGTACCAACCCTGGAATCAGGAGGACCTGAGTTCAAATCTGACCTCAGACACTTAATAACTGTCTAGCTGTGTGGCCTTGGGCAAATCACTTAACCCCATTGCCTTGCAAAAAAAAAAATCCCAACCTAAAACAAATAATATATATGAAGAAAATCAACATGAATCAGATAAATAGAAGATAATCTGAAAGGGAGGTAGGAGCAGTTGGCAATCTCAAGAAGAGATTCATGAAGTGGCAATGTTTAAATTATATCGTGAAAAAAAGGGATTCTCTAGGGCAGAGACGAGGAGTGATGGCATTCCAGGTACTGGGGATATCCAATGCAAAGATATGGAGATGAGATGGAGTGTCGTGACATGTAAAGAATAAAGAGCAGGCCAGTATACTTGGCAACTAGAGCACGGGGAGGGAGGGTTTGCTGCTGTTGTTTGGTGTGTTGTAGTTCCTGAACAGATTGGGCTAGTTTTTGCTCAAACAATGTTGAAACCGAGCAGCTAGGTGACCATGTGGGTAGAATACCAGACTTGAAACCAGAAAGACTCATCACCCAGGCTTAGACATTTCTTAGCTGTGTGACCCTAAGCTGTCACTTTGCTTTGTTTTGTTTTGTTTGCAAGGCAATGGGGTTAAGTGACTCGCCCAAGGTCACACAACTAGGTAATTATTAAGTGTCTGAGGCTGAATTTGAACTCAGGTTCCCCTGACTCCAGAGCCAGTGCTCTATCCACTGTGCCACCTAGTTGAACCCCTTTGTTTAATTGTTGACTGATTTACACATACCTTTCCATTCTAGTACTGAACACAAGCTACCAGGGAACTAACTAGTCTGAGTCTAGTATAGTCTGTAACCATTGGCATAGGCCAATGGAAGAGAGAGAGAGAGAGAGAGAGAGAGAGAGAGAGAGAGAGAGAGAGACAGAGACAGAGACAGAGACAGAGAGAGAGAGACACAGAGAGAGAGACAGAGACAGAGAGAGACAGAGAGAGAAACACAAAGAGAGAGACAGAGAGAGAGAGACAGAGACAGAGAGAGAGAGAAAGACAGAGAGACAGAGAGAGACAGAGACAGAGAGACAGAGAGAGAGACAAATGGTTCCAAACTGTCTTCAGAACCCTGAAGGGAGAGAAAGACTTTAGGAGGAAGTCAACCTGTAGAGGAGCTGGTATTTTGATTATGACCCTATCTTCAGCTCATTACACTAGCGAGTGGGAAATTTTCCTTTTGGATAAAAGCTAGGATTGAATCTCTTGCTTGAGCAGAGAATTTTTGCTCCCAAGGCAAGAGCTCATTCCCTTGTACTGTCCGGTATTTATTCTTAAAAGTGTACTTTCTCTGATTTCTGTTTGTTATTGACTTGAAAAAGTGGGTTTATTTGCTGTTTGCTACATGTATTCATTGTGAAACTAGCATTTGGTGGGAAGGAAGTCAAACATGGGCAATAAAACTTTTTTTTTTTAAAGATAGCAATCAAGAGCTCAGCTTGGACCTAAAAATGATTTCCCCTAGACCAATCATATGTGTATTTGGGAGTGGTGGGGAGGGAAAGATATAATTCTAGCCCCGAATTCCGTCTCTCTGAGAACAGAATAGCCAGCCTTTGATCCCAATCTCCTGTCCCCCTCCCGGAAGGAATGCAATTCTCTCTTGGGGTGGGGAGGGAGGAGAATTTAGAGATATCTTCTCTTGCCTCCCTGTGAGTCACATCTAGACAGAACCATGGGGACACACCTAACCCACATGAGCAAAACATTACACAACACACACACACACACACACACACACTCACACACACACACACACAGACACCTTGCATGGGGGAAAGTCTCTCCATCTTTATCTTTACTTTCTTCTGTAGTAAGAACCAAGAGGTTCCCTTGACAAAATAACTTCTTGTTCGGAGAACTCTAGTTTCAAGGTTCCTAGAACACGATGTGGAGTTCCTGGATCAGAGAACAGCCATAACTGAGGAACAAGAAAGGATGTAACCGTGATGGGAATGAATAAATCTACAGTTTTTCTTATATGACTATACAAGTAGGGGGGAAATCTACTTTCTATCAACCCCAAGTTCCTTTCTTCCCTCTTTTGTTTAATGAGAGTAGGGGCCCAGTCAGAGTAATATTATAAGTCTGGAAAATTGGATAGGTCATGGGAACTGTGGATATTGTTGAAAGGAAGAGTTATTGGACTTACTTTCTCAGTGTTTTCTCCTGCCTTTGGGGGGCAAGGCCCAATCTGGGTGCCCCTTCGAGCTTGGAAGATTGGCTCAGTCATGGGAACTTGACAACAAATAGGAAAGAGAAAATGGATAGAGCACTGACCTGGGAGCAAAGAGGACAGGAATTTGAATCCCACTTCCCACTTCCCTGCCTGCCTCAAATCCAGTCTATTTCCAGTTGTCTGGGCTCTTATCTGGCCACTGGACCCAGATGACTCTGGAGGAGAAAATGAGGCTAGTGACTTCACACAGCCCCCCCCCCCCCCATTCAAATCCAACTCACAGACTTGTCATGGCATCACCTCCCTAATGTCATGATCTTCTTCAAAAATAAAAGACATCGGGGTGGCTAGGTGGCGTAGTGGATAAAACACCGGCCTTGGAGTCAGGAGGACCTGGGTTCAAATCTGGTCTCAGACACTTAATAATGAACTAGCTGTGTGGCCCTGGGCAAGTCACTTATCCCCCTTCATTGCCTTGAAAAATCTAAAAAAAAAAAAAGAATGCAAAAACCTAAAAAAAAAAAAAATAAAGGACATCAACTTTGATCGATGCAGCTCCTCTCAGCAGCTCCTCTCAGCAGTTCCGAGAGCTAGGACTACCCTATTAGACTGACCATGGACAATGGAGGAAGAAAAACAAAACAAAACAAACAACCAAAAAAACTCTTCAGAACCTGATGAACACTACATTCATTTTTTAAAAAATTTCTTTCATGTATCTCTTTCCTAGCCCATGGTTTTCTTTTTTTCCCTTTAATCCTAATTCTTCATACCGAAAATGACTGATCTATCAACATGTTTAACAGAAATATGTACATGTAATGTTCGCCACTGAGGGGAGTGGGGTGAGAAGAGAGGGTGGAAGGAAATTATGTCACTTAAAAATGTGCATATGCATACAGATGAATGTAGAAAAACTTTCATGACATGAATCTGGAAAAATAAAATAGCAATAAAAAAGAAAATGAAGGTAATTACCATAAGGTAGTGTTAAGCCCAATAACCTTGAATTCTTTTTTCCTAAATTGACATTGTAAGTCTGGTAGGCTGAGAGAGGTGGGACACGGTAGACCATGAAGAAGAATTATCTTGACTATTTGGGACTCGGGTACAAATCCTTTTTGTGTGTGTTTGCTTTCGGGTAACCTAAAGCTGATCCCTTATTCATGGATTATTAGCCTGAATACTCACATGCAATCTGAGCATCCTTTCCCTGTTTTTAGAGACTTAGGCAAGAATTTAATACAGATGTTCCCCGTGGGTTGGGGGGGACCTCTGGGAGAGGATAAAGGATCCATACGCCAATGGATGGTCCCAGGGGAAACTTCTGGGTGAGAAGAACACTGGTCAAAGAAGAATCATTTGGGGGATGGTCCAGAGATTGAACCTCGTATGTGTCAACAACCTCAAACTAGGATTCTAGGTCATAGATTAGTTTTCATCACTACCACAAAGGGTCTGACCCTGGACTGAGGGCCTCCCTCTTTGTCATGCCACCCCTCCCCCACCCACATTTACACTTTTCTAGCAGCAGCTACAAATCCAGGCTTTTGTCCTTTTACCCCAATAACAACCTCTCCGCTGCGAGACATTGGAGTGTCCGCTTACAGCAAGGGTGCACGCTCCACAGAATACAAATACATCAACGTGTTTTGCAACCCAGACAGAGACGTTGCCTAATTTGTCACACTAGATGAGGAAAAACCACCAGCCAGGCCAATAGAGGCAGATGTTTGCTCACTAGAGTCAACCCCCAACATTCCCACCCCTGACCACAAAAATTACCGAGCTATTAATGGAATCACTGTCTGGTGAAAACTGAGTCCCAGGAATAGAGATAACTCCTATTTCTACACCCCTCCAGAGGATAAAGATAGGGATTGAATCTGTGATTTCAGGTCTAGGGAACACTGGATAAGGAAATTCCCACTCCAGTGAATTTCATTATCTTTACTGTGACTTAAATAGACTCAGAGAGTTGCTTCTGATGATGAGAAGTTAAACGATGCACACAAGATCACAGTCAGTATGTACCAAACGTCATGTCTTCCTAGCTCCAAGGCTGGCTTTCCACCCACTATTCCACACTGCTTCTCCTTCTGCCTTTATAGATGAGGAAACTGAGGCTTATGGGACAGAGAAGTTATTTTCCTGTGATCAGCTAGTCTATAAAAGAATCAGGATCAGAACCCACTCCCCTGACTATAGGTCTGTCTATGCTTGCTTAGCCATACTGTCTCTCAAACCAGAAAGGCTTCTTCCTAACAATTAAGATCATAGATTATGGAGACAGCTAGGTGGCGCAGTGGATAGAGCACTGGCCCTGAAGTCAGGAGGACCTGAGTACAAATCCAACCTCAGACCCTTAATAATTACCCAACTGTGTGACCTTGGGCAAATCACTTAGCCCCATTGCCTAGCAAAAACATCAAAAAAATCATAGATTATAAGGTCATAAATTTTGACCTGGGAAGGACCATTGAGGTCATTTAGTCCAACCTAGTCATTTAACCCCAATTACCTCACATCCAAGGCCATCTCCAGTCATCCTGATTCATATCTGGCACCGGAACCAGATGACTATGGAGAAGAAAGTGAGTTCGGTGACTTAGCACAGCATCCCCACCTCACATAAATTCAATTCATGTGCTTGTCACGGCATCACCTCCCTATCTCATGGTCTGTTTTGAGAATGAAGGACAAAGCAACAAACAACAACAATGGGGAAACCGAGGTCCAGGGATGTCATGGAATCATAGATGGAAAGTGGAAAGGACCAAAAAGACAGCTAGATCCAAACACTTATTTTGCACATGAGAAAACCTCTAAAAATAAGAAATTCAATGGCCAAAGTGAGTCTTGGTATGACATATTGGAAAGAGCATGAAATAATCCCTGTACCCACAAGTCTACCACCCACCTGTCATAATGGCCCAAATACCACAATTAGAACATAAACATAATTTCTTTGGTCTGCCCAAACCCTTCTTAAAGAACAGAATTACTGGGGAAAAATAAATAAACAAAACCCACAGTTGTCTCCAGTGTTCTGGTTGAATGAGCTTCTAGAATCAGAGAATGTGTAAGATTAATACTCCTGAAGCCCAAGCTTCTCATTTTACTAATGAACAAACAAAGATTCAAAGAAAGGAAGCTAGAGAGGTAAGGTTACAGAACAGGGCTGGGAGTGAGACCCAGGGCTCCCAATTCTCAGACCATTGCTCTTTTATTATTCTTCTTATTTATCAAGGATTTCTAGGAAATAATTCCTAGTCTTGTGGGATACAAATTAAGGTACATGAACTCTTGTTCCATCTCGTGTGCAACCTGGAGGATGGCACTGGGACTCCGGAAATTGTTCAGATTTCAACACAAAAGTTATGAAACCAAACAACTTTCAGGGAGGAAATGGGCACCTCCTTAATTGGTCACCAGTGTTATCTGTATTATAAGATGGTAATGTCTGATGAAAACACTGTCTCTGGCAAAGACAACCTCTCTAACCACATTAGATTTCTCTCATCATATCAGTAGCTGAGATACCACAGCCCTACATCATTAGCCTTAGAAAAAATGAGGCTTTAATTGAATTGCTATAATTATTTTTCTTGAAAACTATTTTTGGGAGTTACTGGTTATAAGATTTCCAATGACAAAATACCCAGTATTTCCTTGGGCCATTTCATGAAGTTCAAATGGCTCCTGAAAAGCTTTATCAAATTTACTGGCTTATTTCTTTACAAGCTGGGCCCAGACTGGAACAGAACAGACTTGGATAGCCTTAAGGAAAATATAAAGCTCCCTTACACAAAATTCATCTCTTTAACTCCAACATAGTTAAAGATTGTGTATCTCTATGCAGCAGGGGATGGGGTGGGGGGAGCAGCTAGGTGACACAGTGGATAAATTGCAGGGTCGGGAGTCCGGAAGACCTGAATTCAAATCCAGTGTCAGACACTTTCTAGCTGTTTGACCCTGGGCAAATCACTTAACCCTGTGTGTCTTAGTTTCCTGTTTGTTAAATGAACTAGAGAAAGAAATGACAGAACCACACTAATATCTTTGCCAAGAAAACCTCAAATGGCATCATGGAGAGTCAGACACAACTGAACGACAACAGTAGCAACTAGATACAATGGTCTTCCAAGAACTGAAAATAACTATTGCACAGAGGGAAATGGAGAGGTGCATTGTAGATGTGGGCAACCAGGAACATAGAAGAGTCTCCAATCTGGCATTTCCTTGGATCCTAGCCTTCCAGTTTAGTGAGTCTTCACCATATCACAAGCCCTGGCACAGACTCATGCTCTACCTCATCTTTATTCCACTTCTCTGTTCTCTTCCTCTTGCCCTTGGTTCAGTAATGAATTCAATGCTCATTCTTAGAAATGATGAGTCTCTTGCCCACTGGATCCACCCTCTATCACTCTGAGTCCCCTGAGCAAAACACTCCCACTTCCCCATATGAAAATATAAGCTTCATGAAATTATCATAGTTTTATATTTGTATTCCTAGAATTTAGAACACAAAGTGTTTAATAAAAACTATTCATTTATCCATTTATAGTGTCCATAACTGACACATTATAAGCTCTTAATACTTTTTTCATTCATTCATTTGTATCACTAGTATCTCTGACACATAGTAGGTTCTTCAGTAATTGGTTTCCCTGCCCCATTTATTCATCCTTGAGGAACTCTGAAGAATAGGAGTAAATGGTGCCATTGATAGGAAGAAATGGATTGATCATGTGTGGTGACTGGGGGATGATGGGTAGGCAAGCTGAAAGCTCCCATGGTCCCTTTAAATGGTAGGAGAAAGTAAAGTTCCAGCATATTCAGTGGACCCCCAGTGGCAAAGGTATGAGATGATGGCCAAGAGTTATATAGAGGGGTGGCTAGGTGGTGCGGTGAATAGGGCACCGGCCTTGGAGTCAGGAGTACCTGGATTCAAATCCAACCTCAGACACTTAATAAGTACCTAGCCATGTGACCTTGGGCAAGTCACTTAACCCCATTGCCTTGAAAGATCTTTAAAAAAAGAGTTATATAGAGCAGGCAGGTGTGGATGGGTCACCAGCTCCATCAGCAGAGGGACCATTCAGTTTGAAGAGATCTTAGGTCTATTTGAATATCTGAGTTCAAACAGAGGGATTCCAAATGTACAATATACTAGAACAAGCATCAGTTCTAGAATAAGAGGATTTGTGTTTGGGATCCTTCCTCCAGCATATCTTGCCTGTGTGATTTTTGAACAAGTCACTCAAGGCTTCAGTTTTCTCATCTATAAATTTAGGCGATTAAACTAGATATTTTCTAAAGTCCCTTCCAACACTTTAGCTATGATTCTATTATTTTATGACTTACTATCTTATGATCTTGGTCAAGCTTCCTTCTTTATCTGTAAAACAGGAAGAAATAGTACTTTTTATATAAATATTTTACTTGTTTTCTAATTACATACAGTGATAGTTTCTACCTATCAGAAATAGTAATTTAAAAAAAGTTTATTTTATTTAAGGCAATGGGGTTAAGTGACTTGCCCAAGGTCACCCAGCTAGGTAATTATTAAGTGTCTGAGGTCACATTTGAACTGAGGTCCTCCTGACTCCAGAGTCAGTGCTCTGCAACTGTGCCACCTAGTCACCCCAGAAATAGTCCTTTCTAACAAGATTTTTGTTGTTATTATTAACAGTCTCCAAGGTTGATCATGGATCTTCATTAACTTAAAAGGGTTCAGTTTCCTTTCCTTGAAACTGTTCACTTTTGCCAACAATTTCCAATGCAAATAGACACTACATCACATCCAATGTAGAGATGCTAAGAGGAAGACATATGACTATATTTGAGACCCTGTTTAACCAGAAATGACAAGGCAGAATATTCTCCGTAATTCTAATGAGCACATAGCCTATGCCTTTTTGTCTGATATACTGATAAAAATAATGAATAATGATACTGAACCAGTCATAGTTCCCTCCAGTCTTGTTTTTTTAGAAAGTAAGGGTTTTGAAGTTTACTTCCTAACCACCTGAAGACTTAACCTCCTCACCTCTTAACAGCCTAACAGGGACAACCAGCTTCCTTCTCCTTCTTTCAGATTTCTTGTTTTTAAAATAAAATTTTATTGACATCTTTGTTTGATATGTCAGAATTTCTTCCAATATCTCTCCCCCTTTTCCTCCTTCTTACCCAGAAACCATCTAATATAGCAAATATTTTTTAAAGGAAAAAAAGGAAAGAGGAAAATGTCAGTAAAACCTATCAATACACTGAAAAAGTCTGAATTGTAGTAAACATTATCCTCCCACTTCTGCAAAGAAGTGCGATGAGGAACATGTCCTCTCATGTCTCTTCTTTAAAGCCAGGCTTGTTCTGTGTAATTTGGGGTTTATTCTGTTTATTTACATTGTTTCAGTCATTGCATGTGTTGTCTTTCTGGTTCTGACTAATTTACTCTGCATCCAATCATGAGAAGTTTTTGCACATTTTTCTACATTTACCATACTCATTTCATATAGCCCAGACATAGTCTTATGAATTCTTTTCACCAGTTTCTTTTACATCTTCATTCATTTCACCACTTTGTTTCACTTTTCTTACTTTTTGCCCTTTTCTTAAATCTTCAATTCCTCTCCTTCCCTTCAAATTAAGTCCACCTTGAGATTGAGCCCTTTCAATCTGAGTTCATAAAATCATCGATTTAGGGCTGAAAAGGACCTTTGTGGCCATTGAGTCTAGCATCCTTATTTTCAGATGAGGAAACAAAGTAAAATAGGTATAAGTAAGATATTTGAACTCAGATTTTCTTGACCCATCATCCAGTGTCCTATTCACTAAGCCCTAATGCCTCTCAATTGTTCACCTGCAGCTTTTCTCAACTTCTCTCAAGTTTTTCCATTTTCTCCTTCCCAGATCTAGTCTCTAGGTTTCTTTACATGCCAAAGCAAGTTTACATTTCCCCCCTTCTTATTCTAGTTAGTGACTTGGATCTAGACTTAGAAAGACCTACATGCAAATCTTACCACTGACATTAGCTTTATGATCATGAGTGAGTCATTTTTATATCACTGAGCCTCAGTTTCCTCATCTGCCATAACACTTAGAGTATTTATCTCGCAGGGCTGATGTGAGACTCACATGAGACAATGTAGGTAAAGTGCTTTGAGTATCTTAAAAAGCTAAGTACAAAGAAACAAAACACACTCTTTGCAGATGACATGATGGTATACCTAGGGAATCCTAAAATATCATCTAAAAAACTACTAGAAACAATTCGCAATTTCAGCAAAGTCACAGAATAGAAAATAAACCCTCATATATCCTCAGAATTTCCATATATGAGTAGCAAGATATAGCAGAAAGAGTTACAAACAGAAATACCATTCAAAGTAACTTTGAACAGTATAAAATGCTTGGGAGTCTACCTGCCAAGGCAGACTCAGAAACTCTATGAAAACAACTACAGAAACTTCTCACACAAATAAAATCAGATTTAAATAACTGGGCAAGTATCAACTGTTCATGGATAGGTCGAGCTAATATAATAAAAATGACAATTCTACCTAAATTAAACTACTTATTTAGTGCCCTGCCAACCAAAATTTCAAAAAATTATTTTAATGAGTTAGAAAAAATTGTAAGTAAACTCATATGGAGAAATAAAAAGTCAAGACTTTACAGGGATTTAATGAAAAAAAATGTGCAAAAGAAGGTGGCTTAACTCTACCAGATCTAAAATTATATTATAAAACATCAGTCATTGAGACTATCTGGTATTGGCTAAGAAATAGAGTGGTGCATCAATGGAATAGACCAGGTACAAAAGAGATAGCAGGAAATGATTATGGTAATCTGCTGTTTGATAAACCCTAAAAGTCCAGCTTCTGGGATAAAAACTCTCCCTTTGATAACTTAGATTAGATCAACATCTCACACCCTATACCAAGATAAGATCAAAATGGATATAAGATTTACACATAAAAGACAATATTATAAGCAAACTAGGAGATCAAGGAATAGTCTACCCATCAGATCTATGGAAAGGGAAGCAGTTTATGACCAAGGAAGAAATGGAGAACATCATTAAAAACAAATGATAATTTTGACTACATTAAATTAAAAAGCTTTTGCACAGACAAAACCACTGTAAGCAAGATCAAAAGAAAAGTAGTAAATTAGGAAATAATTTTTGCAGCTAGTATCTTTGACAAAGGGCTCATTTCTAAAATATATAGAGAACTGAGTCAAACTTACCAAAAAACCAAATAATTTCCCAATTGACACATGGTCAAAGGATATGCAGAGGCAATTTACAGATGAGGAAATCAAAGCAATTCATAGTCATATGAAAAATTTCTCTAAATTATTACTGATTAGAGAAATGGAAATTAAAACATCTTTGAGGTACCACCTTACACCTCTCAAACTGGCCAATATAACCAGAAAGACTAATGATCAAATTTGGAAGGGATGTGGGAAATCTGGGACACTAAAACATTGTTGGTGGAGCTATGAAATCATCCAACCTTTCTGGAGAACCATTTGGAATTATGCCCAAAGGACAACAAAAATGTGCATCCCCTTTGATCCAGCAATACCACTATTGGGTCTATACCCTGAAGAGATGATGATAAAGGGTAAAATCATCACTTGTACAAAAATATTCATGGCAGCTCTGTTTGTGGTAGCAAAGAATTGGAAATTGAGTGAATGTTCAATTGGGGAATGGCTGAACAAGTTGTGGTATATGTATGCTATGGAACACTATTGTTCTATTAGAAACCAAGAGGGATGGGAATTCAGAGAAGCCTGGAAGGATCTGCATGAACTGATGCTGAGAGAGATGAGCAGAACCAGAAAAATATTATACATTCTAACAGCAACATGGGGGTGATGATCAGCCTTAATGGACTTGCTCATCATCAGTGCAACAATCAGGGATAATTTTAGGTTATCTGTGATAGAGAATACCATATATATCCAGAGAAAGAATTGTGGAGTTTGAACAAAGACCAAAGATCATTACCTTAAATTTTTTAAAAAAATGTAACTTATTATGTAATTTTGCTATCTCTTATATTTCATTTTTTCCTTGAGGATATTATTTCTCTCTCAGCACATTCAATTTGGACCAATGTATAGCCTGGAAACAATGTAAAGATCATCAGACTGACTTCTGGCGGGGGGGGTAGGGGAGGGAAACAAGATTGGGGGGGAAATTGTAAAATCAAAAAAACAATAAAACTACTGGTCTTTTCAAAACAATAAAAGCTAAGTACATTCCAGCTATTATTACATGAAGCACTCTACCGACATAGATTTTTGTGGTTCCCCAAAAGACAGTCCTATGATTCAAGATTTTAATAAAAGGAGACATAACTGCTGATTGATGGAGAGCCTGGAGAAGGGAAAGAGAAAATAAGAGAGGACAAATAGAAGTCATAGAAAGACAAAGGATCCGGGGAAGAGGTAAGGAGTGCTCTTTGAATGACTAATGCGATCCCCTAGAAGGTTGGAATTGTAAGAAAAACAGTCACTCTAATATTTCCCTTGAATAGAGTAGCAAGATGTAGCAAATGTAATATACTATATGATCCCAGTGGCTGCATCCATGGAAACTGCTAATATCATGACAACTTGGGGTCTAAATAGATAAGATGCTAGCCCTGAAGTCAGGACAACCTGAGTTCAAATGTGGCCTCAGACACTTACTATCTGTGTGACCTTAGCCATATAGTCATAGAGAAGTAAGTCACTAAACTCTGCCTGTCTCAGGTTCCTCGATCAAATGAGGTAATAATTAAAAAGTGCCTTCCATATAGTAAGCAGGAATGTTGACTATTGACATTATAACATAGAGGTTAGATATTATTATTGTAGAGGAAATAATTCTCTCCTTGGTTGAGTCCCTTGACTCTTGTGTGTCCTTTTATCTAATCTAATCTCATCTAATCTAATCTATATAATGTATCCAATTACCATTTTACTGCTTGCTTCAATAAATGTATGCTTAATAGACAAGATTTTGTGAATTATTTGTCCTTCCTTTTCTTCTTGGTTTTTGCAAGGCAATGGGGTTAAGTGATTTGCCCAAGGTACCACAGTTGGGTAATTATTAAGTGTCTGAGGTTGAATTCAAACTCAGATCTTCCTGACTCTCTATTCACTGTGCCACCTAGCTGCCCCTGTCCTTTTTCAAAGAGGATGAATAATGTTAAGAGTGATGTTTTGACTAGCTCATGAATTAAATTTAAGTGAGGCAGAGTTCCACACAGTCATCGGCCTCATTCTCTCTTCCATAATTTTAGACCAGTGGCAAGATAGGATGACTGGGGATGGCCTAGGTTGCAGTGGATGGATGTTGGCATCTTCAAAGTCTGGCCAAACTCTAAGTGTTCCACAGTGCCTTCTTCAGCTATTTTCATGACCATTGGAGCAAATTGTTCTCATCTGATCATTCCATGGTAAGGAGGGGAAGGGGAGTCTTCACATGCTTGAGGTGGACAGCTCCTGGTAGGGTACACCAATGGATGTGTGCCCCAGGTGAGTATTGGGTAGTAGGTAGAAACCAAAAGTGGATGACCAGCCCTGAAAAGAGGTCTGCAGCCCTCACACCAGAGGTGGGAGTCATCCCTCAACACCCCATACATTTTTGGTAGAAGGGGAGTTAATCTCGCTAAGATTGAGCTAACCTGGTTCAGAACTATTTTCCACTCGGAATGACTAGGGGGAAAAAAAAACTTTATTCTGGAACTGAATATTCTAGGAAATGAGGCTGGAATTGCTCATCTTTGTTCTGGATCCTGCAGTGAATAACACTGTGCCTCCCAATTTCCCCTCTATTTTCTTATCAGGGGGTTAATCATCATTTTTTGAATGAACTGATATGGGAAAATTTTCCCCAGAATTCTTAGGAAGTATACAAAGTAAGGAATGGAAATTGTTGCTGAATGACTGAATGTCTAGAAGATATTTTTGTTGTTGCTAGGGAGATGGAGGAAGTCACCAGTGCTTGGTGTGGAAAATGCTAATCCATTTCCCAGTCCATCCTGTCACTTTTGGTTTGGATGGCAAAGGCCCTGAGCAAAACCAATATTATCAGCCTTGCTGCCCTAATAGCTGCCACCATTGCTGCTTCCCCCACCTAATACTTTAGGTTAATTTCTTGTATACTTTGCATATATAATTAATATAATATAATTAATATAATATAATATAATATATTTACAATTGAGACCTCAGAGATTGAAACTGCCTCCCTCATTTTGCAGATGAAGAAACTGAGGCCCAAAGATGTTAACTTGCCCTGGGTCACTCAGCTATATGTTGTCTCTTATGTTCAGGAAGTATTTCATTTCTATCTTTAGAACTCCCAGTTTTCTGGCTCGTAGTAGGTGCTGAATAAATGATTATTTCTTTCATGAATTCATTCATTATCTACATTTACATTCCCTCCCACCTTCATGGAATAAAAGTTGTTTGAGAACAGAGACTGTTTGAGAGCTACACTGACTTGATTGCTACAAAGTAACAATAAAATCATCCAAGTTCAGACACCAAGTAGCTGTGAGACTTTGGGCAAGTTACTTACCCTTTGTTTGCCTCAGTTTCTTCAAGTGTTGTTGTTTGTCCTTCATTCTCAAAGAAGACCACCACATCAGGGAGGTGAGACCATGACAAGCACATGAATTGGATTGGGGGGAGGGCTGGGCTAAGTCACCAGTCTTACTTTCTCCTCCAGAGCTATCTGGGTCCAGTGGCCAGCTATGAAATCAGGACAACTGGAAATGGCCCTAGATATGAGGCCAATAGGGCTAAGTGACTTGCCCAAGGTCACACAGAGAGAAGTAGGTGTCAAGTATCTGAGGTCAGATTTGAACTCAGGTCTTCCTGACTCTAGGACTGGTGCTCTAGCCACTTAGCCATCTACCTGTCCCACTGTGTGCTTTTATTGATAAATCAATAACATGAAGGCACGTCAGTGTCTTAGCTAGAATAAAAGCATTAAATTCTGAGGTGGTCTTTGTCAAAACAAAACCCACAAAACACACACAAATGATATTCAATTGTAATGTGATATCACCAATTGATAAATTCTATTGGTGACAAAGTCACCAAAAGTTGCTGAAGATAAAGGGAGCAGTTTCTGAGTTGTATTTTATTTTTATTTATTTTTAATTAATATTTTATTTTTCCCTAGTTACATGTAAAGAAAATTTTTAACATTTATTTTTTTGATTTTGAGTTCCAATTTTTCTCCCTCCCTCCCCACCAAAATGGTAAGCAATTTAATATAGTTTATACATGTTCAATTATGTAAAACATATTACTATACTATTCATACAAAAGAAGATACAGACCCGTAGGAAAAATATAAACATAAAAAATACAGAAAGTAAAAAAAAAATAGTATGCTTCAATCTGTATACTCCATCATTTCTTTCTCTGGCGGTGGAGAGTATTGCTGAAAAGAACTGAGTCATTCACACTTTCTCATCTTACAACATTGCTGTTACTGTGTAAAATGTTCTGGTTCTACTCAATTCGTTTTGCATCAGTTCATATATGTCTTTCCAAGTTTTCCTGAAACCTACCTGCTTATCATTTCTTATAGCACACTGATATTCCATTGAAACCATGAATCACAACTCGTTCCGCCACTCCCTAATTGATGAGCATCCCCTCAATTTCCAATTCTTTGCCACTACAAAAAGAGTTGCTATAAATATTTTTGTATATGTGAGTCTTTTCCTCTTTTTTACGCTCTGTTTGGGATACAAATCTAGTAGTGGTATTGCTAGATCAAAAGGAATACACAGTCTTGTTCCTGTAGTTTGGACATAGTTCCAAATTACTCCCTAGAACAGAAGGATTAATTCACACTGAGTTATCTTTTAAAGGATTTTAAAAATCTGAAGAGGAAGGGGTCCCTCCAAACATATTGCGGAGGGTGGGAGAGCACTGGGACCCAAAGCCGCAGACAAATTCAGACGAGAGCACAGCAACTCCAAGAGGAAATCAGTACTTCCTCTCCCTGTTCCCATAATCTTTTAACTCCTGTGACTCACCAAAGGTTTCCATATCAGTCATATTCTCCTGCTAACCAGTTCTTCTTTCACCCAGCACTCACTGACAATAAATTATGTTTATAGACAATTTGGTTAATTTATCATCTACCCTCCACTATGACAAGAACACCCACAACAAACCACAATCAGTCAGGTCAGAGGAACAACTGGGAGGGCGTGAGCAGTTGAGTTTTTCTAATCAAACACCATGAGATTGGAGGATCCAAAAACCTTCCCACTACAAGAGCCACAGAAGGTTTCCTAAAACATTGAGAATTACTTGCCCAGAGCTGGGTGGCTATGTGTCTGAGGTACGACTGAACCCTGGTCCCCCTAGCTTCAAGGTTGTCTTTCTAACCATGAGATCACACTGCCCCTTGAATAGAATAGAAATATAGATGAAGTCTATACCAAGTATCTATAGGGCCATTTTCTTTTCTTGTTCTTCAGAGGAAGACACTAGCTGTTGGAGGGATCAGGAGAGACTTTATGTAGAAGGTAGGGATTGAGCAGAATTTTGAATGAAATAAAGAATTTCCAGAATCAAATCTCAAGAGGGAGTGCATTCCAGCCATGTGAAGTCAGTACAAAGACATGGAGATTTGGAGATAGAGAGTCTTGTGTGAGGAACAGTGAAAAGTCCAGTTTGCCCGGACCTCTGAGGAGGAGAATAATCTTTAATAAGATTGAAAAGATAGGTTTGGGCCAGGTTTTAAAGGGCTTTAAAAGCTAATCAGAACTGTTTGTGTTTGATTCTGGAGATAATAGGGAACCATGGGATTCGTTGAGTGAGGAATGCCATGGTCTGGATTGTTTACATCAAATAAATTACTACAGTTTGCTTGGTCCCCAGTAACTATGGCTGCATCCAAGATGATTGGTCACAGCCAGGCTGCAGATTCCTCCAAAGATCATATTTTTCTCTTGCTCCATAAAAATGAGCTGGAAAATGGCTTGTCCCTTTCCTTCCCCCACCCTCCCATCTTTTCTTTCCTCACAGTTTTTCTTTTTTGCATTTCCAAACTGCAGGAGAGTTAAGAAGATGGAGGAGTGGCAAGGAGTTGAGGGAACTTTTCTTCTAAAATGGTGCTCAGCAGGAGAAACAAACAGTGAGACCTCACCATTGCCCTTCTGACTTGAGCAGGTCATTGACTCTGAGTTCTTGGCTGTGTCCTGCCTGTATTCTTTGTTTCTGTGACTAACCTTCCTGTGAATAAAAATTCAAGAGTCTCAAGAAATCAAGTTTATGAGATAGGTATCAGGCTCTTTAGTGTTTAATAGCAGAAAGAAAGTGATCCGTGACCATGCAAAGGGGGGGATGAATGTGGTAGTTTAAGGGGGCCTGTCCACCCTGCTCTTGTTGTGAATTGCTTGGATGGAGAGAGTTGAGAGGAGGGTTTGTTCAGTACTCCTCCAAAATACAGTTGCTTAGCACCCAGTTGATTCCAAGTACAAACTAATGGGCAATTTGAGTGCTTTTGTTGTTCAGTTGTTTCAGTCCTTTAGAACTCTTCCTGACTCTATTTGGGATTCTTTTGGGGAAGATATTGAAATGGCTTGTCATTTCCTTCTCCAGCTCATTTTACAAATGAGGAAACTAAACCAAAGCAGGTTAGGGGACTTGTCCAGAGTCACACAATCAATGAGGCTAAATTTAAACTCAGGCTTTCCTGACCAGACCTTGAATGCTTTTTGCATCTGCATTTGTTCCTGGATTCCTATGAGTCCTTTATTTTGGTTTTGTTTTGTTTTTGTTTTTGCAAGGCAAAAAAGGTCACACAAGGTAGAGATAATCATTAAGTGTCAGACCAAATTTGAACTCAGGTCCTCCTGACTCCAGGGCTGGTGCTCTATCCATTGTGCCACCTAGCCGCCCCTGTGAGTCCTTTGTGTCTAATACAATTGTTGTGATGGGTGAAATGAAGTCTGCCCCCTGCCAAATAACCTATATTGTACATTGAGTGTCTTTGTGGGAGTCAGGGACCCACTGACTCTTTTTGGGGGGAAATATTTCTGAAATAATCAAATTTCCACTCCATCTCAGACCTCTACCACCTAAACAGCTCTCAGAAAGAGCAGGGTTAACCTGGTTGCTCTCAAAATGATGTTTGCTTTTTAGTGTTGCAGCAGCAGCAAAAGCAAAGGACATACCCCAGGTGGGTGATTTGATGGTTCTATAAACCAAGGCAAACAATCTGCCTTCCTGGCAGAGCTGCTTAAGGGACAGCTGTGCATAGAGAGCCACAGGCTATGGGGTAGGTAGACTTCAGCAACAATAACAGCAAGAGATCCAGCAGGACAAATCAAACCTTCTTTAAGAGATGTCATAATCTCCAAACTACTTGGAACAAAAGGTTCTCAAAATATATGGACCCAGTTGAAGAAATCAAAACTGTGGTAGAGCAAGAAGCCTTCTTTACATTTTACTCATCATCCTGTCTGCTTCTGGGGTTGTCCTGAAGTTGCTTTTAATAAATCTTCAGAAGATTAACTTGTACCCTCCTGGTTTTCATCCAATCAGAAAATAAATGATTTTATTTACCAAGAGTTCATCTAAAAGGAAGCCTAAAGAAATGAGGAGATTAGAAATGTGTTCTAGGGCTCTGGAACTTCATTGAATAAAAAGATGAGAATGAAATAATGACACTGGTACCATCAACTGACATTGACATTGTGACTTAATGTTTGGAAAGTTCTTTGTATACATTAACACATTTCAAACATATAAAGTAGAAACTAAAGGGAAATTCTGAAGCTGCTAAATGAAGAATGAGAACTCCACAGGATTTACCAGTTGGATAGTTTAGTTGTCCCTAACAAGATAGACTTTAACCACATCAAAAGTAAAATGCAAGCAAAATTTAGATAGAGATGCTGCACTAAATTGGGAAACAACATCCTGGGAGGGCATGAGCAGGTAGGTCAGTTTGACAGTTCAACCTGAAAAGGAAGACTAGGGAAAGATGGTAAAGCCTGTTAAAAAGTATCAAACTAAAGTTAGTATTTCATTCTGGAGGCAAGAATGGAGGCTGGACTTAGATCATCATGGATCCATCACATGGAGTTGGGATTACATGGGTCCAGCCTGGAGAAAGAGAGGGAACAGGAACTGGTAGCCAGCAGCATAGGAAGGGTGAGCCCAGAAAACCTTGCTGAAATACATTTCTGTGGTGGGAGGAACAAGGGAACCACTTGAGCTTCCTAAGCAGGGGATGAGGTGGGCAGTCTGGTGCTTTGGGACTATCAACTGTGAGGAGGATGAATAGAAAGAGATCAGGAGATCAGAACTTTCCAGAAGAGGCCTTCTAGGTCCTACTCCCTCATTTTAGAGCTTAGAGAAATTGCATAACTAAGCCAAAAATCACAAGGCCAGTATATAACAGAATTCACCCAGGCCACTTCTCTATTCACTCCACCATGCTGCCTCTCAAGAAGGGTGTGAATGAATATAGAAAGACCATCAAGAATGCTGCCACAATCACCAAGGTGACAGGTGAGGACTACCTGAATCCAGGACTTTATGGGGTAGATGGAGAAGGGTTCCTGTTTGCTAAGAAGATTGTAAAGTGGGGGAAGGACCAGATTTAGCAACTGACTGGATGGATAAATAAGATGAGAGGGAGAGGAAAGAAGAGATGGTGACTCTCTTGGATTACAAACCTGGGTGACTGGGAGAGAGATGATGCCTTTGACAGAGAACCCTAATTTCCATGCAAATTCATGAATTAGTTCTTTTTTTTTTGCAAGGCAATGGGGTTAAGTGACTTGCCCAAGGCCACACAGCTAGGTAACTATTAAGTGTCTGAGGCTAGATTTGAACTCAGGTCCTCT
Source organism: Macrotis lagotis (assembly GCF_037893015.1). NCBI lineage: Eukaryota > Metazoa > Chordata > Mammalia > Peramelemorphia > Peramelidae > Macrotis > Macrotis lagotis. Next base: position 258,418,858 of record NC_133662.1, on the reverse strand, counting down.
TGACTCCAGGGCTGGTGCTCTATCCACTGCATTACCTAGCTGCCCCTCATGAATTAATTCTCAAGGGACCATCAAGAGCTCCTGTGACTCAGAATCAAGCATTGACCTAAGCAAAGAACGATTGAGTCAGTTTTGAAGACAGGCTCATAGATCAAGATATGGAAGGAAGCTCTGAAGGTATCTAGTCCAACTCTCTCATTTACATGTGAAGAAACTGAGGCCCAGAGAGATGGAGGGACTTGCCCAAAGTTTCCTAGGCAGTTACAATCAGAATTTGAACCCAAGCTTCCTTTTTTCCATTCTACCTCATCCTGCCAGTGTCTCTGAGCTACCAATGAGACATTTAGGCAAAGATGTCCAACCAGCAATTGGTGGTGCCAGACCGGACCTCAAGAGATGACTGCTATTGATGTAAGCTTGGGAACCATCTACATGAAATGGTTATTAAACCCTCAGAAGGAAAGAGATTACAAAGAGATTAAAGAAAGAGAAGAGAAGCAGTTGCAGGGTTTTTCTAGAATCCACCTGCTGCCAGAGCAAATGGGAGGTTGAAATCCAAGAAGGAGGGCTATGGTTCATTTTGGGTGGTGAACTCACCAAATTCTCTGACTCAAAGTGATAAGAAAGGCTTGGAATTTAATTCACAGGTTGCACAAGATACTACAAAAAGTTCACAAGTTAGGTCTTCAGAGAAGCAACCAAATAGTAAGTTTCAGTATTTCCTTGAGCTACAGGGAAAGGCAAGCTGTGATTAGCAGGAATTAAGGAAAGAAAGACTAAAATGAACGCAAGAAACCACTGATCTCAAATCTCACCTGGAATCACTCTTTGGTTCCTTTACAAGGTAAAAAGGTGAATTTTTAAGAAGATAGTGAGATTAAGCGAAGAGACAGCTACAAACTGGAAAAGAAGATAGTGAGATTAAACAGAGAGACAGCTGGGGAAGAACAGCAAAAATAGTTAAGAAAGGGGGAAAGGAAGCAGCCACGAGACAGTGGCCGGGGTTTAGATCATCATGGATCCAACACATGGAGGAGTTGGGATTACATAGGTCCAGCCTGGAGAAAGAGAGGGAACAGGAACTGGTAGCCAGCAGCATAGGAAGGGTAAGCCCACAAAACTTTGCTGAAACACATTTCTGTGGTGGGAAGAACAAGGGAGAGACTTGAGGAGTGGTTTAACACCTGGCTTCAAGTAGTCTCCATGGGGCAGTCCTTAAGGAGTGACTAATACCTAAAGTAAGGTAGTATTCACTGCCCATGAGGTATCTATTGGTACTGGGACCAAGGTCAGACTACTGTCAAAGTCCTGAGTGGCTTAGAAGATAGAGTTTACAAGAGCCAATACAGAATGGAGAATACTTTTCCATACAGAAAAAATTACCAGAATTATTTCCAATACAAATAATAATGCTTCACACCCACACAATGGATTAGCCTACAGAGGGAGGAGCACCAAGGCCACACCTCTAATGAATCCATGGCCTTCTCTAGCACCAGGCCCAGCCAGGTTCCTGCCCCAGCCAGCTTTATGGCCATCAAACCTCACCCTACCTCCAGGCTTCTCCCTAGTTCTAGCTGAGCCCTAGAGGAAAGGAAAAAAATTAACAACCAAACAATGGGGATAGACGAGATCTAGGATACTGAATGCCATTCAGACATTTGCCTCCTGAAGCAACTTGCATTATTAATTGCCTAGAGACTTAGTAGGAATGACTTGCATAATAAGAATTCTGCTTGGAGAGAAAAGGAGACTAGGGCAGAGTTCTGTCTGCTAGTGGCTAGATTCTGGGCTAGGGGGCAAAAGATGACTTTTCCGTATCCAAGGCCCTTTCAGAGTTGTGGTCACTAGATCTATAAGCCTAGCTTTGTTCTTCTCTAAAGGATATGCTTGGGACAAGTAGGTGAATCCCTGGATGGAGTGCAAGGGCTGGAGTCAGAAGGACCTGAGTTCAAATCCAGTCTCAGATACTTATTAGATGTGTTATTTAACCCTATATATCTCAGTTTCCTCATCCATCAAATGAATTAGAGAAGGAAACGATGAACTGCTTCAGTCTCTTTGCCAAGAAAACCCCAAATGGGGTCATAGAAAGTCAAATATGAGTCAACAATATGTTCTGAGAGCTATTCTTTTAGCTCTAAGGTCTTCAAGAAGCTCCATTCATTTGATTATTAATCAAAGAAATTATCTGTAAGTATCCAAAAGAAAGAGGCAGACAAAATCAAAAATAGTTTACTTTTACATATGGGAAAATTGAGTCTCAGGGCAGTGGTGGAATTTGTTTCAGTTCACTCACAGAACTAGCAGTAAATTCAGGAAATGGACTTGAACCTCTTGTTACCCAAGGTGAAACATCACCAGACAGCAGTGCTTCTTTCTTCCTGACAATGGCACCTGTTGCTCCATGAGCTTCACATCTTTCTCATATGCCTCCCTTCCACTGGAGAAGTATAAACAAAACCAAATTAGTCTCTGACCTGAGGGGATTTATAGCTTCCTAGGACCTTTGGGTCAATCCCAGTTCTTTCTGCTCTTCCACCGGCTTTCTGTGTGACCGTGGCCAAATCACTTTTCTCTTGGCCCCATGTGGGCACATCTAAAAATTGGGAAATTTCTCCATGTCTTTCTTTCTTTTTCTACACCTATTCTGGATCCTCCCTGTCTCCTAGACCATCACCCCTTTTCCAATCTCCCCTCCTTCCCCTCACCATCTTGCTCTACAACTGATAATTTCGATTATATGTTATCAGGTACCTTGAAACCTTGGCTTATGGACAGTCAAATCATGCTAGACTTAGCTACATTATCAACCTTACTCTTTCTATTCTTGGGATTCTATAAATGGAATATTGCAGGATGAAAATCTGAAAAGGTCTGGATTCAAATCTCATTTCTGATGTTTACTACCTGTGTGAAGCTGAGCAGATCAATTAACTTCCCTAGGTTTCCTTCTTCATTTGTAAAATGGAAATGAATTGGATTAGGTGGCCTCTTAGGTCTGTTGAGAATATAGTTTTTTAGGTCTGTCCTAATCAACTTTATTAATTGAAATTATTCAAATCTAAACATTTTTCTGCTTAGAAACAAATCCAAACCAACAGAGGACCCTCCTCTCTTAGTCTTTCTAACACAGACTATAAAATATAGTGCATCCTAGAGAGTCATTACCTAACCAGAAAATTGGACTGAGTACAATTTGTCGAAAGAGGGAGTAGGCAACCGTATTTTCTAACCTCCTTTATGGTATTCTATTTCCAGTCTGTTTCCCACTCTTAATCCATTTTCTGTTACTTTAGAATCTTTCTTAACCCTTCACATGGGCTCCTAGCAGAAAGTGGGCTTTTGAAAAAGAGGATAAGATGAATTAATGAATGACTTTGTTTTTCTAGAAGCTTGATTAAATGCTGATTGTTTCCTTCATTCAAGTAAGTACTTTTAATTTGGGAAATATTTATTTCTTAATGTTTTCTCAAACAAACAGGAGGTCTTCATATCCTCCCATAGGTCTTTTCCCGCTCTATGTCTATCCTCTTATATGTGAGTTTGGACCTCTCATTCACCTCTCTTTAGCTGCAAAAGGAGGAAGTTGCATTGGGAGGTCTTTGAAGTCCCCTCCAGTTCTAGGACTGGGGCCCTATGATCTGGGTGGGCCACGTAAGTTCCCTGAAATTTCAGTCATCTAATGTTAACTCGGCCCTCCTATGGGCTCACATAATAAGTCTTTTATTCTCCCCTCCCTCCCCTTTTCAACTCTTTCTTAGATCTCTCCCCCCAATAGAGTGTAAGCTCTTTGAGAGTGGGGATTTTTTTTTAGCTTGACTTTGTGCTCCCCATGCTTAGTACAGTATTAACATAGTGTTAATTAGGAAGCATTAATAAATGACTGAACCGGAATAAATTGCTACCAAGACTGTTCCAAACTTTCTCCTCTCAGCAAACCATCACACTTACCCATAAACACTCGGTTAGCAGCTACATTGGTGTGGGTTAATTCCATGGCAAATAATAGTCATTCCATAGTTGCTATAAAGTGTATTTAGAGAAGCTGAAATTAAAGCAAATGGACTGTGGTGGAAAATTCCATTATCCCAAGGTCACCGACTATAACATATAAGCCTAAATGAAGCTGGGCTGCTTCTTAGGCAACAGACCTATGCAATCCACCTTAAGGCCTTATTTGCCATCATGGGAGGATCTACGTCACTGGTCCAACTTTTGAGAATTGTGTCATCTTCATGCTAAGATTCAGTTTCAGGGAAGATTTCCAGTGGATTATGGAATTGCAAAAAAAAAAAATGCTTTTGGTTGGGAAATAAAGGAGTATCTGAATTTCATTATTTATTGGACAAGTTGAATTTGAGGCTTAATTTTTAATAAATGTTTACACCTGGATCAGAAATGACTTCATGATAAGCTGTGGAAATGCTAGTACTTTTTTTGAATGTTTTTGTATAAAAGAAGTTTCTGGATAGAATATTTAGAGCTAATGGGACCATAGGCTGTCTTGCATTCTCTTTGTAAACTGACTTCTGACTTCACCACTCTGCATTTTCACTCTCCATTCCTGTCCATAATCTCTGAATGGCTAAATTGGGTGGCCTTTCCTTGATGCTCAGCCTTCTCAATGTCTCTAGCTTTTGACATTGTTGACCATCCTCTCCTACACCTCTATTTCAGCTTTCCCGCCACAGTTCAAGGTTCTCCTACCTGTCTGACCCCTCCCTCTCCCTAACTGGCTTTGTTTCAAGTTCTCTTTTCTTCTCTATATATCCTTTTCCTCGATGGTCTCATCGGTTCCCATAGTTCCAAATTTCTTTTCGCCGATGATCTTCAATCTGTATATCCAACTTGATTGTCCTCCATATTGCTAACTGCTTCCTGGCTCATAGACATCCCTCAAGAAATACTTGTTGAATTGATTTGGTAGCTAGGTGACCCAGTGGCTAGAGCACTGGACTTGGAGTCAGAGTAACCTAGGCACCTCACTTAATGTGTTTGCCTCAGTTTCCTCATCTGTCAAATGGAAATAATAGTAGCACTAGAATGTTAGATCTAGGAAGAATCTTGGAGATCACCAAGTCTGACCCTTCATTTCTCAGGTTGAGGCTGAGACCCAGAAAGTGAAGTATCGTTTCCAAGATCTCACAAGCATTAAGAGGGCTATTGGTCCTCAATCTCCAAGAGGACCAATGGCATCAGAAGAGGGATATCTTGACTTTGAAGTGAATTGGATTTGAATGAGGCAGAGCTGGGCAAAGTCATCAGCCCCAAGTCATCAGAATCTAGTAGAAAGACCTAGGTCATTCTGCTGATTTATTATTTGGGACTAAATCTATTTGGCCTGGATAAAATCACTTCTGTGGGACTCTTCCGATGTCTTCTTACCTTTGCAAGAATGACTCACGATGACCTCAATAACCAAAACCCTAGTTCTTTTTGAAAAATCCAACGTGAAAAACTAAATTGGAGGAATATAGAGCCTGAAGTATCTGTAGTTAGGAAAACTTGCTTTGAATCTTCCTTACTAACTTGGCAATAAGAGAAAAGTCCCTGAGTCTCACTCTGTTCAGTCGTAAACTAAAATGCACACTTCTGCAACCTTTTTTTTTTAATCAGACTTGCGACTATCTGGATTAAAGGAACTCCCAGGTGAGGAAAGTCTTTTGATCAATGCACAATAGCAACATCTCTGCAATTATTGTTTTAGAACCAACTAAAAACTGTAAGTTTGAGTCTAGCAGTTTTTCAGCCCAGTGGGAATGGACCTCTGATTTTACTAGTTTAAAGGAAATTTCTAGGAAGAAAACTTCTTCTACCAAGACAAATCAACACCCAATTATCTGTAATTTGTGTTATCTTTTTTTTTTTGCAAGGCAGTGGGGTTAAGTAACTTGCCCAAGGCCACACAGCTAGGTCATTATGAAGTATCTGAGGTCTCATTAGAACTCAGGGACTCCTGACTCCAGGGCTGGTGCTCTAGCCACTGTGCCACCTAGCTGCCCCCAATTTGTGTTATCTTAAAGAGTTGGCTGAGACCCTGGATCACTATACAGCAATTGTTCATTCATCTGCCAGACCTTTCATTTCCAACTCTACAAGCTCTCACAAATTCATCACCTTTTCTCTCCTCACAGATTGTTGTTATTCAGTCTTTACACTCTTAGTGAGAGTCTCCTGGCAGAAATACTGGAGTGGTTGGCCATTTCCTTCTACAGCTTATTTTACTGAGGAGGAAACTGAGGCAAGCAAGGTTAAGATACTTGCTCAGGGTCACCCAGCTAGTAAGTATCTGACATCAAATTTGACCTCATGTCATCCTGACTCTGGACTTGGTGCTCTGGCCACACTATGCCACCTAGCTTCCCTGATCATTATTAGCCTTGGGTCTCTTGAAATGTGCTAAGAATAAAGAACTTACTGCTCATTTTTCTTTGTTTACATTTTGGAGTTTAAACTCTAAGTTGGTGTCGTTCTTATGTCTAAGCTTAGACAAAATTTTGAGGCTGTGCTGTCAACGACTAGGAAAGGATCTGCAGTAGTGCCTAGACGTGAGATGCCGTTGAGAAACTGAGATGACATCTTTTCTAGAGGCAGCTAGGTGGTTTGGTGGATAGAGTGCCTGACCTGGACTTCAAATCTAACCCCAGATATTTACTTACTGTGTGATCTCGGGCAAGTCACTTAGCCTCTGTTTGCCTCAGTTTCTGTATCTGTTAAAAATGGGCTAAATGTTGACACCTAACTCCCAGGGATGTTGTGAAGATCAAATGAGATGATAATTAAACATTTTATAAATGTTAGTCATTATTATTATTATCATTATTGCTGCTTAGCCTCTCTATTTGTCTCGGTTTCTTCGTGTATGAAATAAGAATAATTAATAGTACCACCCCTCCCAGGGTTTTGGTGAGGAGCCAAAGCGATTATGATTGAAATGTTCTCAACCAGTTTCTGCCCCATAGTAAGTAAAATAGAGATATTAATTATTATTTTTTACTCTTTTCTGAAGATAAATCTGAGAGCGTGAATAAATGTCCTTAGATGATCCTGCAGAGCAATTTCTAAGGGCCCTGCTGAGTAGAGTAAAAGATTAGCAAAGTCAGGAAATGTTGCTTCAACGAAAGGAAATTGTGGTGAAGATGAGTTTTTAACAACCCTTGCTCTTGAGCTAGGGGAACAATCTCATTTTAACGGTCAGCCTTTCAGTGTTAACTCTCTTCAAGTTGGTGGTTCCTCTCGCATCCACCCTGAGGCACCAGTGTAGAAACAGCTTCAGCAGGCATCACCCCACCTCACCTCAGATTTGCTGCTTCTGGATCTTTATCTTTAACCAATAAAGACCCGGAAGTGGAGCAGCACTAGGATCCATAACCAAGACGTTGACCAAGGGAAACTCATATTCAGAAGGTGCCATTTTCTCACCAACCTCACAACAGCTGCACTCTGGGTGAATTCCAACCCCCACCACTGATGCTTGGGACCTCTGTTCCTCCAACTCCCTCAATGGCTTATGTGGACTAATGTTGTCTCCACTGAGAGAATGTAAGCACTTTGAGGGCAGGGACTGGTTCATTTTTGCCTTTTTTTTATGGGAGCTTAGTGTGGGGCCTAGCAAAAAATAGCCACTTAATAAAAACTTGTAATTTACCCGACTCACTTTCTGACACTTGCTTATGCTTTGTCTTCTATTAAAATGTAAACTGTCAGGGGGTTGGGCTGGTTACTGGTATATTCTGCTATGTGAGTACTGATAAATATGATTGATCTCTTGATCTTTTCACACTACAGAAATCTCCCACGAATCCTAACAAACTGCCATTTTTTACTTATGCCATCTACTGCTGCAGGAATAACTGACAAGGACCTTGACTTCATCAAACCCCAAAAGGATATCCATAGACAGAACACCACAACAAAAAGAGAGCAGGTTCTGGAACAGGAGAGCCTGGGTTCAAATCTTAGCTCTGCTCTTCCTAACTATGCCACCTCTAGCAAATTACTTAATCTCTCTGGGCCTCAGTTTTCCCATCTGTATGACAAGAGAGTTGGCCTCAATGATCTCTAAGGTCTCTTCTGGCTTTATATAAGTGATCCTATGACACACTCTTTTCTCCATCCTCACTTCTGAAGAAAAGACCTTGGCATTTAAGAATGTAAGCAGCTAAGGGGCACCCTATTGCACAGAGGATGGGGCCTGGAATTAAGAAGACTCATCTTCCTGAGTTCAAAACTCATCTGAGACTTTTTACTAGCTGTGCGACCCTAGGCAAGTCATTTAATCCTGTTTTACTCAGTTTCCTCATCTGTCAAATGAACTGGAAAAGGAAATGGCAAGCCACTCCAGTGTCTTTTCCAAAAAAAAAAAAAAAACCACCTCCAAATGAGGTCATGAAGAGTCAGACAAGACAGAAATGAGTGCACAATAACAATTTGGACAGTGACTGGCACGTACTTAGTCTTTAATAAATACTCTAGGACCAGCTATGACTGCAGCATCGCTGACTGATTTCACACTTCTTATCTACTCTGACTCCTTGATCAGACTGACGTGTTGTCCATCCACTTCAAAGAAGGCCACATCATCATTAGGCTGGACCAGAGGGTAATGGAGAGGCACATGAGTCTCATGGAGTCCTTCATGATTGAGCCACAGCTTGGAGATGCTGTGGTTGGGGTTAAGTGGGAGAGGTGTGGCTTCAGTTCAGGATCAAGACAGCAGTGGTTGGAGAGGGCATGGGAAGGAGAAGAAATTACAACTAGCTCTGAATTGACTTTCCAAAAATCTCTGCCTCCTCCAGATTCAGCCTTGGGTCTCACACCTCTTGACGCCCCTCTACCCCTCTGCTTAAAAGGTAGAGCCCATGAACTCCAAAATCTCTATTTAAAGAAAAAGTTCAGTTGAGTTATTTCCTCTTTTCCTTGGGTCTTGTGTGACTCTTCCCCAAAGTCAACCTCTTTTGTGTGTTGACTTCCAGCATTAGATTGCACTTGAGGGAAGGGGCTCTCTTTATTTATTTTATTTTATTTTATTTAATCTTATTTTATTTTATTGAATCTGCATCCCTAGTGCTTAGTTTTACTTTTCTCTCGTGGAAAGATTCAACCCTAAGATACTACTATAAGTCCAGATTATGTATGGAGAAGTCTTGACTATTTATGGATTCAGATTTGCGTCCTTTGAATTTTGTATTTGGTTAAATAAAATCTGTCGTGGACTACAAGTTGTGAGTCTAAATGTTTGCATGGGAGCTAAGATCATGGATCATATCAGCAAAGTTCTAGAGCTGGAAGGAATATTGGAGGATATCAAATCCACCATCCCAGAAACTTGTTTAAGTTTTCCCCACCCTACCAGATGCTAGATACAAAATGTAGGCCTCCCCAAAGGATACCCATAAGCATCTGGGAGAAAAGGGATGTTTGTTTGAAACTGGGATCCGGGCATGAGTAAACCTCAAGTTCCTGGACTGAGCAAAACCACCTTGTAGCTTCTCTTCCCTCTGTTTTTCTCATCTGTAAAATGAAGGGGTTGGGTTAGGCCATTTCTGAGACCCTTTCTTCCCTTATTTCTCTGATACCATTTCAACTACGATTCTTTCTCTGCCAAGAGATAGACCTAGAAGTGAGCCCAGGAGATTCTAGTGACTGAAGGAGTGGCCAGAGAAGAGAGTCAAGGGCCCTGCCCCAAAGAACACTAGGGCCTTCAGGATTTTGCTGCAGTCAACTGGCCCAAGGGATTCCCCACTGCCTGCTTTCTTGTCTGACCTTAGGCATACAACCTTAAGACCTCAGGAAGGGTTCTTCCACAGCTACAGGAAATCATTTGGAAAGCTGTTTAGTTTGGGAGGGAAACCAAGATTAGGAAAGGAAGTTCCACAGGATACAAATGTCTGAGGCCAGACAGCTGAAAACGGAAGCCTGCAGAGGCCCACCTCAGCCTCCTTCTTCTTTCTTCCCTCTGAACTGCCCTTCAATAAACACCCCACATCCTGATTTCCAAGCCTGGCTGAAAAAATATGATTGACTTGCAAATTTATTTATAAGTTACTCTTCATGGGAAGGAATTTTCTAAAGCTCCCTTCCCACTCTGGGAGGTTAAGATTCTATGAGTTTGGTATATAGGGTAATTCTTTCATAATAAGGCCTCCAAAAGCCTAGCTATAACCCAGAGCAGAGGAAGTTTGCCCCATGCAAGAGTTTCCCTCAGACCCTGTCCCACCCTGAGGGATGTTGTCGTATGTCCCAGATTTACACTGAACTCTAAATATCTAATCTGCAGCTACCAATATCTCTCATCAGAGGTAGCATGGTCCAATGATAAGAGTTTCCAGTCAGAGGACTTGAGTTCAAAACCTACCTTTGACCTCAGAGAAGTTTCTTAGTTTCTCTGTGTCTCAGTTTCCTCATCTCTAGAATGAAGGGGTTATAGTAGACTTCTTAGTCCCTTCCTTAATCCCAATCCTTTCCATGATTCTAAGTCTCTGAGACTCTCTGCCTCAGTTTTCTCAAATATTTTCTCATCTGTAAAATGAAGGGAATGAGTTAAAAGATCATTGAGTGCCTTCCAGTTCTAAAATGATGATATCTCTACCATCTACTCCTTGTGTGATCTCAAGTAAGTGATTTTACTTCTCCAAAACTCAATATTCTCATCTATGAAATGAGAATATCAGTCTACCTGACTCCAATGGTCCTTTAGCTTAAACTTTAAATCTATGATCTTATGATCTCCAAAAACAAAGTAGGAAATGTGACATCTGGAGAAAACTCAAGATATGAAAATATGAAGTTATCAAACAGATACATTAAAGGGCAATTGTTATTGTTTTTGTGTGTTTTGTTTTTTAAAAAAGGTCCCTTTAAAATATAAGTGTTAGTGACTATATAATATATAAGTATATATAAAATCTAAGTGTTTGTTGCTACCCCAAGGGGTAGTAAGATACTTCATTTAAAAGGGGCAGCTAGGTGGCACAGTGGACAGAGCACAGGCCCCGGATTCAGGAGGAGCTGAGTTCAAATTTGATCTCGGACACTTAATAATGACCTAGCTGTGTGGCCTTGGGCAAGTCACTTAACCCCATTGCCTTGCAAAGCAAACAAATAAACAAAAAAGTGTTCTATAAAAGAACCCAGATAGAAGGTTGTATTAGATGACCCCTAAGGTCCCTTCTAACCCTATGATCTATGAAATAGGTCATTCCCCCTGGGAATCTGGGCATTGTTTTCATTGATCATATTTGTTCTAAGTCTGCAATTTCATCATGTCAGGAACTCTGAAAGAGGAAACTTAGTCTATCAATGCAGAGCTACACTCCAGAGAGTTGCCTGCCTGCACACACATATCCTCCCCCCCCTTATTCCTTGTCCTTTTGTCTTTCCCTGCTTCCAACATCCCCTCCTCATCCAAAAAAAATGACTTACCCAGGTTCACACAACCAGAACATGTCTGAGACCAGAATGGAGCCCAGGTGTTTCTGACTCAGAATTACTCCACCCTACCTCCTGAGACAGAGACGGAGCATACGAAGCATCAGAACCATTAAGAACAATCAAAAATAAAAATGTGTTTCTGCAATGCTTGTACTGTGACAAATAGTTGACTCTCGAGCCAGGAAGTCACAGTTGCAAGTTAATCTTTTGGTACTTGCTGATTTGTGTGACCTAAGGCAAGTCAGGCAAGGTCAGCACACACACAATCCAAGATAATTCTGAAGGACTTATAATGAAAAATGCTCCATCTCCAGAGAAAGAACTGATGAGTTCTGAATTCAGATCCAAGTATAATTTTCTTTAACTATATTTTGGGGGAGTTTTTATTTTTATTGCCTGTGTTTTCTTTCACAATGAGGCTAATATGGAAATATGTTTTACATGACCACAATGTTATAACCAGTGTCAAATTATTTACCTTCTCACTAAGGAGGAAGGGGTGGATAGAGGAAGCAAATTTGGAACTCAAAATTTTTAAAAATTAATGCTAAAAATTATTTTACATGTAAATGAGAAAAATGTAAATTTTTGTGTTTTTTTAAAAAAACCCATCATGGAGTTTCCTGAACCAAAGAAACCACAGATTTGATTGTTTGATTGTTATTCTCTTTCTGGATCAACAAAGTAAATTTGGGAGGGGGCTAGTTTTCATTTATAAAAATTCATATCATTCATCACTTTCTCATAATTTTTACATAAAATAAGGAGGCCCTACAGAGAAATCTTCCACCGCTTTCTTTCTTCTTCACTCAATCGGATATCATGGTACTCTGACCCCAAACACACACACACACACACACACACACACACGCATATATTCACACCTCCTTTCTCCCCTCCCCATCCTGCCCCAAATTAAAACCTTTATCTGTCCTAGCCAAAGTCAACCTTAATGACTCCAGAGTCGGCTTCCAAGATTGCCTTCTTAAATGCCTATAAGAAGGAAGGAATTAAAAACCAACTCTTTCTGGCTCATTGCAAGTTGCTGAGTAAAAAAATCAAAGCTCTAGGAATTAATGATGATTCTAGGCCCTTTTCAAGGAGCCTGGACTGTGCCCCTCCCCCTCCTGCTTTCCTCCTTCCCCCTCTTCCTCTACTTAGAGCAAAACAGGGAAGTTCAGGGGCAAGAAAGATTCATTTCACAGATTCATAGAATCTCAGAGCAGAAAGGATTTTTCAATTTAGAAGTCTACTTCATCTCTTCCCTTCCAATCAATCCTCCACCCAGCTGCCAAAATGATATTCCTAAAGGTCATTCCCATGTTCAAGAAACTCCAGTAGCCCCTAGGTCTCTGGGGTTGAATATCAACTCATGTGTCAAGCATAGTAAGCCTTTCCCAATCCAACTCAAAGCTGTTTTTTTCATCCTGGCACGGTACTCCTCTTCCACAATTCTTCCCAACGCACAACATTCCTCCTTATCCTTCTGTTGCTCTGCCCAGACTGGCACTCCTTCCTGGCAAGCTTTTCTTCCTCTCCTCTACTGTGGCACCCTCAGTCCCCTTCTCTCTCAACTCGAGCATCATCCTCAGCCTACTAAAGACCTTTACTCATACTCCTGAGTTGCCGGTATTCTCTCTCCAACTCTTCAGGAAATCACTTTGTATTTATTTGTCTGTGTTTTGTATTTACCAATCTATGCCTAAGTCTTTGGGTTCATCACCTGTCTAGAGCTATCAGAGAAATAAGAATCTTAAACAGATAGTAGTGCAGAGTTCACCAATAAGGGTGACATTTTTGAGCTTGGCTTTCTGGAGTCTGTCTTTTTCCTTTTATTTTTTATCCCCAACACAGCACAAAGCTTAATTATGTTTATTTATTATTAATCATTGATATTAATAAATGTGTAATGATCGTATGCTTGTTCCATGGAGGCAGACAGAAGTGAGCAATGTAATCAGTCTCCTGCTATCTGCTTCCTGGTCCCTTTTTCTGAGACTTTGGTGGGCAGTTGTTTAATAGTGAACAGGGTTGGGTGGTGCCTCTGAGGGAGCCAAGAGTGATTATTTATGAGGCCATGCAAGAACAAGCCGGAACATCTTCCTACCCCACTGGCTCCAGTCCATGCAAGGGAGTAGCTCTCCATTAACTTGACCAACTCATCATTTTTTTTTCTATAAACCTTCAGTTGCCTCCTCTCTCAAATTGCCTTATCTCTGGTGAAATATTTTGATCCAGACCTGTAATTTCATTGGTGTAGGAAATTCTTGGGTGGTACACTGGATAGGGAGCCAGGCCTGGAGTCAGGAAGACTCATCTTCTCAAGTTCAAATCTAGCCTCAGACACTTACTAGCTGTATGACCCTGGGTAAGTCACTTAACGCTCTTTCCCTCAGGTTCCTCATCTATAAATGAGCTAGAGAAGGAAATGGCAAACTACTCCAGTATCTCCACCAAGAAAATGCCAAATAGGGTCACAAAGGGTCAGATGAGACTGAAATGATCACCAACACCAAAAACAAAAGGAATTGTTGATGAGGAATCACCAGCACAGATCTACAACTTTCCTGTAATCTCTAGTCTTAGAGAATTGATTGGTCCACTGAACAGTCAAATGACTTCTCCAGAGACTCAGTCAATAGGTGTCAGATTAGACCTAGGGCCATTCGATGCCCCCGACATCACACTAACTCTTCTAATTTAGCAATTAGCAATAATTTTCTTCTTTAGCATCTTAATAATATAGTCTAGTTTTTTTCATATAAAAGAAAAATAATGCAGAAAAACTAATTTAACTAAAATAACATTTAAAGAATTCCAGTTATATAGATCATAATCCAGATATATAATGACAACTACTTGAATTGTAGGCGTGATACCCAAAAGGAAATAAAAACTTTTATTTCTTTTCCTCTAGATTTAGTATTTCCTCTTTGGAGTAGATAATTAGGAGAGGAAAAAGGAAAAAAAAGCCTTGCCAGGCCTAGATGGCTTTTTTCCCCATTGAAATCTCTAAAACTGTCCTCTGGGAATGTGACTTTCCATATGACGAACTTTGTGGTACAAGCCCTTTCCACATAACATTGCAGAATAGAACCCTGATGCAAGGCCACTGGCTGTCATTGGGGCTCCCAGTTCAACCTTGATGCGGATTTAGGGGGGCTAAAGTTATCTTGCCTTGCAAAACAGGAAAGACTAGAATGTCCAAACACATTCCTTCAAGAACAGTAAATACAATCTTTGCCAACAAAAATTCTGCCCAGGTCCAGAAAGATCTCTCAGAACTTCTGCCCTACCTAACATGCCATAGGGAGAACATGGTGAGCTCATAGGGTCTTTTTTTTTTTTAGGGTTTTTTTTTGTAAGGCAAACAGGGTTAAGTGGCTTGCCCAAGGCCACACAGCTAGGTGATTATTAAATGTCTGAGACCGGATTTGAACCCAGGTACTCCTGACTCCAAGGCTGGTGCTTTATCGACTACGCCACCTAGCCGCCCCTCATGGGGTCTTAAATGTCAGAGAAGGTTAAATTTACTTTTTGGACCAACCCATACCCTATTCAATACTACTCTCCTTCCTGCTGGGGCCCCTTCCTTCTCCTGCTCCCCCCAAGTTTTCCTCTCTCCCATGCACCTGCCTTGAGTCTCATTCCAAAAGGATATTACTCTTAGCTACCCATCCCCCTGGAAATGATTATGAAATTCATTCACAATAAAATATAAATGACATATGAGATTTGTTTGTTTTTTTCTTTTTAAGTCTCCCAGAAGGATTTGCATTTAATCTGTGGGCATCCCTAATCCAAAAGAAAGAGTTTTATTGCAAACATATTAGAAACTGTAATAAGCCAGTAGAGATGATCCAGTAGTAAGAGTTTTCCCACATCCTTTATCTCATACCATTTAAACAGCTAGATAAGACCACTACTATTTATAAATTGTTATTGTTCAATTGTTTCAGTCATGTCCAATTCTAGGTGACTCCCATTTGAGGTTTTCTTGGCAAAGATTCTAGAATGGTTAGCCATTTTCTTCTCCAGATTATTTTATAGATGAGGAAACTGAGGCAAACAGGATAAAGTGACTTGCCCAGAATCACATAAGTAGAAAATATCTGAGACCAGATTTGTACTCAAGATGAGTCTTCCTGATTCCAGACCCAGTGTTCTATTTACTATGACATCATCCAGCTGCCCACTTTGGCTCTCGTGATATCACAGGCTGGTAGATTTAGAACTTGAAAGTCATTTTGTAGTCTCATCACCCAACCCACTCATTCCACAGATGAGGAGACCCACATGGGTGAAATGTTTAATGACTTACCCAGGTTAAGTCTCTAGAGGCCTTTTTCTTTCTTTAGCACCAAAGATCCCCTTTCTAAAGCCTAGTGATAAGTCAAAGAACCGCAATGGCTAGCTTAGCTGCCAAGCCACATCATGCCCAGCACTAATGGGCAGTCATACCCTCATTAATTGATGGATTGTCCAGCAAGTGACAGGAACAATGGAGAACAATCAGTGAAACTGCCTTTCCTGAGGTGGAAGGGAGGCACTTCTAGCTGAGGCCTCAGCATTACTTTTTTTCTTTTTCTCGATTACATGTAAAAATGACTTTTTAAACATTCATTTTTCAAAACAATATTTTATTCCTTACCCATTACATGTAAAAATAAATCTTAACTTCATTTATTGGGCTTTTTTTAATTTTGGGTTTCAAATTCTGTCGCTTCTTCCTTTCCTTTCCCCGTCTGGAGATGGTAAATTTATGCCTATGCTATCAGAAACATTTATTTTTTTAAATTGTGATTTCCAAAGTCTCTCCCTCCTTCTCTTTCTTCCCTGCTTTACCTAGCTGTCACCCATCAGAACCTTCTAGAAGCCTTTACTGGTCCCTTGCAGCAGAAATACATGGCTTGCTCAACGTGTTCTGATGCAAACACTAAATAGATTTATGAACATGACATACACTGTCTCAGGTCTGTTTGTTTTGTGAAGCAAAGGAACTTTTTAAATGTTTGTTGACTAGGAACTGAGAATGCTTACCAAAGGCTAGTGCCTGCTGTATTTCTTTCATTTTTTTTTTTTTGCAAGGCAATGGGGTTAAATGGTTTGCCCAAGGACACACAGCTAGGTAATGATTAAGTGACTGAGGTCGGATTTGAACTCAGGTCCTCCTGACTCCAGGGCCGGTGCTTTATCCACTGGGCCACCTAGCTTCCCTGAGATATAGTTCTTAAGAGTTACAAGTATCATCTTCCCATGTAGGGATAGAAACAGTTTAACTTTATTGAATAATGTGTAGCTTTTTTCCTGTTTATCTTTTTATGCTCCTCTTAAGTCTTGCATTTGAAGATTGCATTTTCTGTTCAGTTCTGGCCTTTTCATCAGGAAAGTTTGAAAATCCTCTAGATTTCATTGAATGGAAATAGATGATGGATATCTTTTCCCTGAAAAATCATGCTCAGTTTTCTGGGTAGTTGATTCTTAGTTGCAATGCAAGCTCCTTTGCCTTGAAGAATATCATATTCCAAGCCCTCTGATCCTTTAATTTTAAAGTTACTAAGTCCTGTTTAAGTCCTGTGACCCCTTGATATTTGAATTGTTTCCCTCTGACTGCTTGCAATTTTCTCCCCGATTTGATAATTCTAGAATTTAGTTATAAGAGTCTTTGGAGTTTTCATTTTGGAATCTTTTTCAAGAAGTGATTGGTAGATTCTTTCAATGACTATTTTACACTTTCATTCTAGCATAGCAGGGCTGTTTTCCTTAATAATTTCTTGAAATATATAGTCCAGATTCTTTTTTTGATCATGGCTTTCAGGTAATTCAATGATTCTTAAATTATTTTTTCCAGGTTAGTTGTTTTTTCAGTGAGATATTTTACATTTTCTTCTATAATTTCATTCTTTTGATTCTGTTTGATTGATTCTTGATGTCCCGTAGAGTCATTAGCTTCCACTTGTCCAATTCTAATTTTTAAGTAATTATTTTCTTTAGTTAACTTTTCCATCTGACTAATTCAGCTTTTTAAGGAGGTGCTTTCTTCAGTGGATTTTTTCCCCATTTAGCTAATTGTGTTTTTTAAAAATTGTTTTCTTCAGCCAATTTTTATCCTTCCTTTTCTAAGCTGTTGACTTTCTTACATAACTTTCCTTAATTTTTCTTCTATCTCTCTTGTTTTTTTTAAATCCTTTTGGTTCTTTTGACCTTGAGACTAATTCATCTTTCCCTTTGAGATTTTGCATATAGGCATTTTGATATTATTGTCCTCTTTTTAGTTTGTGGGGTTATTTTTAGATTTTTGCAAGGCAATGGGGTTAAGTGACTTGCCCAAGGTCACACAGCTAGGTAATTATTAAGTGTCTGAGGTCGGATT
The DNA here is from genome assembly GCF_037893015.1 of Macrotis lagotis. Taxonomy (NCBI): domain Eukaryota; kingdom Metazoa; phylum Chordata; class Mammalia; order Peramelemorphia; family Peramelidae; genus Macrotis; species Macrotis lagotis. The sequence continues at coordinate 258,401,049 of NC_133662.1, read as the reverse complement.
TGAACTCAGGTACTCCTGACTCCAGGGCCAGTGCTTTGTCCACTGCACCACCTAGCCCCCCCACCCCCCCTTAGCTTGTGTTTTGATCTTCCCTGTTGCCATAGTAGCATTCTATCATCTGGGCTCTTTTTTTGCTTTTTTATTCTTGTTGAGTTCTATTCTTGGGGCACAGGGAACATTGTCCCAAGTTTCTCATTCTGGAGGCTAGGGACTTGATCGCTTGCTTTCTGCACCAGGCCAGGGCTTTGGGTGCTAAAAGTTTGCCCACCTCACTAAGGTGACTTGGCAGTTATGCCTGTTGTGCAGGGGTTTCCCGGACTGGTAGTTTGCCTTCTGTGCTGGGGCTGGAGGCCTCACATCTGGCTTACTGTGTCTGTAAGTTGCTAAGCTAGAACTGAGGAGCCTTGTTGATCTGTGCAGTGGCTAAGAGCCTCCTGCTTTCTTGTTTGCAGTGGGTTGTGCTCCCCTTTTACCCAAATGAGGCAGACCTTTTCTAAAGTCCTTCTAAGTCATCTTAAGCTGGAAAATTGCTTCACTCTATCTTTTTTTTGTAGGTTCCATCATTCCAGAATCCATTTAGAGGTTTGATTTAATGTTGTTTTCGAGGGAAATTCAGGAGAGCTCCCACAACTTCCTGGTTTTTCTTGGTTCTGCCTCAATTTTTTCATTTAAAAAAAAAAATTTATTTCCCAATAGCTACCCTCTCAGCTTCCTCCCTAATAGAGCCTTGCCTCATAACAAAGAAAAGATTGAAATTTTTTTAAGATCTTGGATCATGTCTCCTCTTGCTTGCTTCAAACAATAGATGAGGAGAGAGCTAGACCCACAAGGGTGATCAGTAAAAGACTTGGTGAATTGTTAATCTTTCTAAAACATTGCATTTTATTGAAATCATGATTTGATCAAACATAAGGCGGAAGCTCAGGTCTATATGTGTCACCTTTCTTCCATCACTCACAGATTCCTTTAAACCTGGAAAATTCAAGAATTTTTACCTACTTTTATTGCACTCATGGAAACCTGCTCATAGGTCAACAAGTTTCTGTAGGAAACAAGAGTGCAGTGAATGCTTTCTGGTTCTTTTGGAAAGAGCAATTAAAACCAAAATTTACCCTTAAACACTGAAAAGATGTTTTCTTCTTACCCAACCATATGGTGCTGTTGTAAGGTTGTAACCCCTGCCAACTGAATGTAGAGGTCTAGAAGCCCTCCAAAAGCCCAGTTCCAAGAAGGAGGCTTTAGTTGGCTTAAACCTTGCTAAGTCAACATCATCCATTTCTCAAAGCATTACAGCAGGAATCCCAAGGGCCTTGGTTTGAGACAGTTACCCAGATGCAAAGATGAAAATCGGTTCCAAATGTGTGGGCCAATGGGAAAAGAGTACAAAAGACAGGGTCATACATTCTCTGGAGGTCTCAGGTTGGTGGCACCATTCTCCTTTCTTCCACACATCTGTACTGATCAACCAGGAAGCCGGACCCAAAAGCAAACTGGTGGTAAGATTATTTCTGGGTTTCTGAAACTTGAAGTTTTTAACTAGAATTGAATAATTCTAGGGAATGGGTATGAATCTGGATTCTATGGATAGGTGGAGGGGGAAGGGTATCTGTGAATCTGAAATGGAAAAAAATGATTATTTTCATTCATTTCTAATGGAAATTTAGCATTTCCCTCTATGTGAATGAATGATTCTTAGAGTCCATAGGCTACACCAGACCACTATGATACAAAAAAAGTTTGAAAGGAATACTATAGCTTTCTGTTGAAGGGAAGCAAAATTTGGAACCTATTGAGGAACCACTCCATTGAACTTCACCTATCTTGGCATCTCTGAAATAAGAGAGGGGAGCAGTTATTCAGCTGCTCTGAGGTCTCTTCCAGCTTCAGATCTATGATCCTATGAACTGATGTGAAAATAAAAATCAACTAGGCATAGGGGCACATACATACCTGCAATCCATCCACTGGAGGAAAACTGAAACATAAGTGTTTGAGCTGCAGTGAACTAATCCAACCAGGTATAGACATAAAAACCTTCATCACTGTGGTGAACTCTTGAGAGAGGAGGACCACCAGGCTGCCAAAGAAGGGGAGAACCAAGCCTAGGTACAAAACAGAGCAAATAGCCTAGAGAGGAATAGAAGTTCCTACGAGTGTCCACATCTCACTTTGGAACTTCTAGTCTAAGGAAGATAGGGAAACTTACTGTCAGTCTCTCTCTCTCATAAATACACACATACACACATACACACACACATATAATATGTATGCATGTACACAAGAATACATACATAACATACTTACACTCACATATATGTATGCATGTTATATATGAAGCATACATCCACATACATTTATATCCAGATGTATATATGTATTTTTATAACCATATCTCCTTACAATATTTAAAAATAAATCCAATTATAAGGCAAATCCAACCCTGGAGGGAAAATAAAATTGACATTCACCATGAACAAAGTAAACCATTATCAGTTGATCAGAGTCTCTGTCCAAGTTTCCATTTCAGAAACTAAAAAACTAAGAATTTGAACTAAGAAATAAATGCTTTGGTGGATTGCAGGAAAATGGGAGTTTTTGAAACACAAAGCATTGAGGCCCAGGGGAAAGAATACTGAGATGGGAGTCTGGAGGCATTCTTCTGAGTTCCAACTTGCTGTGTGACCTTGGACAAGTGGCTTAACTTTTCTGGACTCCAGTTTCCTCATCTTAATAAACGAGAAATGGAAATGTCTTCAGGTGACCTTCTCACCTGAAGTAAAGGGATGTTTAATTTGGAAACCACCAGCCTAGATGGTTCTCTGAGATATGAGTTTATTCTACCTCTGGCTGAAGGTATCTAAATTAAACATCTTGAGTCACTCTGGGGACTAGGGAGCTAGCTTTAAATTAATTCTGAGGTTGAGGGGAAAAGAACATTGAAGTGTTACTTCCTGGTACTAGGGCATGAGGGACTATTTCCAGGGAAACTCTAGAATCACCCAGGTAAAAGAGAACAGTAGATAAAAACCCTGGACCAGAAGAGACTGTGAGAACAATATTAGGTAGAATGAGTCTGGGCAAGCAGGAGAAGGGGAAAGCTCTGAGGGATGAAAGGACACAATGCTGTGAATGCTAAATTGCTACAAACCTTAATTTTTTTTTGTACTTAATATTTTTTCAGTTACATGTAAAGATAGTCTTTAACATTCATTTTTGTAAGATTTTGTGTTCCAAAATTTTCTCCCTCTCTCTTCCCTCCCCCTCTCCAATTTAGCATGCATTCTCATTTAGTTATATATGTTCAAGCATGTTAAACATATTTACACATTAGTCATAGTAGGAAACAGGAATCAGAACAAAAAAAAGGAAAAACAAAAAAAAAGAACAAAAAAACAAAAAAGTGAGGGTAGTTTACTTCGATTTACATTCAGACTTCATAGTTCTTTCTCTGGATGTGGTTGTATTTTCCCTCACAAGTCTTTTGGAATTGTGTTGGATGATCGTATTGCTGAGAAGAGATAAATCTATCAAAACCGATCATCACAAAGTGTTGCTGTAACTGTGTACAATGTTCTCCTGGATCTGCTCACTTTACTTAGCATCAGTTCATGTAAGTTTTTCCAGGTTTTTCTGAGATCTGCTAATGGGTGCTTTCTAACTCTTAAGTCACCTAGAGGCTCAGGTCAGAGATAATGATGCTGCTAGTAGGAGAAAGTGAATACAATTAAATTTCTAAGCTCTATTTAGCTGCCTGACCAGTTTGTGCTCTAAAATAACTTAACCTATGAGGCTGAGAGTATGCTAACTAAGCTGTCTCTTTATGGCAAGAAAACTGCTTTTCCTTAGTCCTCTGACTGTATTATGTAACATATAGTCCTGCCCTTCTAGCTGCTGGCTAAAACAGTCAAGCAGAGAGAACAGTGGGGAACCAAAGAGATTTCTTACCCAGCAGAAAGCTGAAATAGCAGAAAACTGAAATTACTGGAAAACAGTGGTTGCCCTATTGGTGTACAGTATTGGACTACCCTTACATATAAGAATGTTCTCCATACCCTGAATGACTGCCCCTCCATAGATGTATGCTCACCACGTGCATTTGATGCATAGATGACTTCTCATTTGCTCTTCCCATTGAAGGTGAATATATTTCTGGGAAAGGGTGGCTCAGATTTATTGGAGGGAAGGCTGGTTAAAAAGTAATATTCAGGGTGGCTAGGTGGCACAGTGGATAGAGCACTGGCCCTGGAGTCAGATGTACCAGAGTTCAAATCCGACCTCAGATACTTAATAATTACCTAGGTGTGTGGCCTTGGGCAAATCACTTAACCCCATTGCCTTGCAAAAACTAAAACTAAAAAAAAAAAAAAGTAATATTCTAAGGCTCTGTCCTTCAGTGACTAGGTTAGATTTTTTTCTCAAAAGTTATTAAAACCATCCTTAAAGCCAAGATGGTGTGGTATAAGTTGCAATATAGTGAGTGAGTTCCTCTCCAAAACTCCTCCGAACAGATCTAGAAAATATATGAGACTGAATCCTAATGGATAATACAAGAAAAAGACCCAAAGAATTACTTTTGCAGCCCAGTCTGACAAATGAGAAACAGGAAAGGTCTGTGGACACTGGGGACAAGGTCTGGATAAAAAAGGGTCATGTAGACAGTATTCCAATGCAGGGAGAAGCTAGCATGGCAAGAGGGGGGTCTCAGACCCATACTCATGCACCCCCAAATTTATGCTAGGGCATCTCAATGGGAACAGATATAAACTAGTAGTCTTATTGCTCATAACACAATCAGAGATTACAGAGCCAGGATGGACCAAGGGAAGGAATGGACCAATGAATACAGGAGAAAATTTAGAAGAGGTAGCAGCAGTATAGAATAGCCCTAGAAGCAGAGCAGGGTCTTAGTTCAAACTTCTAGCCCAACAGGAAAACTGCTAGGGACTAACAATTTTTAAAAAACACAAAACTGTTTTTGGTTTCTCTAATGTATCATGGGCAAAAAAGGGGAAGATTGGAAAAAAGGAAAAGCCTTTATTCAGAGTGGATGGGAAGATGGTAACTAACAACAGAGAGAAAGCAGTGCTGTTAAATTCTGTTTTTCTGCAAAGAAGAATTACCTTTAACTCAAAATGACAAAACAAAAATATCTAAGAGTCAGTATCTAAAATAAGGAAGGAAATGGTAGTGAGTACCTCCTACCTGCCTTTGCTGACTGCCCTTGATGAATTCATGTAACCAGAATCAATGAACTACTCCCCTGAAAGAACCTGAGAACTGGAAAAATATGAATGCTGAATCACTGACAGTAATCTCTGAAAGGTCATGGAAAATAGTGGAGGTCCCATAAGATAGGAGAAGGGCAGATATCATCCTAAAGTCTAAAAATGGAAAGAATATAGTCAGCAAACTATAGATGAGTAAATTCTAGAATGTACCTTTAGAAACATGTTCTGAACATCCAGAGAGGGAAGGTGACTTCAAAAAGCCAACATCATTTTGTCAAGAATAGAACAACCACATTTCCCCCCACAGTACTGGTGGAGTAGTAGATAAAGTGAAAGCTATGGGCATAGTTGGCCTAGATTTTAGAAAGCTTTTGATAAAATCTCATCCTGTTCTTGCAGAGAATATAGAGCGATGCAGTTCAGGTGATAATACATTCAGATGGCTTCTGAGTTGGCCTTCTTCAATGGTTCAATATCAACATGGTAGGTCTCCGGTGTAGTGCCCTAGAAATCCATGATCCCTTGATTAATTAATATTAATATTTTCTTTTTCTCCAATTACGTGGAAAAACAATTTTAACATTCTTTTTTTCCAATTTTGAATTTCAAATTCTTTCCCTCCCTTCCCCTTGTTCCCTTCTCATTGAGAAGACCAACACTTTGACATAGGTTATGCATATATAGTCATGCAAAATACATTTCCATGGAAGTCATACTGTGAAAAAAAACCCCAAAACTTGAAGAAAAATAAAGTCTCATCAATCTGCACTCAGGTTCCATCATTTCTTTTTTCTGGACATAGACAACACCTTTTATCATAAGTCTTTCAGAATTGTCTTGGATCACTATATCACTAAGAATAATTTAATTATTTACAGGAGATCACCATACGATATTGTTGTTATCAAGTACTATGTTCTCTTGCTTATGCTCATTCCACTTTGCATCAGTTCATATGTCTTTTCAGGTTTTTCTGAGAGCCCTTGGCTCATCATTTCTTATAGCATAATGGTATTCTCTCACAATCATATACCACAACTTGGTTAACCATTTCTCACTTGATAAGACATTACCTTGATTTCCAATTCTTTGTCACCACTAAAAGAGCTGCTGCTTATTTTTTGGACGTATAGGTCCTTTTCCTTTTTTTGTTTTTATCTTTTTGAGATTCAGACCCAGTTAGTGGTATTACTTGGTCAAAGGATGTGTATGGTTTTATAGCCCTTTGGGCATGGTTCTAAATCACTTTCCAGAATGATTTTATCAATATGCAATTTCACCAACAGTCCACTAGTGTTTTTATTTCTCCATATCTCCTCTAACATTTGTCATTTTCCTTTAGGTCAGATTAGTCAATCTAATAAGTGTATTAGATCAGAGTTGTTTGATTTGTGTTTTTTCTAATTAATAGTGATTTAGAGTTTTGATTACTTTATTTGAAAACTACTCGTTCAAATGTTTGCAAAACAGCTCTCAATGCTATTAATTGGACTCTGTTCTTTAATGTATTGGAGAAATGAAGTCTATATACATGCTACTTTTTAAACAAGACACTCCTGAGCCTAAGTGTCAGATTAAATATGGACATAAGAGGTGGTGAAAGCAGAGGAATTCATAGTTCATTCAGTCTCATTTTGAAAACAAGACTCAGAAACTTGGGACAATTAGAAAACAAAAAAAGATAGTATATGATCCAGTTATGCACTGTGCAGTTTGGTCGGTGCAAATTGTAGGAAATTACAGAGAAGGATTCAGAATCAGCTGGGTTGGTTTACTGGAGATCTGGGTTGGGCCCTTGGGTGGTGGGAAGAATGTGGACTAATTTCTGAATTGAGACAAATGCCACCTGCATAGATGAGCTCAGCCAACCAGCTGCCATTCATCCCTTCTAAAGACTAATGTTATGGATGTGAATTCCAGGGCTCATGATGGTGCCACGGACCAGTCCACTGCTGTGCCCGCTGCTTCTGGCTGTGTTGTGTCACAGCATGAATCCCACCCCCTTCCCAGAGAATTCACAAACTTTACCAGCCAAGGGGGCTTGCACCAACTGGATGGGAGGTGCCCCAGGCCACCCTGGCTACAATGGGGCTCCAGGCCGGGATGGGAGAGATGGCATCAATGGTGAGAAGGGGGAGAAAGGAGATGCAGGTAAGCTCAAGGGCTATATCTTTCCCTGGGTATGGTTTAAACTAAGAATCAATCAATATTTACTAAACTATTTACTGGGACTATAAAGACAGAAATGATAGTCCCTCCCCTCAATGAGCTTCCATTCTACTGGGGAGAAATACCATATAAAAAGCATTTCTTATGCCCTCACCTTTGTGCTGCAATCAGAAACAAAGAAGGTAAAAACTGCTTTTGCCCTCAAATAATTTACATTCTAATGAGAGAGATACCTGCAAACTGCATAGAGTAGATGACAGGTAATCTGCTGAGTGTAGTAGATAGAACATCAAGTCTGTAGTTAGGAAGACTCAGCTTCCTGAGCTCAAATCTGACCTCAGATACTCACTAGCTTTGTGACCCTGAGCAAGTCACTTCACCCTGCTTGCCTTAGTTTATTCATCTGTAAAATGAACTACAGAAGGAAATGGTAAGCCACTCCAGTATCCTTCACCAAGAAAAACCCAAATGGGGATACAATTAAACAAGTCTTAGAGGGAAAGTTACTACAATTTCACTCTTTCTTATATAACTCATAGTGGATAGATAGATAGATAGATAGAGCATCTAATATGTGCCAGAGCCTATATTGCTATACTAGCAAAAAGACCGTCCTTAACTTCAAAGAGCTTATATTCTAATAATGGAAAACTTTGTACAAAAGGAAGCAAGAAGAAAGGCAGAAGCAGGAAGAAAAAGGTGAGCAGGAATGTCTTGGATACTTCATGAGATCGTGGTCTTAGACAGGAACTCATCAATCAGAGATGGAATCCTTAGGGTGGAGGAATTTCCAGGGTCAAAAAGTTGCTGATGAGCAAATGGAAAAGGTTGGAGAGTCTGGAATAGGACCCAAGACTGACAATCAACTCTGTATTTTTTTCCTAGCAGTAGGGCCAAGCTGTACTCAATCACACACATCCTCTAATTTTATCTCTTTTCCAATCCATTCTCCTGATTTCCTTCCATTTTACTCAAGTCTGGGCAAAGAATATTTGTGATCTAGCCAAGCCAGTGCTAGTTACTGAGAGTAAAAGAGAAGACATATAAAACAATTAGAGAATAATAACAGGTTGTCTAGAATCAAGTTTAAAATGAGTCTAAATCAAAGACATCCTGTTTAGCAGAGACTATAGGCAGTGGAAGGAAAAGGAATTTCATGAGCTCATAAGCTTTGTTGGAAATTATAATATTGAGTAGAATTCACATTGAGCAGTTTAAATTTGTGATGTATATTTTCAACCAACTCATTGCTCTTTAATAAGCCTCATTCTTATGAGCTCTCTCATTCCCCACAATGATCTGGGTTTTCTTTTTTAAAATGGATATAGTTCTTTTTTTAACTTTAGTCATTTCCTATTATCTCATCACCTCTTTTCCATTAAACTTTCCCTTGTAAAAAAAGAAAAATCATTAAACAAAACTGGTCAGCAAAGAGACCAAGTCGAAAGTATGTAAAGCAATCCTCAGGCCCTTCTCTCAAACTTCCCTGGGAAGTGATGCAACCTAAAAGAAAAACACGGACCCTAAAATCAAAGGAAGTAACATTCAAATTTTGCGTTTGATGCTCATTACTCGTAAGACCTTGAGCAAGTCACTTTTACTACCTTGGTTGGACCAATCCATGAGGTCCCTTCCAATTCTAAATGTATGATCTATCCTCTGGAGGAGCTGAGATTGTTCATTAATTGAACTTCAAAGATCTTTTAGTATTTTTTAAAATTTATATTATTGGAGACATTGTGTATATTGTTTCCTTCATTCTGCCATGAATGTGGGAGAAGAGGGGGAGATAGCTGGCTAAAGATTAGGGTGAACATGAAAAAAAATTCATTTAGTTCTTAAATTTCCAGAAGAAATTTTAGGAACAAAAAAGGTTTATTTAAGTATTGCTGTGGTTAGGGGCAGCTAGGTGGCACAGTAGATAAAGCACTGGCCCTGGAGTCAGGAGTACCTGGGTTCAAATCCGGTCTCAGACACTTAATAATTACCTAGCTGTGTGGCCTTGGGCAAGCCACTTAACCCCATTTGCCTTGCAAAAATCTAAAAAAAAGTATTTCTGTGATTAGCAGAAGCTAAGGCTAAAGGCAGTTGAAAGTCTCTGATTCCCTGTGGGGATTAGCCAAAGCAACAGAACTGCCACAACAACATCCGCTGCCATGAAAGCATGAGCAGTAAGGAAAGTTTCAAAAGTATGGGAAGTTACTTGGGGAATCATGCTCCCCTGGAGTGGGCTAGTTTCACCAGAAGATGAGCAACTCAACTGAGTAGAGGATGATCTTTTAAGGAGTAAGGGAACCATAGGGAAACATAGGCATAGGTGGGAGGGTGGGTAGCTCAGAAAGCAGAGATGAGATAATGAGGGATATGTTCATGAAGGTCAGTAGCTCAAAGACTGAATCCTTTGAGGCTAGGGCAAAAGACCCTTTGTTTTGTTGCTAAGAGAAGCTTGTCTTTGCCAGGGAGGAGTAAGTTACTGTACTAAAAGTTCATTGACCTCATCTAAATAACTTAATGTTCAATGGGAATAGGGGCATATATTGCCTTCAGCAATGTTAAATGTAAGATATAAGGTCAGTGCAGATTAATTATAAATGATATTTTTCTGCCCAGTATTTCCTCTACTTCATGAAAAAAAGGAGATAGAAGGGGTGCTGAAACAAATCTGGCTTATAATAAAAGATGTCTCTTTGGGCATTTACTTAGGATATAAGATTAGAGAAACTGGCAGTAAGCAAATAACTGAGCACTAATTATGTGTTCAGCACCATGAAGGACAGAGAAGACAACTTGGCTTGTCTCTCCCTTAAGGATTTTCTTCAACCAGTCAGCTCTGCTAACTGATGGCTAGAGAGCCATGAATCTTGAAATGATAGGAGCTCTGTTTGTTTAAATCAGATTTAGAAATGAGCTCACCATGACTGCTGATGTTCTCTTACATAACAGGTCTGCTGGGTCCCAAGGGTGATGCTGGTGAAATGGGTGTTTCAGGAGTTGAAGGTCCTAGGGGATTTCCTGGACTCCCAGGGAAGAAAGGGGAACCAGGAGAGGCAGCCTACAAGTACCGCTCAGCCTTCAGTGTCGGGCTGGCTGCCCGAGACCCAGTCCCCAACCTCCCCATCCGCTTCACCAAGATTTTCTATAATGAACAGAACCACTACGACGTCACCACCGGCAAGTTCCGCTGTAATTTTCCAGGCTTGTACTATTTCTCCTACCACATCACAGTCTATATGAAGGATGTGAAGGTCAGCCTCTTCAAGAAGGACAAAGCGACCATATTCACCTTTGACCAATTCCAAGACAAAAATGTCGACCAGGCCTCAGGTTCTGTCCTATTGTACCTGGAGACTGGAGAGGAAGTCTGGCTCCAGGTATATGGGGAGGGAGAGCAGAATGGGCTCTATGCAGATAATGTCAATGACTCCATTTTCAGTGGCTTCCTTCTTTACCATTCTTGACCTCAGAAAATATCAGAATCTTCCTTGTGACAATTTAAACTTTCATAATTCTGATCTCCATTAAATAAAAGTTTGGCTTGATTTCCTAACTAGAGACACTGAACATTACTCATTCACTCATTCTCTCATCCATTCATACACATTTTTGGTTATGTATGTGCTAGGTATCCAGTCCAGTATCAGGTGTTGCAGGAGGGACTAGTAAAGGCTCAGACTATACTTGTAATCTCATCTCACAATTTGGCTGGGGGAGATCAAGATTTAAACATATTTTTTAAATCACTAAAAATGGAATATAGTGGTAGAGAGATGAAGACAGATATTCACTGTCACTTTGAAACCACTTTCTAACAGGAAACATTTTCTCTTCTTCACAATGGGCATATCTGTATAAGAACCATGATGAATAATAACCTTCCCAAAGAATTCCATCCTCCTCCTCTGCCACCTCAGTGAAGATCATTTTATCCCCTGCTCCTACTGCTCTCATTAGGTCAAAAAGAAATTTAAATCAATTGGCCTCTTTCCACATAGTCATCTTTTTATAGCCACACCTGCCAAATTCTCCAGAGTTAGATTTCCCTTATGTATTTAGACACTTTAAATATAATCACTTTCTTTTACAGATAAAAGAAACCAAGGTTCAATTTGTCAGATTAATGCTTTTTCTGAGGTTTTCTCTGATGGGATTCTGCAAATGTCTAAAAACTGATGAATTTACTTTGGCTCACATTTTAAATTCTGGGCAACTCCTAAGCAAATACCTATAATGATAAAACTAGAGCTTTGTCTATTCTTTGCCTTTTCAAAATGTTTTAATTTTTACAATTAAACTGATCATTAGTACAAATAAAAGCTTTGAAGATTGATTATTTACAGCTTCTTTTCTGAAGCAAGAATGAAGTATGAGTTTTAGAAAAGATGGAAGGCAACGTGATTAACTTGGAAATGTTCTATAAATTGCACATGTATAACCTTTATTAGATGGTTCACCTTCTAGGGGGTTGGGGGATGAGGATGAGGAAGAAGGGTGGTATAAAATTTGGAATTTAAAATCCCACCAAATACTAAAAATTGCTTTTATATATAATTGTGGGGAAAATAAAATATTTTTTAAAAAATTTAAAGGATGAAAGGGAAGGAAAAAACCAAACCAGGGAGGAATTATGCCCTCAGAAAGAAATCACTGAAGATTTCCTCAGGGCTTCTTACAAGAAGTGTATGTAGTGGTCCTTTAGTTTTCATATCTTGCTGATTGATCTCCCAGGGGATAAACAGATCTGAGAGTAAACTATATCTGATTATTCTTTCAAATTATGTCACTGATATTGGCCAGGGATCAAATTATACCCAATAAGGTTCCAAAGTCAAGGGATATTTTTCTTTCTCTTTTAAAAAGTTGTTTTATTGTTGTCTTGTTTTTACATCATAGTAAATGAGAAATTACAACAATTTCTCATTAACCAACTCCTACACTTTGAATCTTTTCTTTTAACAATGACAAAAAGAATATTTAAGCAATGGTAAATGGCACAACATGTATATCTTATATTCTAGATCCCATTTCCTACCTGTGGTCCCCCTCTCTCTATTGAGAAAAGGCAAGTGAGTTTTCTTATCAAATGAGATAGTGTATATGACTTTTGGGGGATTTTTTTAGGTAACTCAGCTACAAATTTTGGAATTTTATTTGAGAAAGATAAGTAATAAATCATCATATTTGCTTAATTAGGTTCTTCTACAAGACTTGAAAAAATATTGAATAAGGCATGTTGCTCTGGTTTGTATAATTTTCAATAGTGCCAATGGTATGTAATTTTTTTGTAAAACTGAAAAGTATTATATAAATGCCAACTGTCATTGCCATTGTTATTATCAGTTCTCTTGGATCAAAATTGTTCATCACACTTCAATTGCTTTTGAGTGTTATTATCATTTGATTATTATCATCGTCCTTATTATCATCATGATATTTTTGTCTTGGTTCTGCTTTCTTCATTTTGCATTTCTTCATCCACATCTCATATTTCTCTGAAATTCTCATATTCATCATTTCTTATGGAATAGTCATGTTCCATTAGAATCATACATCACAATTTATGTGGTACATCTATAAATACCTATTTGAGCCTCAGTTTTTGGCTATTTAAAAGAAAGCTGCTCTGAATATATTTAGAGATAACCCTCTTAGGAGTATTTGCCCAATAGTGAAGAAATGGAAATTTCATTTGTTATGTTTTCTTTCCCCATGAACCACCAGGACTTTTAAAGCTAGATTGTAAGAACACAGCATCAGAGTATCATAGATTTAGCCTTGGAAGACACACCATAGAGACCATCTTATCCAACCCTCATTTTACAAATAAGTAAACTGAGGCACAATGAGGATAAGTGATTTCCCCAATGTCAAATAGCTAGTAAGTTTTAGAGAATAGATTTGAACCTCTTCCTTGATTCTAGTCCAGGGCCCTATTTCTTACAGCATATTCCTTCTCATATCACAGGTCTTATGTACCTATATAGCCCCAGTCACCTGATTAAAAACAAACAACAAAATCAATTCACTTCCAAAGATTCACATTTCATTTATATGATATATGTTTAATGATGTAATAGAAAATTTGCAAATATGCAGAGATTTGCTTTTTAAAAAAAAAGTTTTCCTCCAGGTAGTTGCTATAATGCAGACACTTTTTTTTTTTACCCAAGGCCACACAGCTAGGTCATGATTAAGTGTCTGAGGCTGGATTTAAACTCAGGTACTCCTGACTCCAGGGCTGGTGCTCTATCCACTGGGTCACCTAGCCATTCCAGTGCACCACCTAGCCACCCCCCAGACATGACTCTAGATTTAAGTCAAGATATATTTTTAATGACAGTGTTATGACTCCAAGAGTTATGCAATAAAAATGCTCCCAAATTGTTGTGCAAGTGGAATCCTATTTCAAAGAATTAAGGGATTTAGAGAAATGAAATACTGCATGTCCGGTTCATTGTAAACCTTAAATTGCTAATGTCACAAATAATTCTTACTTAGAATACGACCTAATTTTACAAAACAAATAACCAGTCTCTAATATTTTAAGTTCATATTTTTTATATATTGAATTTTCTTCCAATTTTTTGTTCTCTCTGTCAAATGGCAAAAGGAAAACACCCAAATATTTACAGATTTATAGCTGGAAGGAATCTTGGAGTCAGTGAGTCTAAGACCCTCATTGTACAGATGGAGAACATGAGGCACAGAAGGATGAAGTGATTTTCCCAGTCCTCATTGAGATACTGTATGAATGCTGAATGACAGAATAAACATGTTCTCCCCTCTCTTCTCTTAAATGTGTTATCTGTTTTCTGGAAGGAACAGGTGTACTCTTTCAGCCTAAAGGTTCCACTGAAAGAATAAATACCTTCCAGCATTTCTCACTTGCCCCAAAATTCATCACCCTCAACAAATAAAGAAACTGTACAGATCAAGGAAATTGAAGAGACTGAAGAACCTGGGGGAGAGGCCACCCCATGGAAACTGAAGTCCTAAAAAACTAAATCAGGGGCTGGAGAAGAGAGGAAGATTAAGAGTCAACAGGTACTGAATTACTCAAGGCAACAGGACCTGCCCCTACAATGTACAAAGGATGATTGATCTATCTGGGTGAAGTAAACCTTCTGTGGACTGGAGATCACTGGGTGAATAGGATGGAGGGTGGGTGGGCTTTGAAGAGGCATGGGGGAGCTAGAAGCACACCTATGCTTTCTTCTGGTGCTGTGAGCCAGGAAGAATGCATCCAATGACTGGAGAAGATATCTCTTTTTCTCCCCTTAAGGCTCTGCCACAGGGGGCTACATCAGATACCATGAACTTCAGTATGGGTCTCTTAATGTCCACATTCAATTTAATGTCTGACTTCCATCTGGTTTGAAAAGTCAGCAATCTGACAAAAACACAAATATTTGAAAGGTCAGCAATTTAGGACTGCAAAGGATCTTGGAGGTCGTTGAGCCTCATTTTATGTATGAGAAAGTTGAGAGACAAAGAGAAAGGAAAGAATAATTTGTTTACTCTGTTAGATAGCATGCTAAGAGAGGCTGTTTACTGTCCCACAAGGTAATTTTTTTTTAGGGTTTTTTTTTTTTTTTTGGCAAGGCAAATGGGGTTAAGTGGCTTGCCCAAGGCCACACAGCTAGGTGATTATTAAGTGTCTGAGACCGGATTTGAACCCAGGTACTCCTGACTCCAAGGCCGGTGCTTTATCCACTACGCCACCTAGCTGCCCCTCCACAAGGTAATATTTGAACCAAGTCTTACTGTTTCCATGTCCAATGTGCTTTCAACAATATCACAAGGCCACTCATTCCAAAATTTACTAGTATTATAATAATATTGGGGGAGCTCAAAGTACCCCTTCTGGACATAGATAAATCTAACAAAAAATTGAACAAGAAAGAAGTTAGTGCTCTGTATAGAATATTTTCAAAGTTATATATGATAAATCCCTAATTTTTGTATAGGAAAAGAAAGGAGTACAAATATCTTCAGATGAATATGTACCCTTTCTAAAAACTGACCATGTATTAGGGCATTAAAAACTTCACAACAAATACAGAAAAATAAAAGTATTAAATGTATAAAGCAATAAAACTATATTCAATAAAGGATCATTGAAAAAGGGGAAAATAAAAAAATGACTAATTTTGTTTACATGATACATATTTGATTAAATAATAGAAAGCTTGGAAATACTTAGGTACCTCAATGTATAATTCTCATCCAGATGTTTGGCATCATGTGGACATGGCCCTTGATCTAAATTCAACTTTTGTGCAAGATTTATATAAAAGGATAGAAAGTGAATATGCAAATGCCACCAAACTTTATTTCAAAAGTATGTTCCTAAATAGTTGTGTAAATTAAATCCAATTTTAATGCTCTAAGAAATTTAGCTTAAAGCCTTACATATGAAAGCCTTGCATATTTCCATGGAAATAGGAAGGATTGTAATGGCACAGTCCCTTTTCTCAAGGATTTGACAACTTAGTTGTGGTCATCTAACAGATGTCCTGATAAGTGAAATGCCCCCCTCACTACTATGTCCTGATTTCTGTTTCCAGAATTCTATTTCCAGGGTTCTTCAGCGATTTCTTATTTCTGGCTGAGTGAGGTGTAATGTACCCTACTGACAACCCTCTGTTTCTAACACTAGAATTAATCTTCAGCCATGGAGAGTATAAGCTCTTAAAGGAGAGGGTCTAGTTTATTTGTGACTTTGTCACAAATGCCTGGAGGAGGAGACGGCAAAGTATTCCAATATTTTTGCCAAAAAAATTCAGTGGACACAGAGAAGGCACTTTGTTAATTTATCACTGATTGATAAGACAATAATACAAGGTCCCAAGGGGCAGCTAGGTGGCATAGTGGATTAAGCACTGGCCCTGGAGTCAGGAGTACCTGGGTTCAAATCCGGTCTCAGACACTTAATAATTACCTAGCCGTGTGGCCTTGGGCAAGCCACTGAACCCCGGTTGCCTTGCAAAAACTTTTAAAAAAATAATAATAATACAAGGTCCCAGAAACCCATTTTCACAGAGGGAAATAATTAAGAGTGGTCATATTTAGTATCATTTTTAGACGTTAGGAAATTAAAAGTTATCTCTTTTCAAGATAATCATCTTTGCAGTAGGCATCCTATGTTTAGTAGGGAGCCAGAAGTATTTAGCAATACAGATAAGCACATGCCAAGTAGAAGACAGTCTATCACCAACATCCACATTTGGGGGGGGGGATTATCTAGAAAGCAGAAAACATTGGCAGGCCACTGCAACCAGAGATGTGTTAAGATAGACCAATTGTTCAGGAGGGCCAGAATAATGACAGGCGCCATGGGTAGTGCCTTCTACTACCACTGGAGATGTGCTAAGATAGACTGATTGTTCAGGAGGGCCAGAACTAGGACGGGTACCATGGTATGCAGTAAATTCCAGAGGGCTTAGAAAACCAGGTCATTTTTATTTCTGGGGGGTGGAGGGGATGCTGAGTCCTATCCTTTCCATCATCTCCCGGGTCAACCTGCAGTTGTTTTTCTGCCCTTTCCTATTATGAGAATCAACAGCCGAGAGTTTGTCTTCTCTGTTCATGTCCTAGATGGGCTACAAGAAATTTCAGGAAAACTGATGTTCACATATGGATGTACATGAAGCTGAGACTATCCTAGATTAGAGAATTGTTTGAGAGAGCTGCATTTGAAGAAAATTAAATCCATGTTCTGCTGACAGTTCTGAGGCATTTCCTTCCCTTTTCACTTCCTCCCTCCCCCAACTAGAGGATGATAGCTAAGAAGCCTAATAACTGACAACCTTGGGTAGGATTCAGTGGTACAGGAGAGTCATTCAGCTGGGTCCGACTCTTCATGGTCCCACGGACCATACTGTCCATTGGATTTTCTTGGCAAAGGCATCGGAGTGCTTTGATATCTCCTCCTTTAAGACAGAGGTTAAGTGACTAAGAGAGTAAGTGGTAGGGGAGAAAGAAAGAAAAAAGAAAGGAAGGGGGAGAGAGAGAGAGAGAGAGAGAGAGAGAGAGAGAGAGAGAGAGAGAGAGAGAGAGAGAGAGGGAGAGAGGGAAGGAGAAAGGAAGAGAAAGGAGGGAGAGAGAAAAAGAAAGAAAAAGAAAGGAGGGAGAGGTATAGAAAAAAGGAGAGAGAAAAAAGAAAAGAAAGTGCAAAGTGCATGGGCAAACCCTGGGAGATACAAAAAGAAAGCTAAGGCAATAGTAAGGCATCAGCAGTTTGAATTGGTGAGAGTGAGAGGGGCAAGTCCTTTCTCTACAGTGATTGCTTCTCTTGATACTGGTCCTTAGGTTAAAAACCTACTATGACTCAATGCTAACCAAACATCTGGACCATATTATTTGGTGAATATCTATGCTATCTGCTTTGGGTCAGGATGTCAGAATCCTATTTCTAAAAAAATAGACCAAAGGGGTAACTGTGAATTTCCTGATACTATTCTTACAGTTGCCCTGCTTCCTCAAATACCTGAATTCTTCCTCAATGACTTGTCAGGGAATTTTCACATAAGAATTTGTTGATTTGTAAATTTATGAGGGAGCGTCATCCCTCCATCGTGGTGGGTCCCATCCCTCTGTGACTTAGGTGATGATCTTTGAGAGCTGTAATGGCCAAGACATTTTTCATCACATGGATCTCCTGGTGAGTTAACTTACCTTTCACTCTCAGCTGGGATGGGTTTCAGACAGCAGAAATACTGGGGCTCACCAGGACAATAGCGGTGCATCAGTATTGTTGGTAGGAGTAAAGAGGGCAGGTTCCTTTTCTACAGTGATGGCTTCTCTTGATGGTAGCTTTAGGGGCTGTGATGGGTGTAGGACGGTGATCTTGAGAGAACTATTATAGCACCATGCTATTCTTGGGTTCAGGATCCTTTCTGGACTATTTCAACTGAGTGTCTGATGAGAGGTGATAGTTATCTGGTGCATGCCCCTTCCTGTCTCTCTCTCAAGGTTATTTACTTCAAAGCACTGTGGCAGGTG